>NC_060255.1:70724418-71074183 GCF_921293095.1 Ischnura elegans
AAATTGGAAAAATAAAAAAAACCGCTCGATTTCCTCCATTTTCCCTCAGCCTTCCCAACTATTCGCAAATCCACCTCCCACCCTTAATCCGGGGAAAAACCTCTTCCACCCCCGTCAGCCACCACCCAACCCCCTTAAACTCTCTCACGTACACCCTCCTACCTCACCCGATATTTTCCTCCGCGCACATTTTTTCCAATTTTATTTTTCCTTTCTTCCCGTACCCGATGGAAGCTTAAGTCCCTTCCCACACAACCCTTCAGCCCGTCGGGCACGGCTGTGTAGCAGTGCGACGGTGATAATACCCGCCAGGGTCACGGAGGTCGCTCCGTGTGCGCCTGGCTGGGGATGGTGAAAAAATTACGGGAGCAGAAAAGGGACAGGAAGTAGGCGAGGAAAAGGGAGCGAAATAGGAAAAGGATTTCGTCGGCGTCGATGATACCACGGACGAGGTATCATGAGGGAAATCAGGTTATGCGGTTATAGTCGATATAAATTGAATACTTTCGGCTTCTGCCTCGTGAAAATTCCTGACTCATTTAATAAAATAACTCAGTGTATCTTTTCACTTAGATTACATGATAAGTTACGTAAGGAGATGTGAAATTATTCCCCGTCGCCAAGTCAAAGATTTATCCCGAGTCAAGTGAAATTCAGAATCTCGCGCCAAAGTCGGTAACTGTAGACAACTCATTCTGTTGAAAAACCCGACTAAAGTACCAAGAAACATCATTGGTGGTATTTTGGTGCTAGGTACTGAAGACCAATTGAACGGTGGGATAGACAAATAAGGTGGTATAAAGAAAAGTAGGAGAATAAATGTAATTAAGGAACACCATACACAATAAGAAGGATTGGAAGTCCATGTTACAAGTCGCGATAATTACTTGGGAATTATGATATAGGGTAAAATCACGATGATACTTCATACTGGATGAAACCTGTCGCGTACTAAGGACAAAGTTGAGCTAAAATTAGCAAATATTTTAATGCTAAATCAAGAGACGACAAGTTTTCTTGGAGAGCCAAGGTCTTTCAATGAGGATATGATACGAAGCATTAAAATAAAAAATAGGTGATAGGAACAGTAAAATTGAAAAGTATTAATGCAACACAACAATGAAAGCCGATACTCGATCGTATTCGGTTTTCAGTGAGGACTGTGACACCGACACGAGGTAGGATTGGGATAACGACAACTTCAATTTATCAAGATGATATGAAACAGACAGGTCGTGAGGAATACGAAAAAGCATATCGCCATGCAATAAAAAACGTAAAGCGAAAATAACATTTGGGCGATATAATTGAGAAGAGCAGTGCAAAATTACTACTCATTGGAAAAACCAGCGTTTGACTGAATAGATATTTTAATTGTCAATATTCTATCATGATGGTCTGTCTGTTAACGTTAAAACAAGGACGGAGGTGCCTTGACTTAAACCAAGTAAACATTTTTTTAATTTACCTAGCGATAGATTTATTTGCAAATATCCTACATAGTCTACATGTCTAAGAGATATAAGTCGGCATGCACAATAAATTAAATATGCAAATGTTCCCGGTTACTCAAGAGCAACGTCGTTTTCATGAAATACTTACCGAGCCGCTGGCTTGAGGAATACACATGGTGGCAGACAAAGTATAATGTTTAGGAGACCAACGACTTTTCACGAGGTTTTGGAATTAATATCAGCAGAAATATGATTGAAGGTGGGCATTTCAAGACCATGCACCAACACTTCAACACAGGCTTTCCTGCCAAAGCGCACAAAATCAGCAAAGCAATTATTGTCCGCATTATTGTTTCGAGGGACATTAACCTAGGTCTCACAATCAAAGGGGTGAAAAGTCACAAAAAAAGGGGTACGACAAAGGATTTCCCATTAGAGAACAAAATACGGGTATGTACTCCGAAAGAGGATGGAGAATGGTGGCTACAGGAACAGGTGAAGGCAGAATGGAGAACAGACGGGATGCTCGGAAACCTCGGATATAGAGGAGCAGGAAGATGGGAAAAAATGAAATGCGAAAGGCGCATGGAAAGGACAGGACCAACGACCGGCGGCGGAAAGAACTTTTTGAGGAGCGGAGATCCTTGAAGTTGATAGTTAGCAATGACACCAAATTTCGACGAAAAACAATCAAATGTGAATCTTCCGGGAAGTTGATTAAGTGACCGATAAGTAGTAAAAAATGAAACTGAGTCGGTAATATCTGAGATCATTCCCATGACTCGCATATCATTCGAAATGGCGCTTCGCATGGCCTTTGGGGATCATTAAATAGTTTAAAAAATCAATTGATCAGTTCTATCACGCTAAGTTATAATTAGGTAGTCACAATGCGATTTAATCCTGCAATTAATACAGTGAGAGCTCCACAAATGAAAGCTCTACTTAGTAGAAGTAGACCAGCTAATGGCTATTTATTGGCGGGAACGTCTCGCAGGGAAACAAATGTATTGTTTATTTCACATATTTAAGAGTGTACTAACAGGTGAAAACCCAAGGGTTCCAAGGAGGATTCCTTCATCCCTTTCATACCCCGGAATTTTATCATAAAAGGACATTAATTAGCGACCTTGAATATAGTCACCGCTAGGCGCTTCACGATTTCTTCTAATAAACAAGCTAGATCCCTTCTCCGATGGTTAAAAAAAGAGGGAACTCTTTAACTAAACTTCGGTATTCATCCAAGAAAGAGTTCACAAACAAATATCCTAAAATTAAGCCATAACATATGGATAATATCGAGCTTGACCCGTGCGTGAGCGGCGGTTAGATAAGCAATAGCTACAGAAAAATTTAAGAGTCACAGACATGATTAAACCCTCAACAAGATTCACTCAACGGCCCTACGTGATTGTAATTTTTTACTAGAGAAAAAGAAATAAGCAAAGGTTACTACATATCAAGTACACCATGTTCTAATTTACGAATGCCTATTTTCGTCAATACATACCAAGTACATAACAAGGCAAGAAAAGATTCCGAAAACCAAAATTAATTTGAGATTAATAACCGATATTCTGATAAAAAATAATAAATCGGAGAAATATTATATATTAACAAATCTATTTCGAGTGTAAAGATCAATCTGGAGCTCTTTTTAAGAATTAAGTCAAATTTAATTAAACAGTTTTTGGAAGAGCCTGCGATTAGAGTATCAAAAAACTGACTAAGTGTAAGAGTAATGGAATTCATAAAATTTTGAATAAAAATCGTAAGGAGTAAACCTTGATTTTTTTGTCTTTGTTTGAACAAAGAGAACAGCGGAGAAAGAGAACGACGAAAACCCCATTAAAGACTAAATATAATAACCCTATAATACCGAAATAAAAAATATCATAACCTCTATATTGTTTTACAGAAATGACCTAATAAAAATAACCTCACCTGTAATAAAAATAACTCTTTAGATATTTATAATAAAAAATATGTTAGCCTAAGTATCCTGGATATCAGACAATTTATACCACTTATTTTATTTACACTTACTAAGTGGTATGAGTAATTGTCTGATATCCAGGAAACTTATAATGGAATACCACATAGTAAAGCAAGAGTTAGTGAATTTTATGATTACCTATATCACAAAATATCATATCTCTTTAAAAATGAGGTTATTTTTAACCAAAAACTACCTCACCTATAATAAAAATAACTCTTTGATATTTTTAATGAAACATACCATTACCTATACACAAAAAAAATATCATACCTCCTTTGCCTTGAAACCCTGTTCAAAATTACAAAATAGAAGGAAGTGAACCAAAAGCGGTTCCGCCGACCCCCAATTTTATCACTTTACCCCAACGTCTTCTTCCGTGGCCTTCCCCCCCACGACCAGGCAAAAAAACGAGGGTGCACGAAATCACGGTGAGCGATTATCCCGGAGTTTCCTTCCGATTTCACGGGGTTAGAATTCACGATTACCTCCCCAGGAACACGTTCGTGCCCCGGTGTTATAAAAGAGGAAATGAAAAGAGATAAAAGGCACAAAACGGGCGGCTACTAAACGTCTTACCTATATAGCCCCAGAGCTTTTCCATAAGGTGGAAAGGGGAGCCGCGTGCGGAGGTTTTGAGGGGGAGGGGACGGGGGAAGTAGAGCATGCCGGGAAGGTGAGGGAAAAATATAAGGGAGGGAGGTCTGAGCGAGCAAATCGGAAAAATTCTCTCGGTTGGGTATCCTTGAAAATCTAACCGGAAACACTGGAAGGATAATAAAAACAAGAGACGTGACTGTGGCAAACAGACGTCTAGGGCGGAGAGGCCATATAAAAGAAAAAGGGGGGAAAAATAAATACTTTAAAAAAATAAATAAATATATATTTTTTTTCCGTGTTCATCGCGTGAGCTGAATTCTTATCACGGAACAAGAGGTACAATTTTCGTCGAAAACGGCTTCATTCACTGGAAAATATCTGGAGAGAAAGATATCGGAAGGATGACAAATAGGTTTATAAACAAACGAGTACACGATACGGCTAGAAATAAAATAAACAGGGGGAATATGCGTCTTATCTTCCTCCAATGTAAATAGGATGATAAAAATAATATTTCCTGAGAGGGAAGGACATGTATTAGTGTAGAATCAATTTCGGCGAAAAAAGAAAACGATTACATACAATACCTCTTTCGAATAAATTTTTATTGAGAATACGGCATCTCAAATGCTACTAAGCTGATACGATGAACAAGCAAACATTTGATTTGAAAGAAAGATTTAACAAAAAAAAAAGGTTAAAAATAATTTTCATACCTAGGGAGGGAAATAGATAAGAACATTTACGAGAAAAAAAGCAAATATAAAACTGAAGTAAATTAAAGATCACAGGCCTGCCTGCTTTGAATCAAGAACAAAGCGTAATAATGCATATAAAAATATCAATAAATAAATAAATCAGTACCGTAAGAAGTACCATTACAAGTGAACCCCTGAAGATGATGGCAGACTTAGCCATTGAAACGTTGGGAGAATTAACCCAATACCACACCCGGTGGGAATCCCGAGAAATTTTTCTTCATATAAAAAATACTTAACCTATTTAAGGTAAGTATTGATAAATTTAAGTATACCGGGACTAGCCACGGTGATAACTTTACGGGAGTCACCCGCAATGCACAATTGTGCGAAAAATCCACAGAGAAAAAATCATTCGCCTTGACCGGGATCCCGGGATCCCGGTCAAGGCGAATGATTTTTTCTCTGTGGATTTTTCGCATTATTGATAAATTACCTTTCAATGTAGAAACACCATCCAAACTAATAAAGTATACATTACACATACAGCAATCAGGATTTTACATTTAAAAAAAAGAAAATCAGTACAACAACAAAGAGAACCAACACTCAAATTATTTCACATAACCAAATTAAACATTAATTTATAAAAATTATTGGCAATCAGACACACAATAAAAATAATTAAATACTGAAATCTTTTTTGAACCGCGAACCGATAGTAATCATGCCGATGCAAAAAAGGTACACAGAGTTTACAAAAAACCAAAATAAAAAGGAAAGTACCAAAGGTGTAACTGTGAGGAATGAACTTTATGCAGACAAACCGATGCAAAAAATAATATAAAATCAAAACTATGCGCCATAAATAGACGATGAGAAATTGAAGTCTCATTATTCATATTGGGAAAGTTGAAAATGAATTTTTAACGAAGCAACAATGTAGAAATGGTCAGTCGTACAAAATCAACAAATGCAGCACGGTTTGCGAGGAGGAAAATATATTTTTTTCTAGTCCAAATAAGTATGTAACCTAGCAAGGAAAAATAAACCGAACACAAATTTCAAATCACCAAAATTTTGGATACGAAAACTCAAATCATAGAACCGCCACGTCCCGCTGAACAATCCTTCAGAAATTATTTAAAAAATCTTTACCCTCAGAGGCATCGCCCGTGTTGCGGGATTGGGAGGGAAAATCAAAACCTCCACCCCATTTCCCCGCAAGGAAACACCTCACCCCTTTCCATTTTCCTATTCCTCGCCATTACTCTCGGAAGGAAGGACAAGAGTGGGTATTGGAGTGGGAAGGGACTGAACGAAAATCGTAGGAGGGCCGGAGTTGAAAAATTCGATGCGCATATATAAGGGAAAAATGAACGAGCAGGAGGAAAAAAATAAAAGAAAATCGGCCGGCGAATGCACTCGAAGGACACACGAGATCCTCTGAAAGGATGAATTATGCGGCCGTGGCGGGTAAAAAAAAAGGGAAGGACGGTAGACATATAAGTGCTGAGAGGAAATGGGAAGAAAAATAAGACAGACGGGAAATGAAACGGAGACTTCAGGGGAATTATTATGCATTTCCGAATGGAAACGACCGAATTCAAAGAGCTCTTGAGTCTTTAAATGAATCGTTACATGAGTCATTCATTGCTCGACCAAAAAATCAAGAGAAGATGGAATTGAACCGGTTCCGCAGAAAGATACCTTTGAGTGAGAGCAGAGTCCACTACATGGCCATTCTCCATACTACACCCTCACCAAGTCGGTTATTACATGTCAATCTAGAGGACTCCGAGTGAGATGTAAAACGCCTGGCGTAGGCGGCCGCCCATTAAACTTCTTAACTATGTCCATATATCTGACATCATTCGAATTTAATCCCAAATTCGGAAGTAATAATCGGAGTTATCCTACAGGGCCATATGGTACCAGTCAATCCGGACGCTTCTCCCCATTATCAGAACAAAAAAATTGTTTTACTAACGCACATGAAATTAATAGTAAATAATAACAGAATCTCCATGTCACTAAAACGCGAGTTGAGAAAATCGGTTTAAAAAACCTAGCCATACCTCAATTGGTATATTTAAAAAAAAAACTTAACGTGTTCCACAAATCTCCCCGTAAAGCTAATTATTGACCTTATGCCTGAATAACGTGTTAATTGACCATTCAACCTAGTCCAAGGAAGGCAGAACGAGTAGGATTTCCAGGACTCATCCTAGAATGCTAGAAATCGTTCTCGCCTGAATTAGACAATGGTTAGAATTGCGTGGTTACGTTCCTGTAACAATGGGAAGGATTTTCCTCATATAACAGAATGAAAACTTTAATTAAACATAGATCGAACAGAAATAAAATAAAATCCCGCGCTAATTTACGAAAATCTTCAATTTTTATAACGAATGAGGAAATTGCGAAGGCAATCTAAAAGTTATACGGAGCAAACTTGATAGGTGGCCGGTTGATAGGTCGTATTGGGAGCAAGAATGATGAAATGACGGTTACAATTATAAGAAGAAGCATACAGGCAATGACGCAAAATTTCCAGCACATTAGTCCTAATTCACCACATATTGGAAATGTTGTATACCTGAAAGTAAGCTCCCTATAATATTCGGCCCTGTGAAGGGTGAAGGATCGATTGATCACGCTTAAACATGCCGCTGCAAGCGAAACTCACGACCGATGCCCATGCTCTCTTTCGAGAACTCAAATAGCCATAAATGAATATAATTGACACTACTTGTTCAGGCAGATCCCCTATTTATACTAGAAACTTTTTGCTGCTTTTTTGTCAATAAACAGAAATTTCTAATACAGCCACGTACCGTTCACCTTCAAATGAAGGTTTCTTTCATGTGCGGGACTCTTCGAGGAAAGGAATGAATCCATTCCGCTGAAGATTCACAAAGTAAGAGACGCGGAGCTGTAAACGAATAACGCCCAAAAAAATAACGAAAAAGCAGCTATATACATCCCCTTCATCTAGCCCTTCAATCGATTACGTCCTCTGTGGAGGGATGACCGAGAGGGAAGGTCTCTATTTCTCCGCTCGCACGGTCCAGCGGTTAACAGGGTCCAATTGAAAGGGAGACGAAGCAGTGGTAGGGGTCAAGGAATAAAGTGGACAAAGTCGCTGAGGGAGATATGGAATGGTATCGGCTGGCAGCGCCCATGGGTATCCATGCGATACATCTGAGGAAGGAATAACTGGAAGCAGAGCGCCAAATCGGTCCTGTAACACCGCTAATTAGTATAAAGAAACTTTTGAAACTTAATAAAAATTTTCCTAAAAAATTTCCAGGGAGACCATGGCTTCATCTCATATCTAATGGACGGTGTAGGTACTACACTTGAAGAAGCCGCTACAAGTAGAGGTTGGGAGTCGCTAGAGACTCGGGAGGCTGCACGTTAGGCTTATATTGCAACAGCAATTGAGTATATATATCTTTATGAGCTAAACTAAGAACATCATATTGGAAGCCCACTATATTTCTAGGTCCGACAGAAACTATAAATTAAGATATATATTTAGCCGATCGGATAGGTATGGGCAAGGGGACTGCATAGAGGAGGTCCAATTCTATCCCATAGAAGGCTGATTTTTGTTTCTACTTCGGTCGTATTTGAACCGGTTTTCAAAAATGTCCGCGGCTTGATGATGGGTGCAATGCGACCCAATTTTTTTCTAATACTTGGCATTACGAAATTTTTAACTGTCAGGAATAGCATTAAAAAGGTAAGAATTTGATGGATCACATCATCATGTATACAAATTTCGGTTAACACCTCTAATTATACATTATTTTCTCGGGAAACTCGGATCGCTTTGTCCGTAAGCGAAGCCAGTGGTGATATTTGTAAACCCATTAAAATGCGCAGTGAGTGACAAAACATTTTGAGGCCGACTTGATGATCCTCCTCGGTATTATTCGTGGGTATGGGAATTCATTTTTACTCCGAATAATAACGGACTTCAATACAAGCTAAGCGTAATTTCGTAAGAGCATATCCTTTTTATTTGTAAACGGCTGGTGTCCTAACACCCCCCGCCACACGCCTGTTGAGACGGCTTGCGGAGTAGTATTTAGGTAGAGCCCTCCTCACACCACTCAAGCAGGAATCGAGCGATCCCTGGGATTTATTATGACTACATACTTAATACTTTCAAAATTGCTTTGGAGACTACGGTTTAGCTTTCCATCCAACGGACGGAATACTACACTTGAAGTAGCACTCCACACAGTAATCAAACAGATATCGAGCAAGCCCTGACAAATCTCGGCCACTGTCGAGATTTAAACCCAGGCCCAAGGGGAGAGAAGCCAATACTCAAGCCTAGAGGACAACACGAAAATCAGGCATATACCTTAAGCCTAACTGAAGTTAAATATGTAACAGGTGATGATAGCTATGATAACGGTGGAATTGAAGAAGAGGAAAGTCTTCAAGGATCACGCGGAGTTAGAACGAGACGAGAAGAAAGGAAAGAGGAGACTGTTGAAGCAACGGATTCCGAATTCAAAGATCAAACACGACGCCTATATGGGTGGGCGGACTAATAGATTGTAGAACATTGTGCTACATTCAGAAAACTTTACATCAGACAGGAAGTATGCATTCTTCTGAATCAATGCAAAATTCCTCCAACCCACCAAACGCCGGCATTTAACGGAATGCAGAATCTACGCTTTATTTTTTCTCAAAAGATCTAAAGGGCATGGAAACGTGGGGAACGACGATATGAGAGACCTTCAAGAAGGTCGTATGACTAAAATTAACGGTCGAATCCCTACGCGGATTATAAGATGCAGTTCAATAATTGCAATCTGATTATCAACGGAGCATAAGAAAAGCAACAGTAAGAGATAAAGTCAAGACATTCTAGAGAGACTAATTCTAATAAATGCTCTTAATACGCTTCAAACTCGATTATTTTCGAGCACGAGAGTAAGAACTCAGATAATCTAATATCTCTAATCTAATTTTCCATAGCAATTCGCAAAAAGAAACTCGTGCATGCGTATGCAACACTTCATAGCAAAAATAACTGTTAAAAAATAGCTATGAACTTTCCTCATGAGCATATATTGGGATCTCTTATGCCATCATAGTCGAAACTTAAGATAAACACGTCTGCTTCTCATTTTTTACCAAAGCCACGAATTTCAGCAAATATTACAGCAATGATAGAAGCGAAAAGCGAGTTTCGGTAGGATACATAGAAGAGAAGGAATCATAGTGTCAACTTACCAAATCTATATCCCATAAAAGTTTTATCACTAAGGACTCACCTGGAAAAGTAAAGAAAAGCATATTGTTAAGCATAATTTAAAATTTCACCACATTTTATAATTAAAAATTGTTTTTACAAAATAAATATTTTAATTTCAAAAGGCGTTCATTCATTTAAAATGGCAAAAAACACATGTCAATCGCTATGTACATACTTTAAAATTGAATTTGCCGTCTATGATGGGAATACTGCCGAGGATTTGAAAATCTGAAGGTATTGCATTGGCAAATAAAATACCTCAAGAAACTAATGTTTCCTTTTCAAGTTTTTATCATCCTTGGAATGCCTGGTGGCAAAAAAGGAGATAATGATTCTAGTTATTTGACTCACACCCGCAAGATGTGCTCCCAAGATAACATCACACTATTCATTCGACTTGTATTCAGAAGAGCTTGTTACCCGGGAAAAATAAAACAAAACTTCCCTAAATGATGAATGAAAGATCTTTTACATATTCCATGAAAAGGTTAATTTACCGCACGACGAATTTTACAAAATTTTCATGTTAAAGAGTATAATTTGGGAGAAGTCTTCCAACGATCTTTCATGCATGATGGAGCAGTTCAAGCATCAAAAACGATCATTTTTCCGGAAAGTAATCAAAACAAAATACCAATGCAGAATGAAGCTTCACTATACTCTAGCACGATAAAGACTGACTTCTGGCTGGAGGATGTTCGGGTATGAGAGACATTTTTGAAAGAAACTTAAAAGATAGTAATAACACGGGAAAATATCATTTGGAAGCGAAGTGAAGCCTCGGGGACAGCGATATAAGATCGTTATCAGAAAGAGGCAATATAACAGAAAGAAAGATTTAAAATGCAATACAAGCAATCGAAATAAAAACACTAAATAAAAAATATAAAACAACTTATCGATATTAAAATGCTCAATTTATTTCAAATGTATCTCCATACCATCCCAATCCTACAACTAGCTGCCCCAATCTACTGACTCTTAGATGGCAGCAAAAAACCAGCTTATCTCTCTTAGTACCTACTTCGAAATAAAATCTCTAAAAAATCTAATGTAAATTTAAATATGGGGGAAACGGACTTCGACAAAACCGGGTAAGAATTATTTTTGTGCATGGAAATACCGAGATCACCTGGTGCACCAACGCACACTTTTCCTTATCAGCAAACAAAGGCGAAGAGGAAAGGAAAAACTCGAGGCAGGAAATAAACTGCTTCATTTCCATTAACTTTCTAGAAACCCCTCCTGTGACTGGCCCTTTCCGAAACTCTATCTATGCCTTCCCCGTGCTAGATAAATAAGAAGCGAGAAAAATTCATGATAAAAGGATACAGGTGAGGCGAGAGGGGGAAGGCCTAGGCGAAGACTTGGGAGTTTTGAAACATGTGTATGTACACACACGATTTGATGTTACTTGAAAAATGGCTTCGGGCAGCGAAATGGATTATAATAATTGTATAAATTAGATTCTTTTAATTAAACCCATTTATTCTTCCATAGCCAATATTACTAACATAAAATTATATTGTTACTGATATAATTCAAAACAACCCTCCAACATTCCTTGCCAATTTCAGTCAAATAGATCATCTATTACATTCTATTACAATTCAAGCGAACGTAAAACTGAACCAGAAGAAAAAAAATTCTGCTTCTAATATATGTAAAAACTTCCATTCAGGAATTTGATAGAAAATCATTTTTATGAGTAATAGAAGAAATATTGCAAGTAATACAATCATTCTAAGTCGTACTTCCCACGGTAGAAAATCTTTCTATGATTATATTCATTCCTTCCTAATTATTGGTAATACCGATCTAATTCATGCATCCATAAAATTTAAATATTCTACTCATTGAGCTGTATAAAGAGCAATGCAAAATGAAAAAATGTACAACCTCATTACATTTCAACGCCCACCTAGTCATCAAGTAATTCAATCCTGACCTTGATTTAACAAAGCAGCCACCCATTCCACTCTCCCCACCACTAATTCTCTCACGCCTCTTCGGATTTTATCCGTTCCATATCTCGTTCCACCAGGATATGTATACGGATACACATATGTATCAGAACACCCTTCCATACCGCCCCCACGCATCCAAAAGACCCTCCCAAACCCCTTTTTTTCCCACCTAAGTGGGCTCCCCCGACGTAACGCCTTCCCCGGGGGCTACACACACAGCGGCAATGGGGATTTCGTGGGAGGAGTAGAGCGAAAAAAAAAGCCAGGGGGAAAGAGATGAGGGAAAAGACTTAAGCTCACACCTCCCCACAACCAAACTCCACCCCTCTTTATCCACACACATACTCCGCCTCCTCCATTTATAAAGCTGAGTACTTCAGCCAACACGCAGAGGAGTCGGGTGGAAAGGGGGAGGCTGTTTGGAGGGTGGGATTCCGTGCGAAGGAGGAGAGGGAGGCGCGGACGATCGCAGCGCGCTCCGTGAAATGGCTCGGAATAAAAAAAGAAGAAGGGAGGGGTCCGCAGCGAATATTGCCGCAGAAAAGAGCAGCGAGGTGGGATTAGGTGTCGTAGGCGGCGGAGTAATCCCGAAGGAAGGGTGGAATACGGTGGGGGATGGGGAAACTGGGCGTGTGGGAGAAGAATAGGGGCGTGGCTCCAGGGTACATAGGTATACATACATAAGTATTCGTAGGAACCCATGTACCGTGAGACAAGAAAGTTTCGCAACAAATGCAGTGGCGTCGCATATAGTCATCCACAGAATTTGAATTTTTCTATTGTTGCACGCCATTCAGAGCCAAACACTTGGCAGAGAGAAACCAATATCTACCAATGCCTACCTAATTGGCTTATATTACTAATCTAATTTTTTTCTCGATTGAAACCAATGGGAACGATCACATACGCGTATCTATGTTCTTTATGATCAATCAGGGTCCACAAAACTGCATTCTCTAGTATTTTCTGATAGAAATGTAAGCAACTGGATTTGCTACCATGTTCTTTGCTTCATATTAGTGGCCTTGGAACAACATTTAGCGATAGATAAGGTCATATTTCTTCAAAACGGTGCTACTATTTCGTTGGGAAATTCTTTTGATCCAGAGTACGCCTCTCCGAGGACGTTTTACACAGTGCGTGCCCTGTTCCTTGAAAAATACAGGGCAATTATTTTGATTGAGTATTTGCACGAATTGCATTCTGTTTCTTTCTATAATTACACCGCACATTATTTTCATTCCAAGGTGGCCAAATTCTAGTCAAAAGACCTCTGACACCAATTATGGATTTCTTTAAGTTTATGCTTTTTTATAGGTAATATAATTTTCATGATTTTAAGGAAATTAGTAAGTAAATAAAATTTAACAACGGTTCTGCATGCATTTCCAGTTATTATTCCTGGATTTCTACAGCTATTTTTTTTAAATTCAATGTTTCCTCTTCCTCCCACGAGACCTATGAAGGCGTCCATTAATGAGAGCATCAGGCAAAATGAGAAGAAATCTTTAAAAATAAATAATAACATTAAATAAAATTACATAAAATAACCTTAAAAACCAGGACACGGGAAACCCTAAAATGAAATGCTCATGCTGGATTGTGTACTCCCCATAAATGTTAAGGAATAGCACAAATATCGCCGTGAATGTTGGGAACTTCCTCGAAGTGACGCCTATTATGGTTAAATGTATTTTAAGAAATTTTAAAAATATTTTTCACTTTAATTTTCAGAACTTGTTAAAAGTATATGTTTTTTTTACGTGTACATTAGGCTCAGAAACTGGGACATCGAGAAAAGCAGAGAATAAAAATTTAAGACTCTGAAATGTGGTAAATGAGAAGACTAGTTAAAAGTTAGAAGGGTTACCAAAGAATAACGTTTAAATGGAAAGAAGAAAGGGTAACCAAAGTGGAAGCACTATGAAGAACTGGGGAAGGACAACCACTGCTAAATTCAATTAGTAAAAAAAAGAAACACAATGATTGGCCACCTCCCGCGTCACTTGAAGTGGATGACAACATTAATAGAGGGATTTATATACGGCCATGCTTGATGAGGTAGACCAAGAAATGAATACCGGAAGGAGATCTTAGCAGGAAGAAGGTTCAATGATGTAAAAAGAAATTTGGATGCCCACCAACATTAGGGCTGAGGAGAAAGGAAGAAGAGTATTTTCAGAGGGAAAGCTAAAAATACACGAGATGTAACAGTATGTTGATATAAATCGCTCATCTAGGCACGACGACACATCCCTCTTATTTTGTTAGTTCAGGAGAAAAAGAAAAAAAGATACAGAGAAGAGAGGAAAAGCCCCGAAGCAAACTGTGGGCAAAGCGAAGAGGGATGAATACACGGGAGACGAAAGAAAACACTCCTTCCGCATGGGGTAGGGGAGAAAGAGGATTGGGATGAAAGACGGGAAAATCCGATGTGGGATGGGAATTGAGAAGAGCTAGGGTATTGGAGAAGGTGGGCTCCGCTCGTCTCCCGCTGAGTGACGAGAGAAAGGGGGAGTCGGAGCAGACCCTTTTCCCAAGGGCATCCAAGCCTCGGGGTTCTGATAGAGTAGGGAGTGTTTTGGTAGGGTGGAGGGGAAGAAAAAGGGTTTCGAGGCTTGCCGGATTCGAACACGTACTAAACACACGGGTGGGGAGGGGGAAAGGGGTATGAGGGGTGGGTTGAAGGTGGGGTAAAGCGTTCGGTTTGCCTCACCGAGTCCTTGGGGAACGTCTTCCTTGTGTATTGCCCACGAGCGACGGGCGAGGAAGGGATTGGGGTAATAGGGAAGAAGACAAGGGTCCAGGAAGGGGATCTAGGGTTGGGGTCAAGATGGAGGGAGGGATGGGAATAAATATATCGCAGACGAAGGAGACGTGTGGTCTGTGGAAAAGGACGAGCATGGACAGCCGAAATCTGATTGCATAAGAAAGGGAAAGAATTAAACCGATCGTGCATATTGCTTGGAAGGTCTATTTTTCATTCCGTTTGTATTACGGGTACAGAAGAGAAGAGCCCACCTTGGTGTGAAGAATGAGATTCACACTTGAGTGTGAAACACATCCTGACGGAGTGCGATAAATATCGATTCCCTCGAGACAAGCACAAAGTGAGCGGTACCTTAAACCATACCCTCGGGTGATTCTCCGGGGCGTTTGTCACGAGTAATTGCCTTTTTAAAGGATTCACCTTTTTTAACAAACTGTAAATTAATTAAAACAGATGCATGCATATAATTTTTATTTTAAATATTAATACCCTTAATAATGTGTCATTGAACACTTAAAATTTGTTTTACATAAGGACGGTTGTGGTGCAAAATGACCTTTGCTGTCGACGCACCCCAAAAAAAACAAACTAACTAACGTTTGTATTTGCCGATAATAGATATAAAGTGCATTATATTCCGGTTAATGAGGCCACCGGTTATTCGGGGTGGCCACTAATTTGGGGCTGATGTTGAAGAACAGAATCCAAATATAAGCTGTGAATTGGTCTAAAACCGAACTTGGTAAAAAGCATTCATCCAGCGTCACCTGAGGATGTGAAAAATATTTGCAACTATGAATAAAAGAATTATTTATAAATGTCAATAAATGAACTATTCTTCTCGCTGATTTATTAAACCAATGTTCGCAGGTTTATTTAATGCGCAATACGTGACCCTTAGAGTCACCCTGCAATCTGCTAATCCTTGAACTTCAATAAATGCTATGCATTCTTAAAACCTTATATCCTAATGTTACCGTTAAATAGCTCTTTTAACACTGATATATAATGAATATCTGGTTTCTACAACAACTTCTCGATATAAGGTAGTTCTGAAATTAAATAACGAATAATTCTTATTTTATCCCTTCTTCTTAATCATGCTTTATCAACTGGCCAGCAAAATATTATAGCTATTTTATCGTCATCTATCCTACAAAGGAAAATATTGTCTGATAATTCAAAATACGGAATTTATTAGAATTTCCGACATTTGACTGTAAATAAAAAAGAATTCACATAGCAACATAGGATACTTTAATGCTACGATCGCTGGCCTCAGTGGAGGTGGGATAAAGCCCTCGCTTACCTAACTGAAGAAGCCAGGGTAGGTGGTCCCTGTCCAGGGTATGGATGTTTGCATGGTGCATTGTTAGTATTGAAAACCCCGTGGTAAAAGACCGTCATGTACTGCAAACGGGGAAGTTGGAAAAAAATAAATATCAATCCGGACAGCCCATCTACTAAATAAAATTCCCACCACAGCCGAATTCACTGCAAATAATACTCTGGCATGAGATGGGTATTTTAATTACTTTCTAGTCAATCTCGTTACTAAAATAGGATAACAGAAATGCTTCTTCCCCTAAAGTAACGGATAAGTTGGCCCCGACAATGATGCCTGGCTGCAGGTGGAAGAGGAAAGACCGAAAGAGATCATTCCGATCTCATTTTCTCAAGAACTCTCCCGAGCTTTCCACTGCAGTTGAGCAGCCCTACAAATACTCCCTTTCCTCGCACTCCCCCTTACCGAATCCCCGATACATTCCCGTTTCGGAAACGAAGCTACAAGACGACCGATGACGGTAGAGAGGAAAGAAAAAGACATCGAAGAGGATGGAAGGAAAAGAGCCAGAGTGGCTGAGGGAGGCTGAGCTCGAGGGAGAAGATGAGAGGGAAAGGGGCGCAGGAATAAATCGGGAAAAAGGGTACAGAAGGGGTCTTATAGGCATTGAGAGTGAGCAGATGAGTTAAGGGATGGAGCCGCGCAAGGCAGGCCGGGAAAAAAAGGAAGAAAGGGAGCACTGTGACGTGGGGAGGAATTCAGGATTAGGGGGCGGGCACGAGGAGCTCAGGGAAGCAGTCTGCGTTCTAAGGTTTGGGGAAAATGACATAAGGGTCCCGGCGTCTTCTTACTAGCCGTTGACAGGAAACTACATGGAAACCCGGGAGTCCGACGAAGAAACGGCGACCCTAAAGAATAGTACTCTCATATTTGCTCTGCTTCCGAGGACTAAATGCAACTTTTTAAATAAAGGCGAATTCAGCTGTCGGTGACGTTTATTCGGGTGTGCCCTGCGTAATTATTCGATTTTTTGCCATAATAAGATGCCGAGATGATAGCAATCATACCGACTTTTCTCAACCTCCACCACCACCTTCATTCAGACCGTATGCAAAAAAATGACAACTCCTTAATCCCCTACCCTTTCAACCTCCTTCCACGGAATAAATAGCCTCATTCTCCAAGAAAAAGTGACCAGCGACGGCCACCAAACGTCGGGCAACAAACCGAAGAAGTACCTACGCAGAGCACGCACGAAAAAAAAAAACATCACCAACCGCTACAATGACCTGCGAGAGCTTATACAAGAGCAAATACAGATATTTCATAAAAGAATGGCTCGGTTTAGAACATGCATAAATGAAAAGAGAATAACTTACACTTTATGTTTATTATTTTTCAAATTTGCCATCTCAAACAGCTTTTTACATAATGAATAAATTTCAATATGTTCGCCCTCACTCGCTCGACGAGAGAGAAATCCAGCATCGACCTTATTAGCCTTATCCTTATGAAAGGCGCCAAGTGGACCATGGCTAAACGTCCCATCTAACAGACGAAGTTCTGCTTTAGAAGTTCCCTCCTCAAGGCACTCAAGCAGGGATCGGGCAGCCTCTGAAATCTGTCTCTCTATCTTTTCACCCTATCCCTAATTTCTTCTTATGAATAACTTAATAGCACGATTGTACAGGGTTATTCTAATAGATGGACCAAATGTCAAAACTTTATACCCATTCTAGTACAAATCCAAAATGAACTTGTAATATAATGGAATAATTTGCAAAAATTAATAAGTTTTTAATAATTATTTAGTAATTCGAAATGTGATAAATGTTTATTGTGGATTTCCCGCCGCCACTCGCCAACAATATTGAAACTTCCTCTATTAATTGGTATAAATCTTGTTCATCTTGGATTTGCATTGAAATACACACGAATTTCTGAAAATGGGTCCATCATTTAGAATAACCCTTTACTGACAAGTTTCTACTTTTATACATCCTGAAAATTTGAAGCTCATACACAAAGTTTTAAACGAGGAATAGGTTAGGCAAATGTCGAGCGGGAATGTTGCATCCCCTTCAGGGAGAAATAAACGCGACAGTGGGTCTGAAACATCCGACGGCAGGATAAAACAAGACCTAAGACGAGAGATGCTCAAGGATATTAGGGGCGGTGAAATGTTTCAGGGGTGAAGATGAGAAAAGACGCCAGCGGCGTTGTCCAAGAAGGAAGGGAAAAAAATGCCGCTGAATGGGAACAAAAGGTCCAGTGGGCACAGACGATTGCCTTTAGGGCAAGAGGGAATGGAGAGAACGGTGACGGGAGGAAAAAGAAGTCACAACTGAAGAGGAGGTCGAGATATCACAACAATGTAAAACACATACTTTATTCTTATTGTAAAGCAGACGTGGACTTAGTCTTCCCTAGGCAAGACACTCCCCTACCACATTAAAGAATTATATGCGGAAGACACATCTAAATTATGAGCTTAAATTGGTGGCAAAACGTAGCAACCAATAAAATTATGTCGCTTTTCACAATTCCACATTCATTTATCGTTAAATCATAGAAAGTAATTACACCAATCTACGGCATTTTCTGTCATGGCTTTTGACGGAAGAAGATAAATATGCATTTGAAATTTTTTAAGAAGAAAAATACCCCAGCACATCTACATCATGTTTGCACCTAACCAAAACTAAGTATCAAAGTTTAATATTTATGTTAATAATTTCAACAAAAGACAATAAAAATAAAGTCAAATCTAAACAAGAAAAAATGAAAACTTTTGTACGAATCGACGAATTTATTATTAAAGCACTAAAAGAGGAACATACATATATCTTATGAGTTTAAATTGGTGGCAATATTTAGAAATCAATAAAATTAAGTCGCTTATCACAATTCCACATTCATCCAGCGTTAAATCATAGAAAAACAATTACAACTATGTACGGCATTTTCTGTCACGCCTTTGGTAGAAAGTTTTAAAAAAAATATTACCAGTATTTAATATTTGAATGGAGAAAGATAGATATCATGGTATTTTTTACACTATCATCTAAATATTTTTAGTTTTATATTGACGAAAATAATTTCAATATTCTACAATACTTGAGTTAAATTAAAATAAGAAACATAAAAAATTGGTACGAATCGACGAAATAATTATGACAACGACCCCGGTTTTTTAAGCTACGCAGTCCCTCTCATTTGGTTATTAATAGATTCTACTAATTGTAAGCTTTCACTGATAACTTTATCTTTTAAATCTTTTCCTTTTTTCAGCATTCGTTGGAAGATTAGATACTTGTTTTCAAACTTTATACTTCACGACCCCTTATTATATATATATACTAGCTGACCCGGCGAACTTCGTATCGCCTAGCAATTAATGAACTTACAGTTTACTTACACCATTTATAAATCAAGAGCAGCTGTATCGTTTTTAATCATTTTTAATTTATTATAATGAAAAAAATATACAAATTCAATAAAACTACGTAAATGAGTACCAAAATTGCTTGTCAGAAAGACATTTTCTTTATTAAATCTACATAGGGTGGATCGGAGCACGTTTACGCGGATTTTTTTCAACAAATTTTCTTACGTTTTAGCTTAAGAAATTTTGGGCATTGTGGTTTAATAAAGCAGTTCATGAAATAAAAATTATACGAATTCAGTGGTTGGCTATTTGCGTTATTAGCTGTAAAAAAAATGTTTTTAGGTCCAAGTCCGTTGCATACACTTGGCCCATTCAGGGGGGAGGTTGACACAACCCCAGACCGACGCTTGACTGATGCTCAAAATCGTGCAAGAAAAGCCCCTATGAAGCAGCATTTGCATTAAATGACTTAAGGCGCGCCAGTTTTAGTATCTCTGTTTGGTAAAAATGCACTGCGTAAACGTACTGCATGCGTAAACGCACCACGGTGAGCCCTACACATTCGGGTTTAATGTCTTGTGTCAAGCACCTTCTGATAAACAACAGTTTTTGTTTTGTTATCAGGCGCAAGATGAAGCAGATGAAGCTAAATAAATATAGCGAAGCAAAGCAGTGACGCAGCGAGGGGAGGTTTTGGGGAATAACCCCTACCCCCCCCCCCCCAAGAGCTTAGAGAACTTTTTTATGAAAGATTTTTTTATTAATATTAGGGGGACGGATGACTAACAAACAAAACATATTTAACTATTCACACAGCCGCAAAACCCACTATTTTGAACTGTTTATCTATTTTGTAAAATGTCTGAGGGAAGTGCCCCCACACTTCCCGCTTACCTTAGCGAGTTTTCTATACCCTACAGACCCGTGGTATTAGCTGCGCCCAAAACCCCCTATCCTAGCTACGCAATTGAAGCGAAGGAAGAAATACAGAGGATGGTTTATCGACTCGTGAACATAGCACGCTAAATTGACCATGAGAAAATCATGGGTTTTCATTAGCACATGAGCACAAACAACACAAAAACTGAAAGACTGACCATGCGATTTTTTTAATCGTTATCACGAATGCAACACGAATTGGAAATTGAATAAGTTTAAGCTCAAAAGGGCATATGAGTTGAGATAATGGAATCTACGGAATAAGGACTTCCTCACCTTTGAATTTTCCTTTGAGTGAAGTTGCGTGAATCACATTCATTACCAATTATTTTAATCACCAAACACGTTCCGTTGGATAGTTATGGTTGGTTTAGGCTTCGAAAGATCATGAACACAGAAACTACATTTTTCTGTAAATCGTGCCTTGGTAAGCCAGGTATGTCCAAGGACTTAAAATATTCAGATAGATAGTTGGTGATTTCTTCTTCGTTTGTTACACATTTAAAAGATTCCAATTCATGCAGAGTACGAACTATTTGAATTTACCTCGTTTTAGTCATCCGCATCTTAGTTCTTGCTCGCTAAATCAACCATCTTTGATTCTTTTGGAGATCAATCATATTCTGGAACTCTTTGTTGATGAGCTCACTGAAACTAATTTGAAATCATTCCAAGGAAATGAGTTAAAACTACTCGATTCCTCGACAGGAACACGATATTACCGTTTGTCAACAATTGCTTGGAGATTTGTTTACAAACACGGTAGTGAAGTGTCAACTCTAGCTGGGCCACGGCTGGGCTTACAACTCGAATTAAATTTAAAAAATGTAATTTCAATTTAATTAATATTTTGAATATATTTAGTACCTAATTAAAATGTTATATTGTTACGAAATTCAGTAATTAAAGTGGTAAAAACAAAACAAATTATTTAATTTGTAGTTTTGACCGACTTATCAATTGTTGTGTTACTATAACTCCTAAAAGCATGCCCATAGGAAAGAGATGAATTTTGTGTGTGAAATTATCCTTTTTTTAATGGCCTATATGTTAACCCCGCCTGAGTATATATATATTTATTTATTTTTTTAATCACGAGATGTGGGTCAAATGTAAATATTGTTTATTTTGTCAAACTTTGCCTACGTTTCGGACATTATATTTGTCCATCCTCAGGGCTATAAAAATGATAATGTATGATTTATATGTATTTATATGTATGTATATTTAATAAATGACATAACCAACAAAGAAAGAAATCCAAGCAACCAAATTGTAAATAAATAAATAAAAACACCATCAGACTTAAAGGTAAACTTTGAATATGTATTTCCATGTATTTTAATGTATAACAACTGTAAAATTGCCTGTATTTAACTAATTTTGTATCATACATTATCATTTTTATAGCCCTGAGGATGGATATACTTGTTTTCTCCATCATTCCCTCTCTCTCCCAAAAATTAGCTAAAACGCTAGCCATGGAATCAATTTAATGCTTGAAGTTTACATGCAAAAAAACTGCCCATTGTTACCACGATTAAGATACGTAAATGGAAATACATTTGACCTACACTAACAAAGCATACTCGCTTCATAAAAATGCTCAACACGCTAATCGTAGCGCAAACGGAAAGGAGGATTTTTTCCCTTAATCTCATCCAATTTCCGTAATAATGATGCCATGCTCCTGCTTTTACTCCCGGAATAAATAGACTCCCCCTCTCACGATTTCAATTCTAGCATAGCCAGTTCGCAGGCATAAATAAGCAACACCAATCTCAAGTTCGCCAAACATCTTCCGGCAATTTCGAAGGAAACACGATATCTGTCTCGATGGCGCAAAAAAAACGTATGAATACACGGACATGATTAGCAACGACCAAAACCTCTTCCCACTTAACCCGATTAATAACAGCCCTTGACAGGGCATTATCTCTACAGCGCAGGATGATAGCACGGGGAAGGAACGCCGGGAAGTCTCCTTATAATTGAATTGGGAGGAATCTTCGCGATAGGTCCGGACAAAAGGAGGAAGTGAGAACAAAAAAATGCTCGAGAAGAAAAACCAAGTACGCTAATCCACGCTAGGCTGAGACCCCTTTTCCTCCAAACTTCCCTCCACCTTCGGAGTAATCAATTCGACGTTTCCTTACGCTTCGCTAGGAATTGAAGTTTTGCGGAGGCTAGGGCAAGGAGGGAGGGGATAGAATGAGTTTGAGGATTCTAGTTCCACGGTCGTAAGGCGGGGGAAGGCGCTGAGATGTCTTGAAGCGGGCGGGTGGAAGGAGGCAGGGAAGACGGAGGCACGAGATATTTCCATGAGAGCGCGGGTGTGGTGGTGTGGGTGATATTGAAGATTGGCAGAGGTATGTATGAATGCTTGGGTGTGATGAAAACCGATAGGGGGGAGGTTTTCTGAAAGCACCCGAAGACGTATCGATTACAGACTAGCACGATAAACGGATGTCCACGCCTTCCCATTGTTTAATTTACGGATGGAGTCCGGACATCAAAAAAAGCATCGTTTGTGGGATAGTGCGATAAGCCTCGACGATACTTCCACATCTTTCGACTTTTAAACTTATCGATTGGCTACGATTTCAATTAAGGGATTGGCTACGATTTCAGGCCAGGGAAGGTAATCGATTTGCATTAGTCAAATCAAAAATGGCAGCGATTGCGAAATAGTGCGATAAGCTTCTATGATATTTCCACGAATTGCGACAATAAAACTTATCGATGGACTACGATTTTCAATTCAGGTCATAGATTTGCAAAATCGGTCACTCATTGATAGTGATAACATTATCGATTTTAGTCGGTTTTCTATGGATTCAGGTGTTGAATATCCACCGGAAATCCTAGTTTATGGATTGCGGTTAGTTGCAGTCAATTTACATTGTCAGTAATTATTATTTCGGGATAATGAAATAAGCACAGCATGACCTAAAAGGTTGCCAATTCCCAACGACTATCAATAGTTGATTAAAATTGAACAAAACCATTACCACCGGATATCGGTGATCATCGAAAATTTTAGTGTATCAAAAATAGACGGTCATCATAAATCGAAGATGAACACGTCTCTACCAGTCCTCGGCATCGAAACTCATCATCAAAGGAAAGAAAACACCGACTTAGGTGTCGACAAATCGAAACAACTAGCTAGCCTAATCGAATGAGAGAGAGATTCGAGAGGAGTCAATGCGGAGGAGGGTATTCTGGTAGAAAAGGAAGAGGTATTGGGAAAAGATTGGCGTGAGAGAAAGCGATACGAGGCGAGAGAGAAGGAAATAAGTTGCCGAAGGAGGAGGAGAGTCGATGAGAGAGGGAGATGAGAAGTGGAGTAAGGGGAATGGGATAGAGGGAAAGGAAATTTTCCTTGATTCCCACCTTGCATGGATAGACTTACTTTAATAACAAATCCTTGACAGATTATAGCTCTATACACCATCAAATCTGCCGCGCTTGATTTAATACGTCATCACAGTGGCGGCGGGGATAACTCCTCGCCAACTATACAGAATGTTACGGGTTCGAGTCCCGTCTAGATAGATAGCTCCTATCCAGGGCGCGGATGCGTGTAACTATCTATTGTTAGTAATTGTTGAAATCCATGTGGTAAATACCTCATTGCGTAGTTTCCGGAGGCAATTAAGATAAATAAAAATTTGTCATAAATATTTAAATTTATTTCTATTACAGCCTTGTGTTTTACGGAGAAATTCATGCTAGGTAGGAGCTCACAATATCTAAACGAATTTCTGCATATTAGTGGTATTGTTATATACATATTTTTGATAGTCAAATGGGGTAAGTATTGCATGCTGCATGGTGGTGTTCACTCATCCCCAGCCGAGCATCCTAGTGTTAAGTTATTATGTCGGTGTAGATTCTGAGCAAATGGAGGAGGGAGAGGTAAAGAGAGCATTCTTTAGAGAAGACGCTGGAGAGAGAGAGAGAGAAAGAAAGGGAGAAAGACGACAAAAGGAAAGAGGGTGAGATTGAGAGCCTGTGGGGAGGGGGAAAGAGACATCGGAGTTGGGGGGAAGCAGGGACTTGAACGAGCAGCAGAAGATAAGATTTTGCGGGAGGCTGCGGAGGGTGGCTGGCTCCAGCGAGAGAAAGAGGAAAGAATGGCGAGGGATGGGAGGTGGAGGCGACCTGGATCAATGAGCCAAGGAATACTGGAAAGTAGGGACGGGTGGAGGGGTGGTCGTCTAGGGGGTGGAAAAGAGAGAGACTCTTCTCGGAAGAAAAGGACTGCTGTCGCACTGAGGGGAAGGGGTGGTTTGAGACGGGGGAAAGCCAATAGGGACGCTGAAGCCATGGTGGGGGGGGGGGGAGGAAAGATCGTCTCAGAGCGGCGAGGGGGGCCTGAAATAGGCAGCGAGAGAAAAAGAGTGAGAGGCATAGTGGAGAAAAAAGGGGAAGACTTATCTCCTGCAGAAAGGAAATGATGAAGCTAAGGAGAGAAAAGTGTACGAGTGCGGTTGGCCTTCTTGTAGAAAAGATCGACGGGGCGGAGAATAAGCGTAGGGAAAAAAAATATAAAAAAAGAGAAAGAGAGGACACGACAGTCGGTGAAGAGAGGCAAATGGCCAGAAATGGGGAGGGAAGGAGATATCTGATGGGGGTAGGACGAATTGATCGTATCGTTTATCGACGCCGTGATTCGATGTGATTGATCGGTCAATCTCGGCCGATCTGCGAGCAGAGATTGGAACGCACGTGTGCGTAAGGGGGAGGTGGTGGAAAAGAAATATATAACCTTTTGGTCGGAGCCAAGATAGAAGTGTTATAGAAGGGTGGGAAAAGACCCGGAATGACTCGGAAAAGGAGAGAGAGAGGCGAGTTGGATTAACAAAGGGTCTAATCGAGGGAGATGATTAAGAGGGTGGAGAAGGAGTATTCTGCAGGGGTCGCCTTCGAGAGAGAAAGAAGGATGGGGTAAGGGTGTCGTTCGAGAAGGGATAAGGAGGGCCCGCAAAAAAAGTGACCCAAAAGAGAAGAGGGCAAACATAAAATGCCAGCAATCAACTGGGCAAGGGATTATGGTCACGACAGTGGGGGAAATTGATAGGGAGGAAAGTCACCGAATTAAATAGCGACCTCATTAACTCATGATCACTCGATGATCCAAGAACTGAAGCGAATATAAAGAGGATTAAATCATTATCACGACGAAAAATGAGAGCAAAATCAACAGAAAAAGTTAAACATGAGATTTATTTTTGAAACTACGCGTTTCGTTTCCACAGACAACATTATCAAATGCTTGAAGCAAAGAAACGTGCTGTAGTGTCAAAAATGAAACTAAGTGGAAATATTGCAATGTCCAATTTTACTTATATTAAGAACTTCCACCACATCGCGCCTAACATCATACATGATAAACATACAAGGTAACGAAAAGATTGAATAGATGTATTCAACAAAAGTTTGATAAAATTAATCACTTAATTAACATTGATAAATGTCAAATCCAGCACCGAAAAATTAATTCTAATACGTGTGAATAGCCGCCGCGGATTTATTTTATAAAAAATCTTGACTACTTATCTTTCAAGCATTTTTCATCCCCAAAAAATAGTAATAAAATATCTAAATAACAATAATTTTTATATCCCTAATGATCACAGGTACCCCGAATTACGATCATTATAATACGTATATTTGAACAACACAAATAAAAAAATATATGCCAATAACATACAGGTTTTACTTGGCGGGAATGAATCTCCCGACCTTCAGATTGTCATGTGATAACTCGACCCTGCCGCCACCTCTGGTAGACAAAAACACTACCATTAAAATAAAAAAAACAACAGAAAAATCATAAAATAAATCCTAATTTCTATTAATTACGACTGACAACTTCTTGATAAAAAATAGGAATACAAACAAATCGCAGATAAATGATACTTTCCACACAAAAATTACTGTTTCTACATCAAGAAAGAATCTGAAACGTAGTAAATATCAAACTCATATTTATATTAATGAGAAACAATATTTTAAAGACACTTAGCAAAAAATGAATTCATTCCGAAGAGAAGTAAATATTGTATCAAGCAACGCATTCAAAATACCTACGCAATAGGCATAGAATCCTTTCACAAACAAACATTTCCACGACACACAAAAAATAACGATTCGAGAGATGATTCTTTCGCCTAAAATAAAGGGAAAGGGCGCTTTATTTTTACCCGACCATAAACTCTTCATGCTCGACGTGCTCGCGTTATAAAAGCATAAGGGAAACAAATGAGCGAGGGGAGAAATGGGAAGGAAGAAAATGGAGTCACGAAAAACGCAAACACACAGGAACAACTCGAGCGACGACGCTGCGAAGAAAAATAATAAATAAAAAATAACAATAAAGGGGAAGGAGTGCAAAAAATGCATATTTTCGTGAGATGAGGGCAAGGGAGATGAGACCAGGCGGGTGGATATGGTGTTTTGTGTAGAAGGAGAGGAAACTGCTTTGCAGGAGGGAAGGGGACGGAATAGAATGCCGACGACAGGGAATACGGAAAAAAAAGAAGAAGATCGAGATGCGACGACGTCGGAGAAGACGACAAGGGATTGGGATGGGGGTGGAGAACGTACCGGAGTGTATGCACGTGGGATGGGGGCGCAGTGAGAAAATGAAGACAGGGGAGGCCTTGGGCAGGGGGAGGCGCACACTTCTTTTCACGGATTCTCAGGGGAGAGATATGGTGTGGGGTGAGGTAACAGAGCTGAGAGTGTGGCAGAGGTGACGAAAAGGAGAAGGTTTTCCTCGCGCATGAAGGCATAGGCGGAGATAAGAGGTAAAGGTAGACCACAAGATGGAGAGGCTGCGATAGACGACGGATATGTGACACGTATCATAAAATTTTATTTCTTCAATGTCCCCACGGAATCATGACTTCCTTTCTCCCCGATTTCCTCACGGTTTAAAAGCGATATTTCACATAATCTTGCTTCTTGGAAATATTATTCACCATGAATGTCGAACGAAAATTCCAATTAAATACACATTATGTCCATTGACATATTTTGCCAACGCATAAATAACAATGGAGGAGATTAAAACATGCAGAACTCCCAAATAATTCACCGAAGTACATATTTATGCACATTCATACATACGGTATAAAATTGAATATTTAATCAGAGGGGGGCAACCCATATTTCAGTTCTTTAAATTTTTTTTTCGAAAGGAAAGGAAATGGAACCAACCACATACTACATAATCTCTTTCGGCCGTATTCATAGATTTCCGCTAAAACACGCTAGTAGGGCGACTAACTTAGTCGGCTACTAAGACCTTTTAGTCGCCTACTAAGATATGGTATTCATGGATTGTATTACGTGAGCTACTAAGAGCTACTAACTTAGTATGCTACTAGCCAGCTCGGCAGCCGATACTCGGTAGCGATTTGGGTTCAACCCGCTAGGCTACGCTTGACAACACTGCATCTGACTCCTCCGCGGCGCGGAAAATTCGTAACACTATCAAACAAAAGAAATTGATTCAGCAAAGTGCATTGAAATTTTTACTTCATAATGGATAATTCGATGTGATATCGCATCTCAGACATATTTTTTGATTGCTGTACACAAAAATTATGCAATACCTTTGGGAAAGGGTAGAATTATGAGTAATACCGAAGCATTTGTATGTTTGAGATGCAGTTATTGCTTTACAAACGGCCGTATATTTATTGATCATATAAATTGCGTATTGCTTGCACTTCCGATATTTGTTTCCATTAGTGTATACGTGATTAGTATGGAAAAACATAACTAGCAACGTAAGTATTATACATATCTGTATTCGGAAAGCAGAAATACACCTCAATGTCGGAGTAGAAACGAAAACTTTTGCAATGCAGAAATGAAACGTTAAGAAAATAACGTTGAGATTAATGTGTGAATGACACACATTTATTACGTAACAAACACCTACGTGCGAGCAATTAGTAACATATGTTTGCAACTCCTAAAGTGTTAGTCAAGGAAACAACAATCTGCTTCGCTACATTTAAATATTTCAAATATTGACAGCGTGTGGAAATATACGGCATATAGTTTACTAGAGGTGGTTAATGTAAAAAACAAAGCATAATTAACGTAACTTGTTTTACTTATTTATTGCTGATCATATCACAAATAGGACTACAACGCACACAACATTTCACTTCACATTTCACGAGCTGTCTTTATGACACTTATAATCCGTACATTCTGAATCAACTGGTTCAATGAAAAGCTTGACTCACACTTAATTTAAAACACTTTAACGTGACTCTAGTAAACAATGATAATCAGTTTTCCAATCACTCTGCACACACCAAAAGAATTTGCACTCGTTGACTTTCGAAAGAATTCTTCACATCTCACTTCCCACTCATCACTAATGATTTAGAATCAGTTGATGTTATTTCACATTACCATTACGTGGACAATGAAATAAATATGCTGAAACAAATTTTTAAACCAGAAATTGTAACATCAACATACTTCCAATCTCACTCTCCACTATCACTCGTACCGTAACCAAAACCAAAACAACAGCGCAACGAAATACGCGAAATGTAAATACTGCCGAAAGCTCACGATAAAGTGACAAGAATAAGTAATATAATCAAACACAAATTATAAGCGTACAAACGAATGAAAATTTATAAGCGTTTGCTGTATCCCTAAAGAACAACTGCTTCAAATATGAAACATATCCCCTTCGCAACAGCTAGTAGATACCTTTGATCGAAATGGTTAAACCAGTATGAAAGAAATAAATAATTTTGTCGAAGCTCATACACTCACAAATCACTTCACTTGTCGCTTCACTCTTTACTTCATCGTCTATATGCAATCAATTCACTTAGGGGCGCATTGAATGTACAAATTGTGTTCACTTACACTAGAGGCACAAGTTCACTGCAAGTCGTAGCTTCCTCGCAGCTACGAAAAACTTTCAATTCCTGTCAACAATTACACTACATACGTTGCCTGCCTTACTTGAAGAATGGATTCTCGTATTCCATTTTGGCACAAATGCATAAAAACTCTATAACAGTATACAAATTAAACCGGAGTTCGATCATCCACAACGGTCCGCCATATTTAGTAGCTCCCTTAAACAAGGCCGAAGGGCGACTAAGAACCGGCTACTAAGATAGTAGCATACTAAGCTTAGTAGCCCTTACTAACGATCTATGAATACCATTTTGCTAGTATGCTACTACTTAGAACGCTACTTGGGCGTTAGTAGCTTACTAAGGAAACTATGAATACGGCCGTTTAACTTTATATTTGGCGACACCTCAAAACGTGTTACTCGATAAGTGCTTCTGAATATCACGATTGAATTTCTGCTCTGCATTTAGTTCCAGTGAATACTTTTGTCGTAACGTTATGACAAAATATTCACGGGTTATCCACGCGTCCCGCAAATCTCACACATCCACATCTTTTCCCCATCATAAGAGCACTCATCACACATGCCCACACGAATCTCCAGTTCAGATACACACACAGTCAGGGGGAGGCGTGGATGTATAAGAAAAAAAGGCAGCAGGGATGGATCCCTTGCGATACCTTTAGGGGGTGGAGGGTATGCGGAGAAATAAAGGAGGGAGGAGACAAGAAAAAAGACGGGGGAGGGGATGAAGGAGACAGAAACGCCCCCTTTGCCACTCGCAATCTCCAGACTTTTTCGCACGTCTTCCACGGACACAAACCCCCAACACATCCACGCCACCTGGCTCCGGGAGGAAAGGGGGGAAGCACCCTGGAGAGGGGGTGAGAAAGAAGTTGATTCGGGGGAGTGGAAAGGGGCGTTGGGGGGACAGGGAATTGAGAAAGGAGGAAGGAAAAAAAAGAAGCTTCACGAGAGAGATCGAGGGTGGGACGACTTCGGTGACGCTGTCGGGGATAAAAAAATAAATAAGAGGAAAGAAAAAGGAAGATCAGGAGGCGTATCTTGCGCGTCATGACAGGGAGTGGAATAATGCGTCTCTTGCTTAGGGCGAGATACGATAGCAGCGAGGCTCCGAGAGATATTATGGTGCACCGTGCGCGAATACAAAGACGTTGCAACCACATACTTATCCAGAGTACCATGAATTATGCCACGAATATATCAATAAGTGGCTCAATTTAATAAAATCGGAAGATTCAAGCGTAGAATGTAATTTTTCCATACCGAAAAAACACTTAATTTATTATTAACTAGCTAAGAAAATAAATAAATTATTATTTATTACTTGAGAAAAGTTACTAAGCAATTTTCCACGATTAAAACATTTATTACGACCTAGATTTCAATGTTACTACACCGTTTTCAAGGTGTATACGGTGTGTAGTGCATTCAATTTTTTCTATTTTTAACTGGAGCGGGATAAGTAAGGGGAGAGATGAGACGGAAGAGATGGGAAAACATATATGGAGGTAGAAGAAACGTCACAATGGTTCCCAATTGGTGCTGCGCTAAGTGTTCACCGCACATTACAGAATGCTCAACAAGTATTATTAACTTATTCAGGCTGAGGGAATACATTTAAGTGGAGTTCACTCCAAACCCCATTTAATCTAATTCTACGCACTAGACAGAGATTTAGGCTTTAGGAACGACATTGTCGTTTCTTTACTTTTCGAAAAAAGAGCAGAAATCTGAGTACACATCTCTCACTAAATTTCCAATTAATACCGTATGTATCAATGTGCAAAAATATATATTCGTCATGCACAAAAAGTTGGAGCATCCTTAGGGGATAATACTCATACCTTTCCCTCTATTTAACAAAGTTTATCTCAGATAACAAATGGGATCTACGTAAGAAATCAGCAGGCTAATGGGATATAAATATTTGGGAACCGCTGTTCTAGTATATTACGCCTATACATTATCTATATTCTAAAGGTAAATGGATGGTGGGACGGTCAGAAAGAGTGATGGTGCAGCGGCCAGGGGATGGAGAAATTGGACAGGCCTCTTCGCAAAATCCCTGTATGTCCTTTCTCTCTCGGTTCGATTTCTCCACACACCTTTGCCGCGAAAGAAAGAAATGTCGATCACTTTTTTCTCTCGCCTTCCTCGACGCTCACATTTCAGGAGGGATCCCAAGCTGTCAGATCGCGACGAGGGAGAAAAGGAAGACAAACCAGAGAGATGCAACTGCCTAAGCTGTCGCACCTGGACATTCGTAATCACAATCGAAAATGAAGGATCTGGTACTTTCCCGGCGAATCTAGTAGATGAAGTCTTCACGGGAAATCAGCCGGGTCAAGATTGACTTTGCTGCCAACGTTTCAATGGCCTTCTCTGCCATCGTCTTCAGGGCGAAATTCACCCTTCATTCACCCTGAAGACGATGGAAGAGAAGGCCATTGCCACGTTGGCAGCAATGTCAATCTTGACCCGGCTGATTTCCCGTGAAGACTTCATCCACAATCGAAAATGCATACGACGGTTTTATTCAAATTTGCTTTGTTTTTCTTTGTACATAAACAACTTTCGATTCCTCTATAGGAGACTGATACCCCTTTTTCAGGTTACACTGCATCTAAAGCTGTAAACAACAGTTTCGCCACTGATCTTTCACGCATCTTAAGGTCGAAGTTGCTGCTCTACGTTTTTTTCGGCCTTCACAAAGCTAACCTTTACTATCTTATCTATCTGTTCGGTAACTCGTTTCCTTTCTAACTGCTCTCTCACATGGTGGTTTTCGATGGAGAAGATACCCCACCTCTCGGCTCACGTCGTTCTTTGTTTTAGCAACACGCAGATACCAGAGAATCAACACTGTCCTACAGGACTGATCACCGAAAACTATTATAAGAACTGAGTAAACAACAAAAGGAGGGAGTTTACCATGTGTTATAATAATAATTTCTTTACTCCTAACAGGTGCCTCTATATTAGACAAGTAAATTTAAATCCACTCATGCCCAGGAATATCCAGGTTATCATTTCGTTACCACGCAATATCCATTTTATAGCAAAAGGCAACATTTTTCAAGTAAGATAAGTTTAATGATGATAAAATGGCCTACTTTCCTCTATCTTCGCAAATCAAAAAATACGTAAATATTGATATCAGCCCCCAGATGATCCCCTAATTTAAAGCCTCAGCCCAAATTAAATTGCCTATCGCAGTCACATTTAAGTGGCTAATGCACAACGGGCCATACTTACCGCGTTATTGATTAATATCTTGTAATTTACCCTGACGAATACCAAAGAGATTTAAACTTGGTAAAAGATACCTGGCTATGGTTTCAGCAAGCATGACACTGAAACTGATACAGTTTATTCATATGAAAACACTCGATATTTGAATCTATGGTTAAATTCTTCACGCCATACATTACGTACACAGCATTGGTTATTATTTACAGAGCTTGTCTGACATTAAAAGGGTTTACTGAGTTAAGCCCGATAACTGAAACTTCTTCTTTCGATTATATATTATGATGGTCCAATGGCTACAATTTTCTCCTCGCTAATTCAAAGGAAACACAACATTTTCGGAACTTGGGAGAAGCTAGTAATACAAATAACTATCACTTTTAACGCAGTCGAACAAATAGCCTCGGTCCAATAGCACCGTTGCATCTAGTACTTCTCGTTCAGGATCACTACTGAACAACTGCGCTACGGGTGAAAATATTATTCTAACAATAACCGGTAACGAACGAAAAATTCTCTGTCGTAATCAAACTCCTGAACATATAAACAAGCGGTCGATAAAAAAAAAACAGGACGACATGATTTCCGCGACCGTGGAGGAATTTGCGTCCGATCCCAGAATGCAAAGCTCCATTGGGCAATTTCGGCTGCTGCCAGGGGCGTCAGAGTCGGCAGGGGCGTTGATGGGATTGCTCTCCATTAGCGAAATACACATGGGTGCCACGGCCGCGGCGCAAGGCTTAACTTCCCCCGGCCCAATGACGGAGCCACCAATGTAATTGCCAAAGCGCGCAGTAGTTGCCGGGTTGAGTAGGTCGATAATAATGGGCACCCGGGTGCGAACTAGAACCACCGGCGAAAAGTATCAACGTCACCGCAATGTTGAATCTTAAATGCTAGAAAGACGTGGGGTCAAATGATTGTTTCCGTTTCTCAGGGTTGTAACAAAGCTATCGAAATCAACATTCTCTTTTTATAGTCTTTTTTTCCTCGGACAAATCATATTTTGGCCCCACTTTACCACTCCGTCATTTCCATCATTGCGTAACATCTTTGGAGAAGATTCAACAGAATAAAACATTTTTACATTATTTCTTTTAGAAATAAATTATTTGTCATTTAAGGAAAATTTTCCATACCTTTCGGTACTAAGCACAGCATCCAGAAGAATAAAACACAACACTAACAAAATTATAACCATTATATTGTACCACACAAAGGATGTTGGAAAACAAAGTTGTAACCATAGTTGAAATGCGCCACTGTATAATCACAATACGATAATTAAAAACAGGACGGAATATTTACGATCCAAAATTAATTTTTGCACTAGATATATAATAAATAATGAATACTATGATACCTCTGAACAGACTAACATCACGTAAATAATATTTCACTATGCGTTACAAGTCCGCTGCAATAAAACACCGCGTCAAACATTACCATGTTGCGAAGTTATTCATTCACGATAAATAGAAGTAGACAACTACAAAGCTCTCTACATATAAAACGGCTGATGAGGAATGGAGCTTCGGCGATAAATAAATGAAAAGAAATGCATACTCCCCGCTAACACTGGACGACGCATGACAGCAACAACGCCAAACGATCGCCTGGGCATTTAAAACCGAACCCCGCAAACGTCATGTAATACGCAACAAATATGATAGACGTAATAAGCTGAGGGAGCGTCCAGAGGCGCAGCGAGACAATTTTATCACGGCAAACAAGCGAAGCCGTGGAGAGAGGCGAGAAAGGAACTACTAACAGGGGCGGGAAAACGCCACTTGCGGCATCGCGCGGGGAGTTATCGATATAACGACGATGATGCGAAACAATCCCCCTGGCGGCGGAAACCGGCACTTGCCGCGCCGCACGGACAAAGGCCCAATTAACGTGGTCAGCGTCCCCGCCCACAGAGGGCAGCGTTCCGCGCGGAGTTACCACCACAGCACTCCACCCCCGGTGGGGTTGGAATTCCACCGGGGGAGTGAGTGGGGGGGTGTGTGACACGGAGGGAGATTCATGTCGAAACGCCCCAGGGCTAATCCGAACCCCCCAGCCGCCCTAAGGGGGAGGAGAAGGGCAGCGTTCACGGACTGACCCCTATCAGCACACCGCACGGAGATACAAATTGCAGCCGCGTCGGCAGCACCGGCGCGCCGCGACGAAAAATGTAACCCGCTCGGTGAAATCACCGTGTTCGACAGCCGCGTTATCGGCACGGACGCCATTCCAGGGGTCCGAATCAAATGAATAATCGCATTTTCAATGGGGTGTAGGGAGGGGGCTGACAAGGAGCGGGGAAAAATCAACAACAAACAACAGGCCGGGAATGAACGAATAAAAGATAATTGTCAGCGTGAGGATTAAGCGAAATCGCTACCCCTTCCCCCCTCCCAATACGCTGGGAATTTTGAGCAAATGTTACGGAACGAATTGCTCCCATCCCCCCCACCCCCAGTTTATACAAAAAAATTGTAAATGCACACTACAATGCGTTAAGCTCCTCAATGGGAGATTTCATTTAATGCAGATTTTGGCGCTACACGTATTGGGTATTAAGAATGGCATAATGCGATTGCAGAACTAACAAATGCGACGAATATCACGTATAATGCCGTAGGCGCCAGTGATTATTCCGACGGAAAGGGCACCCGCTTACCGCCAAAGCCTCGATTGCCGCCTCAATTCCCAGAGAACAATGCTCTTCACATTTCCGATTCAAAGTTCAAATGGTAACGCTATTATTAACATTACAATAATGACCACTGAATAAAACCATTGGGCGAGAAGAGAGGAACTCAACGTAGCATTAAATGCCCTTATTAACAGCATAACACTGCATAAACAAAGGAGAATAAGCTTTTAAGGCAGTGATACGTGACCAATCGTAATTTTTATTTTCAAGGTCGACGAAAGAAATTGGTACTACAATAACACCCGGTTAAATTAAAAAGGATCACTTCATGCGATATGACGAATTAAAATGTTCAACACAGTCACCACTTCCGAGAAGGGGCTTACCACATTCGAATATCCTTCAGCATCACACCCCCATTTAATTCCATGAGTAGGCAACCATTTCAGCGATTGAAATTTTCAAGGATCTCTAAATAACTACACAAAACTTTCGGCTGCGTTGTTCATTATTTATGTGTGATATTCATTCCTATATTTCCGTCAAGGTCATTCATACAAAGACAAATTTCAAATTATTATATTCTTTCTGTAAAATGAAATCAACAGACCTTATTCCCCTCGATTTCATAAAATTAATGTTCTAAAAAACTTGGTAATTCCAGCTTACATAGTTTCGTGGCCACCACCATATCATTGACTAAGAGCAGTATCGATATATAACAACGAATATGAAATACACACATTCATGAGTTACGTTTGGCATTGGCAACTATTCATTTATTCAATAAACTCCCGAAAACAGCACGTCACTGTCTCTATAATTAATCTTTACAAACGCCAGAAAAATAGTTGAAAAATGTATTAAGCAATTCCGTAATTTAATTTTCAACACAAAGAAGAACATTTTGATACTTGGAGGATTTTTATTCAGAGATCCCTATTTTTCCACCAAGGTATGGTATGGTATTTGGCGGAAGCGACCGACAGCTGAGGTCATTTGCGCCATGAGGGAAGGGTATGGAAGGAAGGGTGGAGAGAAACCCGGCGTCGGCATTAGCCTGCTCTTAACAAAAGGCGCCAAGTGGACCATGGCTTAACGTCCCATCCGACGGACAGAGTGTTGCGCTTGAAATGTCCTCCACACAACATTCACGCAGGAATCGGGCAGTCTCTGAAAAATTCTCTGCCACTGCCGGGATTCGAACCCTAGCCTGACGGGTGGGAAGGCAACACTCCAGCCACCACACCAACCCGATCCCCTTTTCCACCAACATCAACGATTTGATTCCTCCTCCAGATGCAGAGCATCGGTATTTTAAGTGTGACATCGAGACCTTAAGAGAAGGGGTATACAAAGCAGAAAATGTTTATACTTCAAGCATTGATACTCCGCGACCACAATTCTTCCAGCAATACCTATCAACCATTTGATTCCTGATCTAGATGCAGAGTATCGGTATTTTGAGTTCGATATCGAGTCCTTGTGAGAAGGGGTGTATTATTGGGGCGTGATGGGAGCAATCGCGTGGCCGCAAACAAGTTCGGGAGGAGACGGGATCTCCTTGAGGAACGGAGGCACCCTCTCGAGAAACCAATAAGGGGGCCATCGACGAGGATGCCTCCCGGCCGAGTGGACCCCAATTCCCCGCAACCGATCATCCTCGTCCACCCCATCCACTTAACACCCAGAGCGGAGGGCGAGTCTCCACGAGGTTCTGCTCAGAGCTCGACTGAGGCTTCTTAAGTTTTTTTTCTATACCAATTCTGTGGGGGGAACACAAAAAATATAGATTGGTATAACATTTCTCCTTGAAGACGGGATAAAACAATGAGAGTTAAATAATGGTAAACAACAATCCTCATTGTGTAATATTTCAAATCATGCCGCGTGAACGGCGGTGAAATATGCATGAACCGCCATGAGAAAAATCCCCCAGGACCGAGAATCGCACCACGGACCTTTGGCTTTCCGGGCCAATGCGCAGACCACTACGCTATCCAGGTTTCTTAGGATATCCAGGTTTCTTAGTTCCCATGACATTTCTATTTATCATGCATATCCAGGTTTCTTCAATTGCAATGGGAACTATGAAACCAGGATAGCGTGGTAGTCTGCAAAGAGGCCCGGAAAGCCTAAGGTCTGTGGTTCGTTTCCCGTTCCAGAGGATTTTTTCTCCAGGCTATTCATGAACAATTCTCATTGACGACGCGAAAGTAAACAAAAAGGGGAACCATGTTTTGGAAATATCGGACGAAAAGCTGAAAAAAAAATTAGGAATATACTTTGAGGTAGGGGTAACAACATGTATTTTTTTCGGCGTGTCTATTGTTTCCTAATTTTTTAAATTTAATTCTGAATATTTCAAACTTAAGTAAAAATTTAGTTTTCGGTCTAAAAATTTTGAAAAAAATCAGGGAGGTAGAACGTAATTGTATTTACATTTTAAAATCAAGATAACAATTTTACAAAAATAAAAACTGGAGATATAGTAAAAAAACTAAAAATCGTGTTTCAATTTTTTTGGGGTTATTATCCATTGTTAAGGCCTGAAATTTTGGGGAAACACATAAGTTTTGATGCACTTTAAGTGTATATTTTTTATTTTTCAAAACATCGGGGGGCACTTTTCACCATCTTAACCGGCTAGACCCTTTCCCATTCAGCATTTATCTACCCAGCCGGTTTCGACCTACCTACCTACCTTACACTGTGCCTTTCTCAACTCTCGCGCGGTGGGGTTAAATAAGAATTTTGTGGAAAATTACCAAGTCGTTATCACTCACGTTAACATGATGATAATCCTCAAAGTAGGGCTGGAGACGACTGAATAATTTGCGCTATTTTGTCCACGACTGTATAAGTCAGATTACTTCATTTGCAAGGGCAGTGAAAAACTGGGGCTTAATGAGCTCGTCTTTAGAGAACTTCAGAGCTAACCCGGGTTTTTTGCTTGAGTTCTGTCCACAACGATTTTCAAATAGCCGCTGGCAAAGTTGCGTTTGACTCTCCGTATTCTCTTCATGAACTCAATTTCACCATATCAGTCGCGTCCTGATTCCTTTTCCACGAGGAAATAATTTCTTCGAAGTAATTTTCAATAAGTAACTAAGAGAGAATATCGATGTTTCAAGTAAAAAACCACTAACATATATTAAACTAAAATATGTACTATACATTACAGGTGTTGAGTTTTTAATCACAATACATGCTAGTATTATAATTACACATCCTTCTTGCGCATTTTACTGCCTGCGGACTTTGGCTATTGAAAAAAAGTATGAGTTGGAGTTCATACATGTTACATAAAAACATCATGGCTCCTACAAGTGAGCTCTAAAGCTGAAAACAAACGCTATGTTTCAAATTGTTTTTCTGAGTTCACGTGTCAAAAACCGTGGAAGTGTTACACACAGAACCCTTCCCGCACCTTAAATAATCTATATATTTAATGAATGAAGTATACAAAAATATCCAACTTTGCAATCTTATATGGTGATTAAAGTCAATTAAATTCAAACCTGTTCACATCGCCCAATACTCCGTCGATATATCGCGAAACGGCAGCCCTGGGTAGATAGGATGGCAGATCGAGACGAAAGAGAAGTATGCGATCACGGGATAGACAGAGCTCGAATGATTACTACGGGCAATCCCCCCTGGTTATCGATCTTTGTGTTAAGTCCTCCGAGGAGAATCTCCTCCCCTCCCCCTCCCCCTCTTGAGGGATGAGGGACGCGTCTGCCTCTGGATTTAAAGCGATATGGAAACGCTTGTTTCACGGTCCACTGCTCTAATCCCAAGTCGCCCAGCAAGAACATCCACCGAAGTCAAAAAATGAAACGAAACGAAAAGAAAAAAAAACTCCGCTCCTTTCAAGCATGAACTTTTTCTTCCCCGGATTGCAGCAGCTAAAGAAGAAATATGAGGAGTAAGAAGAAGAAGAAGAGTTAAAACGCCTGTCGAGGGAGGTTCGGCAATAATACTCCTCTTTACGGCACCACGAGAGGAGTAGGGGTGAATCCTATGGAAACAAATGAGCCGCGATTCGGGCGAAAGCCAGAGAGCCACGTTGATTCATCGAGTCACAAATCCTAGGAAGAGGTTTCCATAAATCTCCTCGCCCTCTGCCGTTCCAGAAATCATGATGCGTACGACGTAGTACATGGAGCCGTGCGCTCTACTACTCCGAAAGGTATCCTTCCACGCTCATCCTTCTTCGTGACGTCAACAGGTTCACCAACCCGGTGCGCGAGTTCGGTTTCATTAATACATGAGCTTTCGGATTGACTGAGGGGAAAGACGATTTTCGCCAACTTTCCGTTAAATTCGCATCCTGAAATTTCAACTCATTCTTAATATTTTCCTCTTAAAATTGGAGGATTAAAACATTTTTTTCGATGAAAAATAAAAGAATATCCTTTGTTAGTTTCACTAATATTTATGAAAAAAAACACAACCCGGGTTTCACATCTTAGTATCTTCAGGTGACTATTTATGAAACACGGGTCGTGTATATTAGTGAACTTTAGAAAGTTTAATCTTTCATTTTCCATAATGGACAGGATACACACAGTAAATCCTGAAATAATCAGTTATAAATTCTTTAATAATTAAACAGTAACAACACTGCCGCGACGCACCCAGTACCGGTAGGGCGTCCATCTTGCCGGTAGATAGTTTTCGTTTTACCTTTCATTCTACCGCGACGTATGTTGAGACAATACACCTACAAGATAACATCAAAACAGTGGCTTAGCCAGGGTGGAGGTCCGGGGTGTTCCGACCCCACCCCCCGAAATGCATAATCACAATTATTTTCCTTCATAAAATAAAACAAAATATTGAAAAATCATTAATTTACAAAATATTTCATAAGTTTTTTCGGTTAAGAAAAGTGTTAAAATTAGTTCAAAACCCAATACTTAGTACCCTATTTTTCAAACATTTTCTCCCCTGGTTTTGGACCCCCCGAACGAAATTCCTGGCTACGCTACTGCATCAAAAGATGAGTGCCATCGATAATACAATATGAATTACACTCAGCCTCATTCAGGAGAACCAAACCGAATATTACCATCCAGTACACTGAGTGAACAGCATAGGCGTAATGTCTTGCTGTTTCGCTAGTCTCTTTCCAGTTCTGGCTGAATCGAAAAATACTTGACTGAACGCGATCATAAACCCAAGTTCCTTTGTCAAGATGCCACACTCCAAGCTCACAGCTATTAATCAGTAAATGTATTTAAATGTCATAAACAGCCTATTAATTACCACTATTTTTTTAAATGTGACTAAGTGCCAAGCCGGCAATATAAGCCGCATTAAATTGAGATCAGGACGTAATTAATATATTAGGCCATGCAAATACTAAGAGGAAAGGTGATGATACATTCTTGCCTTCTCTTTAGTACATGTTCCATGATGAAGTAGTAATTTGACCTCGTACCATGCAGTGAAAATGTATCAAACAGGGTGATTTACAATAGGGGCAACATACGCAATTTCGTACAAGGATTAGCAAAGAAACACTTTCTTTGAAACTAGAAGGTAACCCCACATGAGAACAAGGAGACACACTTCTTAGAAAAAAAATACAATGAAAAAAATGAACGGCAATAAATAAAATATTCATCGATAAACGCTTTTGGCTTTAAGATGTCTCCGACGACGACTGGAATGCTTCCTCCCACTCCACCTGTCACTAACCCTCCCACACTTCCCAGTACCTCCAAGAAATTTATTTATGAGAAATGTCGGCGAAGGAGACATTCCCTTGACTAGAGGCGCGCCCGCCAACCGACTCCCACTCGATATATATTCCGAGCAGGAGACATAATACCCGTATACGACACTGAACTCCCTCCTTTCATCCTTCCGAATCATCAAAAACTCAATTCTCAATCGAATACGATTAGGGAGACATCCCTACGCATCTCAAACCAATTCTCATTCCAATCTCCCCCGCTCCACTTGAAAACCCTTCCCAGAAACCACCGCGGTGTGAAGAAGCCGTGACGATAATGAACGCAGACAGGCGAGGCGCTAACACGAGCACACGGCTGCTTGACTTGATTGGCAAGACGGTCTGCTACGCCTAAAGGGGTGCTGCTCTACACGGAAGGGGGTTGGGGAGTGAGGGAGGTGTATCATAGGGAGGAAGAGAGAGGGAGGTGAGGGTTGTTACGCTCAGAGAGGGATATCGGTCGGAGGCGGGTTGGGGGATGACATTGGGATTCGAGGCCGGGGATTTATGGGAAGAGGGGTGTAGAGGATTACAGCGGCCGATTTGCTGGGCTCAGAGATAATGCAAGGACGAACGTGTGCCCTTAGCAGAGTAGAATCAGAGCAAGTTTTTCTGCAGAATAAATAAATCAACTAGTACAATTTCATATTTTATATAGTACCATAATCATTTCACATTGTGTTTACGAAAGTTCTTAGATAAATAAACCGTGGCGGCGGGGTAAAGTCCGCGAAGCCAAACCGAAGGTCGCGGGATCGAGTCCCGCTTGGGTAAGTTTTACCTATTCAGGGTGTGGGCGTTTGTAAGTGTCCATCTTTGTTGATTGTTGTAGATTAAATATTGTAAAGGCCTTTGTGCTGTTTACGATGAGATGAAAATAAATAAAACGAAAAAAAGGCGGTCTTAACGTAGGTTTCATTCCCTCCTTCCTGCTCACACAAAATGATTTTTCTGTTTAATTTTGCTGGCAATGCTCGGCAATGAAATACTGATCCCTTCATTTTCTTATATTACTAATCCAATTTAAAGAACCTAAGTTTCTTAAGTCATCGGTTACACCCACACCGCGGTAGAGGATGAATAAATAGATGACATAATGCTACGGGCTACAATGCACATCAAACTAAATAATCATTACAACGCGAAATTCGTCCTCTGGTTTATAACAACCAGAAATTCAGTAAGTACCCTGATAACAGCAGGGAAAGCTGGTAGGAGCGTGCCTGATTCCACAATCCCAGTCACAAAAGGAAAACCGCATACGCAATAATAGCACAAGCATATGAAATCTATGAAACCTCACTCCCATTCCATTATTACCTCCACTTAATCCCTAACACAACAATGTTTCCCCCGAAAGAAAGGAAAACGTTGCTGCACCATTTTGAAACCACTGCGCAAGCGTTACCACAATCACCACGATTTTGAATATGGATGCGGTGTACGACGGGAAATGTTTATGCGTCGCACAGCGGTGTGAGCCGCGGAGATTCCACGGTTTCGTTTCCGAGTGAGCGACAGGCTCCACCTCAAGGAGAAAATTTCGAGTGAGGAAGGTAACACACGGAGGAGGAGGAAACAAACAAAGAAGTCTATTACGGGAGAGACATTGAAGGCGGACGGAGGCAGCGAGACTTCGGGGAAGGTTTTGCGGAGTAGGGCGGGCAAAAGGAATATAGGGGGTGCACCTCACACTGCTGCCTCATAACTGTCCACGCGGAAGATTTCTCGGGAACATAGAAGAGTTGAAGGGTTTCCCGAGGAGAGACGTTTTGAGGAATGCGAGGCAGGAACGCGTGGACTTGTATGTGTGTGCAGGGTGAGTAAGATGCCCTTTGTGCACGACTGGGAGAAGGAGAAAGAGAGATATCTCGTATACAGGGTGTTTCAGGAGGAATCTTAAATGCTACAGGAGATGGCAGGGGAGACAGTTTTAACCATTTTATTGTAAATTAACATGGGGTCGCAAACCCTTAGTTACCGATATATGACGCCATATTTTCGGATGCACTTTGCAGTTAGGAAACATAATAAAAGATACAATGTTGTATGCTCGACAGAAGTTTACTTAACCGACCCAGATTTCGACATTACACTATGTCATTTTCAAAGAGGTAGGATAGGTTTCAAAGGACACAGTGTAATCTCGAAACCTGGATCGGTTAAATAAACTTCTGTGGAACTTACAACAGTTTATCTTTTATTATGTTTCCTGTCACCAATTTCCACCAAGTATCGCCATTCACCCTTAATTTGATCACTTCGCAGTTACCATGAAAACTATTTTTTTTTGGGTATCCAGCTTTTTCGGTTATTTAATACTCTGGATTTTCAGGACAATAAATAATTTAGTTTAACGAAAATGTGCGATTACAATTGTCAGAAACAATTAATTAATCTTAGGGCTTCATTAAACGAGAGCGCTGAGTGAGCATCAACAATAAGCTTGCACAATCTCACCCGATTTGATATTAATTGTTTCAGAATACTATAATCGCACTATTTCGTCCAAACTTACTTATTTTATGTCTTTTTAAATCCAGAGTATTAGTTAAAATGTCTAAAAGGCTGGATACCCAAGAAAAACCGTTTACATGGTAACTGCAAATGTGCCAAAAAATGTTACGGTTGTCATAGCTCGGTAAATAAGGGTTTGCGACCCTCTGTTTAATAGCTTTGCCTCCCCTACCACCTCCTGGGGTATTGCAGATTCCTCCAGAAACAACCTCCATATCCACCACTACCACGAGACAGGAGACGGAGATATTTGGAGGCCGGAGGATGAGGACGTCTTGGGTTGAGCGTGAGGGAGAGAATTCGATTTCCCGAGGAAACCTTCCGACTACCACCCTGCCGCGCTCAATCCGACGGGAAATTCGACGTGACTCTCTTACCAGCCGCGCCTCCGGGTGCAGGAGAGGAGCGGCAGAGATGTGCTCAACCGGGAAACGCTCTCGAGTTAAGGGTGCGGGAGGCGAAAGGGGCAACGCAGCGAGATGGGAGGAAACATTTCAGGGGTGCGGAAAATGAGAGCGGGAATGGATGTGCGGGAACGCTGAGGAACACAATGGAGCCACGGGCTTATTTAGTTGGGGCTGACTAACGGGACAAAGTAATTCTAGAAAAAGGTCCAAAATATTCACTCAATTTCACCAGCATTTACAAGGAATTACAATAATTTAGGAACGGACTGAGAGTAAGACTGTAATGAGATGATACGATAACACTATACGTTCCAAAGTTATTACTCATACTGCATTAACACCGACTGTACTCGTGTTGATTCCAAAACTGGAAAAATATGGGTATAAAATACATGCTATAATATAGTATTGATATATATTGTAGCTGCAGAACATAGAAAGTTATTGTATAACTTCATAACGAAGTAGCTCCGTAGATCGTCGCCGGAAAGTACCACAGTACTTTAATGTTGCCAGGACTCTGAAATATTTCATACTTTTCTAACATCGGGAAAGAGAAGAATTAAATTAGAGTGATAGAAACATTAAATCAACGTGAATAAACAAAAAATAAGAAAAATAAGCCACGGATTCAAGAACGACGGCAGGTGGCAAAGGTAGCCTAGATGGGATGAACGGGGTAAATGGCCTCCCCGCTCACACGGCTAATTCGAGGCGGAATGATCGTCGACACGCGAGCCATCTACCGGGGGAATTGCACACACTGCTCCTTTACCGTCGATCGCTCGTCAATACAGGGTGGAGGGCGGCTGCAATGACAAGGGGGCGGAGGAAGTTAACCCCAAAGGGGAGAGAAGGTTGCGTGTCTGCGAGCTCATACACGACGGGTTTACACGAACAGGCGAAGTTACGGAGGGCCGTCAAAGGTGGCGGTGAAGAGGAGCTAATGCTGCAAGCTGCACCAAGGGTAACCTCGGGGGTCGTGAATTCAGATGGGCGAAAAGGAGGGGAAACTTTGGATGCGGGTTCATAATCGCAATTTATTGTGTGGATAGTATCAATAACACTGCCCAACAAAAATTTTTGTTTGAAAACTTTTTTTATTTTAATAGCTGATCTTTATAGATTTTGATGCACCAAATCCAAATCTGGCCTTAGTTTTTTTGTATCACCCATAGTTTCCAAGCAATATGTATTTAATATTTAGTCTAACACCCCTATACGGTATACAGGGAAACCAATGAAACACAGTGTTACACCATAAAATTGTTTGTATTTACTGTTCACTACATCGTGATAAAATTGTTTGTATTTACTACAGCGTGATAATACAGGGTTCACTTGTCAACTGGAATTGGTCTACATTTTCTTTCCCTTCTTGTGTAGCTTTTGCTGCGATGAATCGCTTGCTGAGCTTCTCGGTGAAGTACCAACAGTAATCTCCATTAACTTCGCTCATTAGACCCACTTTTTCAATTTTATTATAACTATAAAAAAAGCTGTTAAATTATAAAAATATTGCTTGATTTCACAAATTTAACAGTAAAATGTGAATAAATGGTGGGTGATACAACTTTAAAACCCCCATATTTGGATTCAGCAACTTTAAAAACGTAAGAATAAGGTATTTTCAGTAAAAATGTTTTTTCATTGTTGGCCTGTGTAATTATTCGTCTTCGAAAGGGGGTTCCCGCTACAAAAATTGTATGTAACAACTAAAAAATAGGAGTCATTCAATTTCCTAGTATTATCATACATACGAAGATCTAATTTCTTCGAAAAATAAGCTTTGATAAGAAATAACAAGTAAAATATTATAAAATACGATGGAAAAATCCTTAAATAAATAAAAAAAACTAGTGTTTTCGAAAGGGGGTTCCCACATCTCATTTTCTTATAAATATTAATGACTTAAACTAATTATTTCAAGCTTTTGATATTTCGAAATCTTTCTGTGTGGAGATTATTAATATTTATTTAATCATTTACCTTGAAGTAATTATTTCAGGCTCAGCTTTGTGGAAGTTTGCGATAGTTAAAATACTTGGTTTTAGCTTGCAAAAATTTCATACAGTCGCCGACCCTGATTTCAACACCTAGTGCCATATTAAGGGTAGAAGATGTCACTAAGCGTTGAGTATAATGTAACGAGTTGTTGAAAACAGGGTGTTTGAATTACATTTCTGTGGACTAACACCCAGTTATTTTTATACATGCATTTTCATTGAAATTTCACAATCACTACGAACATTTCAATAAAAGGTATCAATTGAGTTCGGATTACAAGAGTAACCTACATGACAAGCATTGGAGAACAGTAAACTTGATAGAGAAAAATTTGAAACTGAACGAAACAGGAACATGAAAATTGAAAATACATACTTAAGATGTAAGGTGAAATGCAAGGTGTAATGCGATGATGGCCGAGCATTAACCGGTCAAAATAATTTCAGACAGACGGATTTTTCTTCCTGGAGTTGGGAGAGTATTCTATTGAAGATTTTTAATGGCGGAGATCCTTTAAAATTTTGGGCACATTTTTACACATGCCAGAACCCACAACTGCCACTGAGTTTTGATGCATTGAGCATCGGATTTAGCTAACACTTAATGTTCACTGTAGACAGCAAATAGAGTGGACATTTGAGCATTTCGGATTCTTCCGTTCAAGGCAGTTCTGAGGAGTTTACCAAGTTCGAATGTTATGGTATTCCTGAGAGGGTGAAGTGACATAATTCCTATGGAATGAGCAAATTAATCCTACTTCTTAAGAGTGGTTCAAGAAAAGGAAAAAACAAAACCTACTGATAATGTAACAACTAATACACCAACATATTATCCTACATGCCACATACATAGGTGTTTGGCAAGGGGTGAACTATCACCAACATGCACCAAAGGATTAAAATTTTCTTCCACTAACATGCCCTACGCGTCATGTGCGCTCCATATGACACATAGGGTGCTTTCCAATCACGTTGCGCAGATTAGCTCACATCGCAACAGATTGAAACACATTAGCGCACACTGAAGCAGACGATTGGAACGCATCTGCGCTGGTGTGTTTACAAATGGTGGACCAATCGGCGGCAAAAGTTGAATGTTCAAAGTACCTGTCCATTATGAACTGACCTTCGCCACATGATTAATGCAGAAAGATGATGATTGTTCGCCAATTTCATTTTGCATTTAGTAAAAGCACCAGTAAGTATTAATTGAAAGAAAATAATGGAACTATCGCTACTTAATAATTACCTCTCCCGTACCGCAACAGTGCCGGCAGTTATAACTTATTTCGCATTTCTGGATTAAGATACACATACAACTTATATCCATATCGCACAGGTAAAGTCGTAAAAATGTTAACACCTCATTATCTTCCGATTCTATAGTAATTTTGCGGTACTGAATTACAATTAATGGAATGCAATTAACACCACATGAACGTTAAAGGAAATTTAGTATACAATACGCCCGCTATCATTGTAAGCTAATGAAATAAATCTGCTTAGAATCTAAGCAATATAACATTTTAGTTTAGCTTACATCTTCCATTTTTTTGATAACGACAATTACTCGAAAAAATCTAGTAGCCTCCTCTTGCTATCGTCCTTTGTTCATGTTATACCAGTCATTATGTTTGGCGAAGAAAATATTATATTTCCGAAATTAAGAGGTTAATTGAACTTATCTAAGACACATAAATCAAATTATTGTTTATTATTCTCAAATGATCATCATATTTATCTTTGAGATGGTGGAATTCATTTTCCATCAGCAATATATTTTCCCGCCATCACGAATTTTGTCTGCTAGCGCAGACGAACAACGGTGCAGGATGTGTTCCCATCTGTAATGCGCAGATGACGTCACAGCTGCGATTGGAACACGCTCTGAGCTTAACAGTTTAAAACAGATCAGCGCAGATACGCGATTGGAAAGCACCCACAATATACTATATCCTACACATGAAGGTATTCTGCCTATGAAGCAAGGAAATGTTAGAAATACTAGGAAAATTAAGCTATAATCAGCAATACCCTCAGATCGAGAAAATTAATCTAGCGACTAAAGGAGGAGCACACGCCGTCTCGAGGAAACACTTCAGTGGGTCCAGATATTTTATTTCACTAGCTCCCCAATCTAAAGAGGATGCAATACAGCCGCATTGTCGCATCTCCTTGAGTTATTGCACTGAAAAAAAGGCACGGCCAAAAACTCGCGATCTCTTACTTGAGTAAGATTTGCAACCTCCCAGTTGACCGGGAAACGTATTTATACCGATGACTGCTGCGTCGACATACCAGCAATCGCAACAAACAACCGAAATGCATCGTTTCTTCCTCATTCGTACGAGAAAGATAGCACTTAGGACCGGAAATATGAGTTTATTCCTCTTAAGAATGGAGCGTAAAAAAAACAGGACGACTAACGACGCATGTACTCGAGATATTGGCACTTTTCCAACGCCACTAGGGAGAAGAACGCAATTACAGAATGGCAACGCCGAGGAAAATAAATTACATGGAAATAGACTACGATCAAAGCCTACGGCCTCGTTGCAGAGACGAAGTGAATCGCTATACTGCATGCACGTGCGTTATTGAGCTCGCGATACAATGGGGAAATGGATCAAAATATACGGAAATAATTGTGAGCAGATAAATACGGAAAATGAGCTAGCATTCAACTCAGTATATTTGATAAAATGTGAAGGAAGTACAGCACATAAACCAACCCTCTCTCAACCATTGACAAGGGTATATCATTTTAAATATTTCAGTGAAATACACACTGGGACTATGGAGAATGCCTATCATCAGAAACTCTATGAAGTCAAAGGACACATAGGTTTCTCCTTTTTCTCAATTAAAACCAAAACAAAGCTATACTAAAGTTAGAAAAAGAAGTTCTCGCCTCCATTAATGTAAAAATTAAGCATAAAACAAAAACAGATTACACTCCCGATACGCATGAGTTTTTACAAATACACATTCCACGTGCATTACGCTGTATTGGCAGTTAGAGACACTTAATTGGAAGTTTGCAATCCAATATATCAAAAAATAATAAATTAAAACTGTGAAACGATTTTCCACCGGCAAAAAATCTGGAAAAGGAAGCAATGTTTTCATTTATGTACACCTTTTACTAAAACAAGCCAAGATATTATGATCAAAAGAGGTAATTTGATTAAAACAGTATAATTCAGAGATTTTCATTTACTAACGATGAAACAATTTCCCATTCGTTGCCCTTGCTAGGTGACACATTACTTGCGTAGGCAGTGCTATTTTTTACAACGCTTTTCATACAATACATCTGTTAGATTTATTGATAATATATTGACTGTGGTTTACAATGAAGCGATCATAAAGGCTCAGATGAGAAATATATCCTATATTTGACTGGATTAAATGAATTGAAAGTCAAAAGGAGGAAGATGGAATTTTAGCCCGCGTTCGTAGGGGGAGTTTTTTTTTTGTTACTAATCGGATATTGTCGGATATCGGATATCGACGTGTTCCGGCATCGACGTTTGATCTAACATCATCTTCAGGGTGATTCAGGGTTTGGAAACATCGGATTCTCCTAGCTTTCCTTTTGATATCCTAGTAAAGTCTTTTTAGATTTATTTATATATGAAAGTATTCTACCGATTAGGGTAGGTTTCCATGGAGAACTTATGAAACATTCTAGGAACACCCATTCCATCTCACCTTCCACCCACCCACCTCCTCCATCCCTTGCAACTGCACTTTCACTTCAGGCTCTTTTATGCTGGCTATATTCTTTTATCGGGCATTAACATATTTAGGGCTTTCCTTCAAGCACTTTCCTCTTCAATTCACTGCAAGACCCACTCCCTTTCATTCTAGTTAAGAATCCTTTTCTTCCTTCCTCTCCCTCGTTCACCTAACATTCTACCCTCTAACACCGTTTTAAACATCCTCTCCTCACTAAATAGTCCCTCCATCCATACTTTCTATCTCCTCTGTACCTCATCTAAAAGATCCCTCTCCTCACCCACCATGTCCAGCACTTCATCGCTCCTCCTCTCCGTACTCTTCACCTTCTCCGCTCTTCTCCACAACCACATCTCGAACGCCTCAAGTCTTCTCTAGTTCACCATCTATTAGTGTCCACGTTTCCGACCGTAAAGCGCAACACTCCAGATCAGACTCTTCCCTAACCTTTTCTTTAAACTACTACATAGCGATCCTCTCATAAGCTCCTTCCTGTTTTCCTTTTTTCATGCGTTTTTTCGATGAAATGGGCAGGAAAAAGAGAGCGGTCAACGCAGAAGGTGTTTTTATAATGCAGAATAGTCGTCCTGGCGATGGATAGGGGGATTTTGGAAATGAGATTCGTGTCCAGCCGCGTATGAAATCCGAACTCTTCTCGCCTCATCGAGTCCACATGGTGTGGCTGATTCCGCTCGTTTTCACCGACATAGCGAAGCAAAGATGTGCGTTGTTTACCGATTTATCCGTGCGCTTTTTTTTGGTTCTGTGCTGTGAGTTCGTCATTTGGGCTTTGGTTTCGTAGTTGTTATAAATAGTAAGCGAAATGAAATATTCTTCTTTTGGATCTAGTCTGAAGAATTTATGATTTCAGGAATATACACGAAGGAATATTCAGGGTGAGCATAAGGTCTTACCCTAAAAATTGAGTGGGTTGGAAGCCAAGGGGTACAAGTGATTTCTTTTTTCTATACACAGTTAGGTACAGAAATTAGGCATAGAAAACAAATGAGATCAATTTGATACTTAGTAGTGCACTTGATTTTCCACTCGATGTCAGCACAGAACAAAGACTCACTCGAGTCCCTTGGCAACCAATTTTTGTGTATTTTTTCTAGCAATTAACTTTACTTAACTCTATTGAGAAGAAAATCACTTTTACCCCTTGGCTTCTCACCCCCTCAATTAAAGTTTATCATAGAATAATCGTTTGACAATAATTTAAATTTAAATGGCTATATCAAGGACAGACCCTCGCTACATCAGTTACTGACGTCGACGAACTGAGTGCTACGATACCATCTGTTGTGGGTACCATGACAGAACGCATGTTACAAAACACTTCGCGAGAACTTGAATAACACTGACCGTAAGTAACAGCATCAAATTTAAATTATAACGAGAATCGGTTATTCTGTAATAAATTTTTATTATAAGGGCAACACTTTATGCCCACCCCGTAGTTTACGAGTTATTCTAAGAAACTAGGAACAATCGTATATAAACCTGCTCCTAGGACCGTGTTGAGGCTGTTTCCCACAAGGCTTGTTTTACAATTTCCTCTATAATCATATAATTTCCCTTGACTTCTGTCCTATCTTCATCGTGTCATTCGTCGTTTTAATCTATTTCCTTAGCCTTCAGAGCCTAAAATACTTTCTTCTAAAGTATATTTAAGCCTTTTTTCTTGTCTAAAGAATCTTTATAGCCTTACTCAGTCTCATCAGTTCCAGTCTCTCTTTCGTATGGGTTAATATCTCCTTTTCCAACGCTGTTCTATGCACTTCGTTTTTACCTCCATTTGCGAGGTCCGTCTCAATATCAGGGGTCTTGAATCGAAGTATACGCGCTAATTTCATTCCAGCGTTCCCACTTGATCCTTATAACATCCGATTTTTGAGACCGATGGTTATTTGATAATTATCAACGAATCGTTGATCTTTTTCGTCTTATGATCCTACTTGCAAAAAAACCTTTTCCTTTCCTATTATTTAGTGTAAATAATTTCCAAGATCTTTTGAAACTCAAATGCAACATTTTCAGCGAGAGAGCTTACTCCATAATATGGAGTAAGCTCTCTCGCTGAAAATAATATTCTTCTAATCAATGACTTGCGTGCTTTTAACTGTTTAATATTTACCTCTACTGGTTGTATATCTCATTTTTCTCTCCTTAATGACTCAACGAAGCTTCCGTCATCTTTGGATTATTCATTAATGTAATCACACGGTACTGAAAAGTGGTGTTAAAAATATTTTTCAATTTTTGATTTCTGGTTAATGCGTTATATTTCGTTGTTCTGTCTACGATGCAAACTCAAGCGTTCGCTCAGACTTACATTATGATGAAAGGGGATAAGTTTTTACTCGATATGTACCGCAAAATAGGACTCAACGTGCTGGAGGACATGGAGATGATTCAACTCCCACGGTTTGCTGGTACACATTGTCCCACGCGTGCGTTAACGTAATTCCGCATGCAGGTGGCGGGCGAAAAATTGTGAAAACCCTTTCATTTATCGCTCGCTCGTTATCATCAAAGGGATTTCCCGAAAAGAAAGAACCATAATCTCACTGGGGCCGAAAGTGCCGCGCAGTAATGTGGGACAGAGAACCCACCACTGTGTGGAAAGACGGGCTAACAACAGGCGAAAACTTCCTATGCGGCCACGCCATAAATTTCGGAATAGTCAATGAAAAGCCGCATGTTTGGCTATCGTAGGCTCCTCGGCTTTCGCGTCCGGCGGGGATTAAAATAAACCGAAGCCATTAATCCTCATGGGGAGCAGTATGGCCGTGATGGATTTTAAGGGAGGATTGGGGTTGTTTCGGGAAAGAGTGAGAATTTGCAGTTTCATTAGAATGCCGTGGGAAAGGTATACGTGGGTAAAGGTGAGGGTGGGTTGGGAGCTGGTTTCGGGATTGGGGGGTGAATAAAAGCTTTTGAGCGTTTTTGGGAGGGGGGGAAACCCCTAGGAGCTGAAAATGCGATTAGCAGAAACTACGGCGGTGTTTCGTTTTATCATCTGCCGCTGGCGTCGCTGCTACATGATCGGATTTCTCTCCCTACACATTCTCCCTCTCTCTCTGTTCCGCAACGGTTTGACTTTGGAAAACAAGCCAAAACTCGCGGTTTTACCCATCCACACACAATTCCCACCCTCCATCCTCCACGCCCCTTACTCGAATATCTTGTTTTGATTTTCACCGACCGAAACAGACGAAATCACCCCTTTTCCGCGTGGCAAATACCTTCCCAACATACCCGCGGAATGCCTAGCTTCACTCCTCTGCTCCCCTTCAACTCAATGAACGAAACTATTGTCAAGAGCGGACTCAGAGATGAACCCTAACAGTCAGATATTTTTTCCTTCTTTTTGGTGAATATTGTTTTTCTGCTGCATTACGTTAATGAACACTTCTGCTAAAAGGCGCGGAATATATATTTTCCACGGAATAAATTTTGTGGTGCATGTCCATAACTGTGGACGTGAACGCAATGGGAAGGTTAAATTCCCCATGACCATTTAAATGGACGTTATAACTGAAAGGGTTAAAGAAAAAATAACGAAGGTGGACAAGAAAAGGATACAAGCACAGATCAAACCAAGCGGCTGCCAAGAGGAGGCCCAATTCCATCTCATAGAAGGCTGATTTCTGTTGCCACTTCGTTCACATTTAAATCAGTTTTAAAAAACGTCCTCGGCGCCGTGATGAGTGCAATGCAATCCACTTTTTTCCAATATTTTGCATTATAATGTGTGTAATTTCAATTAATAGCATTGAAAAGTTATGAATTTGATAGATCACATCATCATGTGTATAAATTTCAATTAAAACCCCTATGCATACCTTATTTCTCCGTGAAACTCAGATCATTTCCGTCAATGACGCGAGTGACGACTTTTGTGATCCCATTTAAATGCGCGGTGGGTGACATCACATTTAAAAGACGACTAGAGGATCCCCTTCTGTGATATTCGTGGCCACTACGATCCGACTGCAAAGCTACCCGAGAGGACTGTTCTCGAAGTGGGAATTCGCTACATAGGCCGATTTAGGGACGGGGGCACGTTCCCCCACTCCCAAACACTTAAAATATACACAATTTTAATACACTTCCGTTATCATTACGTTCGTTTTTTTTGTGTTGTCATGATACAGTAAAATGTAGAGGGTACCTGAGAAGTTTTTATTTCGCACATAAATTCAGGTATCAAAATATTATCAGTTACATCCTTAGCAAAATAAAAAAGTCTTAACATAATAGCATAAGAATTATTAACTAATAATTGTGCCTTACCAAGGTCGAAAAAATTATGGCCAGCACCTTTAAGCATGTGCAAGCGTGGAAAATCAGTTATTCCATGCAACCCATTGGAGTGAAGAATTTCAGTAAGTGCAGTGGAGATTTCTCGGGTTTTGCACCAGGTAAGGTCCTCCATATCTCCATCCAGCGTTACGACAAGCAACTCGCCAAACGCCTTCAGGCATTAAGGAATCCACTCTTCTTGGATTCCTGAAATTCCAAGAACATTGGATTCATGAATCCCTGATGGCGATGAGCGAGTCGTTTGTCGAAACTTTGGCATCGGTAGGTCCGCATCTATTCGCATTTTTAGTGAGTGAAGCGCAACATAGTCGTTACGGACATTTCCGGACACGTAGCGAGTATGGCTCTTCGTAGCTTAGCATCGCATTGCGACTCCCCTTACAGCTTCCCCACCTCCTTTGCGGCTGTGCCGCTATTCATGACGTAACTGGTTTCGCTCCCATGCGCCGGAATCAAAGGGGAGTTTATGTGCGCGCTTCTGTATATGGGTGAAGGGATGGGGGAGATATATATACGTTGGCATACATGTAAAGAGGCTCACAGGCAGACGTGCATGGCCTCACTCCCAGTACCGTACCCTACTCTATCCCGACTACCTTACGCGCAGTTAACGTCCAATTGAGTCGAGCACCTCGTTCAGCCGTCGAGTCGTCGGCTCTAACATGGCTACTGCGTCGACACCAAAAAGAAACGAGTAAAAAGTAAAAAACAAGTGACGCACCGCAAGCGTCACTCCCACGAGAGCATCACCCACCGCAGGCAAGCATCACCATCACCACCCCACTGACTCGAAGCCCGCTCTCTCTCCGAGGGTATTTACGTGCGTGTTGGTGACGCTTTTAATTGCATCCAAGTCGGTTCACTCCTCACTCCCCCTCTCCCCCTCGGTATCAGAGAGCAAAAAGGCCCATAATTCCCGCTGGATGCCGCCTTCCTCCCCCTTTACCCTCCGTCCTCGTGCAGCAGACTTAACCGCCAACACCGCCGGCGTCACCCGCAAACGTACACACACGCGCAGCTTTTCCTCCTCTCCCTCCTTGAATCTCGGTGGTCCCATCACGCTACCCTGTCGCACCCGCCCGCTGTTTCCATTTCCCATCTCCCCGCCGGAGGGAGCCGCTTTCAATCTGTACCCGCGTGTAGCAAAGCGGTGAGCGGTGATCGGGGTTTGTGTTTTATGGTCCGATGGTCGGATGCGCGTCCAAGGTGGGCAGGGGTGGTGCCCCTCCTACAGTACCCTCGCCTCCTCCATTACCCTCCATCCCATTGCCACGATGATCCATGATGAACGCGTGGATTGGCCTACGTGGAGCCGATCTATTTCGTCTCTCAGCCTTCCCCATATTCCACCCACCTATTTCCACCCATCTTGGCCTCTCAATGTTCCATCTATGCTTATACCTCTACCTTTTCCACCTTGGCTATTTTTCCTTTAACCCTTTCAGTTATAACTTCAATTGCCACAACGAAAACCCTTGGGGAAAAAAAAACTGCACCAGCACTAAAGATTTTGCCAACAAAACATTTTTAAGGCCTATCTTGGATGATATGCGGGCTGGTTGATTATTATGCATTCCAAATTTAAATAACTAAGGACGTTTATAAAATGTTAGGTATTAAATCAATAAATAACAAAAGTTCACATTGAAATATGCAAAAACCTATCGATACACGAAAAATGCCGAGTCACAGAGACCCTATAAGGAAATAAAGAATCTAAAAATCTGTGGGAATAAACCATATTAAATCCACCGACGAAAGGTAGAGTTATTTTTCCATAAAAAATTCGATAAGATGTATACACGAAGACAACCACAAATTAAATAATACATTTACAGAAATTGTAAGGTGATCACTATGAGAACCGTGTTTAAACAAGTTAGAAAGCGAGGGAAAATATCCTGCGTAAATGAATGCTGGTTTTCATTTAATTACTCCACAAAATGCTCGATAAACGGCGATGAACAGCCTTACTAAAATTAAACGACGATATTCACGAGGCGCTTTATGCCACTATCCGATCCAATGAGCAACGGCCAATATCTGATGTAAATGATACGGGAACGGAATCGATTAAAGGGACCTCGCTTTGTCAATTCCCAGGTTTCATTTTATTTTCCAATTAACAGGCTAACGTATCTAAAGATCGCCCCACGAGTTACGGATCCCGAAAGGAAATCAAAATCAATTCACCCCGATGAGTTTTTTTCACAAAAGTATTATTTTTTCCTTCACCGACTAATTTTTCGGACCGTTCCAGATACACGGCCCGTGAGCTAACCTGTCCCGGGACCGATATTGTCGATTTTTGAGGTTAATTTGAAGGAACCGAGAAGTGCTACGAATTGCACGAATGTCAATTATAAAAAAAAAAAACTAAAAAAAACAAGAGAGATTTTGATGCCGTCCGTTTTGCATCGCGGCTTCGACGTCAGCCGCGAGAATAATTGAGGTCCGCTGCGCGTCACGAATACCTACTCACGTTCCCAGAAACGTACGAAGTATTGGCCGCACGGGGAAAATAATACACACAAATCAATTTCCAATGGAGGAAGCGAGGGAAGAGACACACGGGAAAGCGTGAAAACACACACGAGCAGCGCAAAAGAGGAATAAATAATTAAGACACGTCCATTGAAAATTAATGGGACGGATCGTATTTTTTTTTACGGAGAAAGGCCATTTTCAACGCATGACAGGTAAAAAATTGAATTTGCAAAATCCTTCCACACCGATCGACAGAAATTAAATCGAAGCATCCCTTGGTTTTTTTATGAATTCATTACGGGTCAGATGCATTATTGAAATATAAAATCCACTCAAAACAACTAATTAGCGAAAATTCCATTAATATTTCAATCACATCGTATGTAGATAAAGCTCGCACAAATATGTATATGAGGCCAATTTTTTAATTCGTAAAATTTACGCTGAAAAACATTTATAACAAAGGAGGTTAAGATACAAGATTAATGCACCGAAACCAGATTGATCCACAGATAACAATATGGTCATCTCGCTCTGTTTTGCGATTATTCCAACTGCAAATAACAATGTGCCGACACTAACTTTCACAATTTCTTTCACATAGAAATACAAAAAAAATACAGCTGTAAAATAGATAAAACCAAAAGGATCAATATTTGAAACGCATAGGTATATGGACGAAAACAGAATAAGGTAAGTAAGAAACAGATATATCGAAGTATGGCTTGATGGAGTATTTTTAAATTATTATCTATTAAATTAATTTCCATCGACAGGCTCGGCGCTTGCGTATAAGAAACAGGAGTATGTAAACACATTTTTTTTAACTGCTGACGATTTCCAAGCTTTTAAGCAAACGATTGTGAAGTCTATAATTTACAAATAAACTAATATAAAACATGCATTACTCCGATGCAGTAATTAGATTCAAAGTTTTCTTGTACAGGAAATTTCCCAGAGGAGAGTGTACCTCACTGTTAAGTATGGTCTTCTACAAAAAACAGGCACTTAAGGTAAGCATATGGCACCGCTGTGACCAAATAATAGAGGTGGTTCGATTAGGCGGCCAATGAAAAATGGGGACACTTACATTCCTTGTAATTTATTGGTATATTTCTGGTACCCATAAAAACGAAACCATCCAAAAAGAGGATCGCTGTATTGAAGTGGTAATTTAAGAAGTTTTCAGTGTATTACGATTTACGAAAAGGATAGGAATAGCGGAACTAAAAACGGAATAGGTATTTGATTCACAAATCACATAAAAAAGGGAAAACCTAGCTCATGACGTTTATCCTTCGTAAGGAAGTAATCTGTGATTACTATCTTACATAATAATGCTCGAAAGAGTAGGGGACAAAATATAAGCTAACTAGCGTCATTATGAAAAGTAAAAACACAAACTTTGTTATTCCACGCATGTTAAATGTGCAACCACAATTGTAGTTACGTTGCTATTTATGTAGAAAACACGTGAACAGAGAAACTCGTTGAAGGGTTGGTGGGGAATATTAGGGAGCATCAAATGTTCGTTCCACCTTACACCGACACCAAAAAAATCACCAAACTTTTTAAATTTACACGAAAAATTACATTCATTTCAGAAAAGGTATATTTTGAAGACATCCACATTTTTCATTTTTCCCACTGGGACTACATATAGGAGGCAGTAGTCCGTCCCGTTTAAGTTTCATTTTGATTGCCACTTCGGACGCATTTTAAACGGTTTTCAAAACGTACGCAGTCCGTAGATTGGGTGAGGTCGGTCAATTTATTACCAATATATACTCCTTACTTTCACGAGGAGTAGCATTGAAAAGTCATGAACTTAATGCTACTACACTACCATGAATACCAACTTTGATTGATAGTCTTAATTATGGCTTATTTCTCCGTGCAATTCGGATCGCCCCGCCCCTCAGTTATGAGAACGACGACTTTTGTAAACACATTTAAATACATGGTGGGTTACAACACGTCTAGAGGCCGCCTTGAGGAACCTCCATTTACAAAAGCTATCCATTAAGAAGCCGCATCTCGGTTCGTATTGGTTATCAAGGGAACATGAAAAAATAATTTCTTAGTTGATTTATAAGCTACAATTTTATAATCAAGAGTTTTTTTTAATAATGAATATTTTTCAAGTTAGTTGCGAAAAACCGATTTAAAAGGTTGATTTTTGCGTCGAAAAACTCTAACTTTTAATCGCAAATAACTCTAAAAATATTAGTTTTATGAAAAAATGTAATGAACATTTTTTACTTAAAATTGTTTCCACATTGATTCCTACGGTCAAAATATTATTAAATATTTCCGGCCCCGAGATGGGGTGGAAACCACCCCCAGGGTAAAAGCGCCCGTTGGAATCATATAGATTTTAACCCTTTGTCTATTCCCTACCTATTGTCAAATTTTCAAGTAAATCGATGCTGTTTGAAAAACTTGCAATACGAAGTGTTTTATTTCCTGGACTAATTGTAATGTTGTTAATGTTGTTTTCCTAAGCGTTTTGCCACCTTGCAGCAGCATCATAGTATTAAATGACCGCTAAATGAATCTGTAATATCTATATAAACGAAAATATCAAAACTATGGAAATGAATAGATAAACAAAGATATCGCACTGCCTACTTAACTTCATTTCACAGCTCTGCCACACATGTTTCTATCGACTTACTATCATCATCAGGTACTAACATATTCTTAATACAGACAGATATATGTGTATCTTCCAAAAGTAGTGAGAGGGAAGGAAGGCAGAAGATTGCAGGCCGATCGAAACACGTGAGTACAGCTGTGAAATAAAATTAAATGGGCGGCACGATATCTATGTTTATGATTTGATATGCTGATCCACGATATCTCTCCGGAAAAAGTTGAATTTATTGTGGAAAGCTCGAAATAGGGGGGAGGAATGGGAGCAAGAGCAGGATGGCCTCCGAGACATCGAAAGTGAGAGAAGGATGGGGAGAAGTGAAGACACTAATGCAGTGAGCGAAACGTTTGCTTAGCGGGATGAAGGATGAAGAGAATGCCGGTGGGGATATGCCTGGTGGCGGGGCTCGCGTGAAAGTGCAGCCGCGAGAGAGGGAGTCACGGTGAAGGTTAGGTGTGGATACTGCTCTCCCGAGCGGAACACCTAATCCGCGATTGACAGCAGCATCACGTCCTGGGGCAGCAGAGCGATAGGCGGGCATAGTTAACGAAAGGGAATCGCTTTGAAGGACGAGGTGCGATGGAATCAGGAGAGAGGAACGATCTTTGCACATTCACAGTCATGGCTGCAGATTTACCTACAATACTCATCAGTGATTTGAGGTGTTAGCGGCCGAGTGGGTACAGCATTTGGCTGGTGATCAAAGGATCCTGTGTTCAAACCCATCGACAGGAAAATCTTTCCTTTCCGTAGAAAAATCGTAGTATGGTTTCGCTATTAGTGGCCCACTCCGCCGTGACGGCATTGGGATTTCCTTATCCTTCTCCTTCCATCCCTATTCTTTCCTTAGATGCGTCGTCGTGCTCTTATCGCGGCGGCGATCTTCTCTTATCTATCTTATGGAGACGACGAGCCAGGGGCGGGCTAGTCCAGCCGGCGAGAGCTGTCCGATGACAGTTCAGTAGGAGGTGCGGAGAACCCTGCGCCAGCACGGTTTGCAGCAAATCGCTGTCCCCCAAACGCACATCATACCCTCGCCTAGTCATACATCGTTGTCACATGCATATGAAGCAGTGAAACAAGCCTGAGCCACCAAAACAAACATTTTCTTCGAATCACCAAAATAAAGAATTCTTCCTTTGGGTCCTTAACGCTCGTCGTTCCTTCTGGCTCCATTCTTCACGGAACCCTTTTGTTTACATATGATGTGGGTGTCTCCCTTTCTTACCTGGCAATCTTGCCCCCACCCCGAACTAGAGCCTTCCAACTGTCCTAACCCACCCGCTATATTCATCAGATATTTCGCCGTCCGATTATCACTTGTTCGGTTTGATGGCACATGGACAAGCTGATCAGCAGTTTCACTCGCATGAAAACCTCAAAAAATGGTTTGATTAGTGGATAGCCTCATAAGAAGAACACCTTTTCCTGTAACCGTATTCAAGCTCTGCTAGAAAGATGGGAAAACATTGTAGCTAGCGATAGAAAATACTTTGAATGATTCATTTGTGAGATTTTTTTTGCAATAAAGTTGTGATTTCATTAATAAAACAGCGAGAAACTAGTTGCGCAACTAATATGATCTTAGTTTTTCCGACGTATCAGGTGCAGAAAATGTTCTCGGGTTTTCCACCGGTTAATGTTCTCCAGGTTTCCCCGAGAAAATTTTATCAAGATTTTGCCGGCCTCATTGGCGACGAGATTGATGATTGTAATTGGGGGAACTTGTGATCATTACAGTCATTACAATTATAATTAACCACGAGTAAGTTTGCTTAATGGTTCATACGGTGAACGTTGATGAGAAATGAATTCTGAAAATCATTGACATATTCACGCTCTTGATATAAGAGAAACAATTTCATTGCTAAATCATTTTCACTGTTAGGAGGAAGGATGGACGAGGTTGGAGGCCAACGGAGGATGGAGAATTTTATGTCATTATGTGCCATGCATCCACCTACGCCGGCTTCATATCCACCCACGATCTGCCAATTAATTTGCGATTTCAAGGGGGCGCCGAAGTTGATGACGGAAAAATCTATGCGTGCGTGGGAGGAGTAGAGAGAGGAGATAAATATGGTCGGAGGAGAGTAGGAACGCGAGATTGGGTTAAGCACCAAAAGATGTCCCCACGGCATTAAAATCCAATCGTGTGCATGAAACGCCTCTGCATTTTCGATGGGAGTAGTGTGAAGATAATTTTATAAAAATTAATAACATCTTCTGAGAACACTATCATTCATCATGAAAACCAATAAGTCATGTACTCCAGGATCTATGACATCTCAAAGAGGAACTATTTACAGTTCGAATCGATAAATTATCGAAACTGCAATATTACGGCAAACGACTTAACCAACAATTTACGCTTAGCATACGAATATACGAATTCAATCACAACAAATTCAACGTCTTTCATTGGATTAATTGCACCCAAAAATTCAGTGGAGTAACAAGGACTTGGTTTTGGGCGTAGGGGCAGATCAGATTGAATAGGACATCACACTGGGCAATAATACACGAAATAATTGCTTTACACTGGGTACATTCATCAAAGACATTTTAGAATTACTTCATTGTACAATTTAAATTCTAATTTTAATAAGTAGAAGAGTCCAAATTAAAACCTAAAAAATGTAATTATTATATTTCAAACAACAAGATTACTGGAATGCGAATAAAATTTTTATTTTTAGGATTCTGGAGGAGTTACATCATCCTCATTCCCTTTCGTCACGCCACTGCTAAAATTATAGAAAAAAGAGTTAGGAAAGTGGAATCGAACTCTGCTGTGGTAATTGTTTCGAGATTAAAAAAAAAACATTTACTATTTTTATAAATAGAGCATCGATTTTGACCGTGCGGTGTGGATGTGGCGGTCCTCTTTCATGCTTCATGATGGTGATTGTTCACCCCCCGCCAAACACCCTAGATGTGGCTCGCAGGGTATTATGTAGATGTAGATTTTTCTACCGATTGAATACAAGGGCATTGGAATCTTGCACACACATTCTATGGAACGCACATATAATATACAATATACAATAATAACGCACATAAATAAAATAAGAGAGATAGATTGTAGAACAGACAGATTCCGAATGTCATTTTTTCCACGATCAATAAGAGATTATAACGGCAGCAATAGAACTCGTAAATAGATTGCATGACTTGTAATGTAGCCTACTAATCTATGTAATAATTACTGCATGTTTCTTAATTCAATTATTATTTCTAACAGCATATAGTAGTATAGTTTGTTAGTAAACGGGACGTTTTTTGGACGGTGTGGTGTGCATGTGGGAGTCCAAATGCATGCTGCATGCTGGTGATTGATCACCCCCTGCCAAACACCCTAGAGGTGGCTCGCAGGGTATTATGTAGATGTAGATATTACATATGTGTTTACGTGAGCCTGAATACTCACACATACAGTAGGCTGGGGTCCAAATGGGGCCTCTCGGTCCATTTACTTCCCACTGATGTCACTCCCCGAACATAAATTCAGAGAAGGACCTTTAACAGCCATAACCTCCAATGGAATCTGCCACGCAACATTTACTTCTCGATGGGAGGAGGGGAGCAGGAAAGGCCGTGGGGTCGAAACCGTAAAAACGCACGTGGGTGGGCGAAGAGCGAATAAAATAAAACCGTAACCAAGCTATCTTTAACGGCAGGGTCTATCTACGATACATGAAATAAGATGGTACTGTCCGCTACCATGAGGGGTGGATATCCCGATTCGCACTCAATAGCAAGGAGCAAATTCAATATAATTCAGCAACCAAGGGGTTAACATAGAGGAGGCCGTATTCCACCCTATAGAAGGTTGATTTCTGTTGCCACATCTGTCGCTTTTTAACAGGTTTTCGAAAATGTCCGCAACGCTGCGATGATAGTTTTGCGATCCTCTTTTTTTCGATATTTTTCGGTATAGTAATTACAATTGTGAGGATATGCATTTAAAATCTAAGAATTCGATAGATCATACCAACGTGAATACGAATGCCGGTTAATTTCTACGTGAAAATGAGATCACTTTGTCCGTCAGCAACGCGAGTGGCGACTTTTGTGAACCCATTTAAATACATAGCGCTTAAATACATAGCCTTCGCCGGGGAAAAGGATGGGTAGAGATATTCATTTATAAGAGCCCCTTACAGTCCAGTTAGAAATTTTAAAAATTATTGAAAGTCAGGACAGTACTCTTATAAATGAATATCACTAGCCATCCTTTTCCTCTATTCTGGCGCCCGTTTTAAAATTCATCAAGTAACTAGGTAAGAATAAGAAAAAACAAATCATAATTAGAGCCTGAAGATGATGATAATTCATGGAAACCCGGGTCGCGCTCTGATAAAAAATAATTGGTGTAAGTAATTGTCTGATATCCAGGAAAATTTATAATGGAATAACACAAAGTAAATCAGGAATCAGTGAATTTTGTTAACAATGATCATGTTTTTCCCTAAGCAAAAAACAATATTCGAGTCCCGATAGCCCACAGAATTTCTATGAATACCAAATCTTTTCTTCTCCATTATCTTTTATTAAGTACACATCACTTGCCTTGGCAGACCCCGAAAATCTTTTCTGGAGTAACACCATCGGCTAACTTACGAATCCGAAGCAGTCCGTTACTCAACGCCATACATTCAGACCGCACTTCCTAGCTTCTACCAAAATGGCCCTCTCTCACGCGCATCAACACGTTTTGAGCCGAATGCATACCTCTCCACGCACGCATATGCGTATAAATAGAATTTATGTGCAAGGGCTAAAGCACGGCAAACGTAAATGAGGTCGAGTTAAAAGGGAGAGGAGAATATAAAATCCATTGGAGGGGTGAGGGAGACCTTATGCATCATGGACATCGAGATACTTTCCAACAAAATGATATCCCCGCCCTGTGATCCTTGCTCCAGGCCCGCTAACAATCACCCCATGAATTTCGCCGAAAAAAAAGAACAAGGCAGAACAAGAAACGGAATAAGGAGCACTAGAGCCATCACAATAGCGATAAAAGAGCATCTGTAATATTGATATCAATAACTGACAAAAGAGCACCTGTAATATTGGATTCAATAACTAAGTGTCAGTGTTTATTTAGAGGAGGAATTAAAGGAATATTTACTGAGAAATTGCATGACTGCTTCATTTCTCTTCTCTGTTTGTTTTTTTTGTTTTTTTTTCTTTACTTACTAACAATGAGGCTAATTTTTATGACTACTAAAAATTCTGTACTTTTTTGGGTTTTGCCATTTATTATTTTGTTATATTGAGGTTCATTTTTACATATTATGTACGAGACAATTAAAATTACTGCGTAGTTGCCAAAACTCCCTGCAATCAAAAATTTAATATTCTATAGTATGACCACATACCCGTCCAAAAGGAATTGCTCTAGGAAAAATTAATTGCTTTTCTTGAATGAATTCTTCTGGGGTTTCCAACCGGGTCAGGCCGACGTTTCGCAGGGAGATTTCCCCAACATCTTCAGGGCTGATGATGTTGGGAAAGTCTCCCAATGTTTCGTCGGGCCTACAACATCCAGACCCTGACCCGATTGGAAACCCGAGAAGAATTCATTCAAAAGACATTCACCGTCAAATATCGGGATCTTCAAATTGTTATTCTGTTTTATAAATCTAATTGTTGTAGATGGAACAAGCGATGGTTAAACTTCAATTTCATAGACCTATTAGTTGAAAATGACATTTATATTATTGAACTTCAATTTCATACATCTATTTAATGCAAATAAAATAAACGATTGTTAACCTCCAATTTCACAGATCTATTTCAGGCAAATGAAATAAACGATTGTTAAATTCCAATTTCACAGATTTTTTTGATGCAAAAGAAATAAACCAATGCTAACTTCAATTTCATACTTATATCTATTTGTTGCAAATGAAATAACCCACTGTTAATCTCCAAGTAAAAGATCTATTTTTAACAAATAATATTAACATTGTTAGACTTCAATTTCATTTATCTATTTTTTGCAAATGAAATGAACTACTGTTGAACTTCAAGGAGGACCCGAAGACGAGACGGTGTACGGTTGAGTGGAAAGGGGGAGGGCGTTACCCTTGGAAAGAAGAAAGGAGATATATAGAGGGGAAGTACTCGATGTGGTGGCAAGAGGGGAGGGGTTGGATAACCGAAGGCACATATTTCACGTCCGGCCCCAGCCGGGGAAGAGGCGATAAGTGGTGGGAGAGCTCGAGGGGAAGAAAGGATAAGGTTGGGAAGCCGAAGTGAAAGGATCGTAAGATGAAGGGGCAGATTGGAGGACACGCCAACCCCTCCCTCCAAGGGCCCCAATTGATTGCACCCACCCCTGGACCGAGAAGCGGGGGCCGTCTTAAGCACCTCCTTTTCAATCACGACGAATCGGGGATAAGTGCCCCTTAACACGGTTAACCAACATCGAATACAAATGGCGAGTATTCCGACCCTCGGTAACCATGGTGACAGGGAGTGGGCAAGCAGACGGCCACTATAAGGAAGTGAAGGGAAGGCGAGGGTAACTACCCCTACATCGAAGGGGAGAGAATCCTCGGGAAGAAACAAGGATACACAGCACCCCCCCCCCTTTTAGGGGTGTCAGCAAGGGAAGAAAGTTCCGGGTGGACAGAGGTGCCGTTAACGATTTCGACGGAGGAAATTGGCTCAGTTCACCAGATGGCCACTCATAAATCAGTGTCTTGAACGAGAATTTTTCGTTTCACGCCTCCTTATAGAAACTACAACAAAGGACGGAGAAAAAAACTCAAACAAATTTCCTCATACCCACCGAGCGTGGTTGCAACTGCCGACTGAGATCAAATTGACTTGAAGAGGAGATTTCTCAAGAAAAAAATCTCTGAATATCCAAGGGAATGGAAATGAAAACTCCCTCAATAAAATATCCATAATGTTGGAAACAATCTTCGGGGAGAAGATCGCCGACTGAATTATTACTACGTCCTTTCCCGGGTTCAAAGGAAACAACTTTAAGTTGACCGACAACAAATTGGTTTAAGCTTAAGATTTCCCTAGAAAGAAACCACTGAAAATCCAAAACCCAACAGAATGGAAATCAAAACTCCCTTGACGACATTAGGTGCTTTGCTCTTTTAAGGGTCACCGTAAATAAATCTCTGACGCAACTTCATCATGTAACTGACATGCCTAACTTCGTTGTTCAACACAAAAGAAGATTAGGTATTAGTTTGAAATCCAGTTAGTCTAAATAAAGTTATTTTTCTTTTTAGTAAAGAAGGAAGACAGCCCTGTCAGTTTCATGGTCACCATAAGCTTGCAGATTATTTAAGGTGAGAAGCGAACGATGGGCTCGTTGACCAATTATCATTACCGCTTACTCGGACTGTTTCAAAATTTTAGAATTTTTTAAGGCATTATCACAATTAGATTATTAGCCGAAGAAATATTGAATACTTTTACCTTTCTTGAAAAGGAGCCAGAAAAGTTAGCGATGGAATTATCTGCTCCCGTCCAATCACCGTGGACGCCAGACGGGGTAACCGATACCTGAGGACGTCGGTAACTACAACTCGTATGTGAGTGATCCCCAACTTTCGCACTTTGGCAAAATACTGGGTGTTCCAAAGTGAATAGCGGGGTTTAAACGCTCTATAATATTATATTACACTTAACTTACAGCTAAAAATCATGCATCAAATGAAAGAGCAACTTAAACAGTTTTGTTTGCAGGCAAAAATGCGCATTTCCGTCGCCAGCCGTTAAAAAGCGTAAGTAGAAAAAATGGCGGCCAGTGAACAGAAATCTTTTGGTGTTTTACAGTTTGCAAAGACAGAATCAGTAGGTAGTTACTATGCAACGTGCGTTCCGTAACAACTTCAGTTGTGATCCTCAGGGTGATAATAACGCCCGCGCCTCCACTGCCAGCTGACCTTTCCGAAAAAAACAGTATAAAAACAGCTGTTGCAACAATTACTCGAAAGACATAGATTCACTTTTGGAAAAACCTCGTATATCGTCTTAACGTGTGCTATGTGACGAATGGTGCTAACATGGAACACTAGTAAGTGTTTGAGTTGCTCTTTCTTTTGATCTATGATTTATTACTGTAAGTTTAATGTAATAGATATGAGAAACCGTTAAAACCCTGCTATTCATACTAAAACCCGGTATTTCATTCGAGTGAGACGCTGACAAGTGATGATTTCCTATTCGTCGAAAACCTATCTTCTCATTTACCTACCAATTCCATCAATTAAATTGCGACAACAGTCATGAACGAAATAAGATTATTTTACCAAAACTCGCCATGTTGGTGGTCATAGAGAAAAGAAAAGGAATAGAAATTGATTTCTACTCAGGTTACAACACCCCTATAGGGTAAGGTATACGAAAACAATGCACCATATAGTTCCACACTGGACTACCAAATACGTTACCTCATTTAGATAGTAAAAATTTATTAATACATAAATAGGACATGAATTCTCGGATAGTAGAGTATATGGTTGAATAAACTGATTTCTCCGAATAAACTTTTATGGAGGACTACTGGGAGATAATCTTTGAAAATAGGAATATTTTATACAGCGGCTAGAAAAGCAAGTGAAGGAAATATAAGAGCAGGGAAAACTAAGGGAGTTGCCAACAGTTCCATTACGAAAATGGCACAAAGAAAAACCGCGATAAACGCAATGGAAAGTAAAGCTGTAGCGACTTGGAGATCATCCAAAGAGAAACCTCTCTAGTGACGCACTTGAAGTAAAAGCGTCATATAAGAAACAGTTTAGCAACTGTTCAATAAGTTAACAATATTTTTATATCACAATGTTATTGGTATTGTAATCTATCCTCCTAGTAATTACTGGTTGGACTGATGCGACGGTGATAAAAACGTCAGCCAATTGGAGATCCTCCAAAGTGAAACCTCTCAAGTGACGCAATTGAAGTGAAAGCCTCTTATAAGACAAACAGTTTCGGCTACACCAACCAACTGGCCCATTAGCTCAGTTGGTTAGAGCGTCGTGCTAATAACGCGAAGGTCGCGGGTTCGATCCCCCCATGGGCCAACTTTTTTTTTCATCTGTCCCTCATAACATTTGGCTGAAAAAATAAGGAAATCTTATTTTTTCAGCCAAATGTTTTTAATTTTTTAATAAGGAAATCTTATTAAAAAATTAAAAATCAGACGAATTCGGGAGAATCCACATGGAAGACATGCACAAGCCAATGAAAACGAGGGATAAATTATATCAAAAGTGACCAAAATAATTGCCTCCAATTGAAAAAATATTAATTTTCTTTTCATAAATTCTTGTTCTTAAGGCAAAAACTGCTGAAGTTCAAAATGGTTCCTAGTTCGCTGTTTACTTTAGAAGCCATCAGGGATTAGTCTTCGCTGTTAATTTACTTTCAGAGAATTGTTTACGGTAATATTCCGTCACAAATTAATGCCATCCCTGTATTCCATGGCCATATGAGAATGTTCGTAGAAAGTTAAAAGATCACAACCATTCCGGAGAAACTGCCAGAAATATATTATTACCTCAGAGGTAAAGGACAATATGTTCGTTTTTCTAAGTTTTCAGGAGAGCATTTTTAAGATTTTTCAATAACATAACAAGGAATTCTTAGAGGGTTAGGCAACAAGTTTACAATATTTTAAATCACGACGTTATTGGTACAGTAACCTATCCTTTTAGTAAATACTGATTGGATTGATGCGACGGTGAGAAAAACGTTAGCCAATTGGAGATCCTCCAAAGTGAAACCACTGAAGTGACGCACTTGGAGTGAAAACCTCTTATAAGACAAACAGTTTCGGCTACACCATACAACTGGCCCATTAGCTCAGTTGGTTAGAGCGTCGTGCTAATAACGCGAAGGTCGCGGGTTCGATCCCCCCATGGGCCAACTTTTTTTTTATTTGTTCCTCAAAAAGACGTTGAAAAAATAAGGTTCCCTTGGATGAACGTAGAGAAAAAAGCGAGGCATGTACATGTCTTTTTAACCTAATCAAAGTATCACATTATCTAAATACTTAACACTCACTTGATATTGCTTTTTTTTAATATTTCTCAATTCTTAACATCCACCTGTGTTTTGCATAAGTTACGCCACAGTGTATCAATACAAGTAAATCGTTAACAGAGATTTCAGAAATGTCAGACACAAAAAATAGAAAAAATATTCCTCAATAGAAATCGAGGAAAAATATGAATAAGAAAATTATCTGACACCATTATACATTTGGTTTGACTGAAGTACAATGGACAATTTTCCAACTGATGATCCACTCTCTATTCAGATAATATTTTTTAATTCATGATTGTTACGACATTTATCACCATGACAGTTCTCCTTGATGGGTAAAATATAATGCGTTTCCGACATTTTATTTTCAATAATTTCCGAATAATTTTAATTGCAAAATAATTTCCGACATTTATCACCACGACAGTTCTCCTTGCTGGGTAAAATATAATGCGTTTAGGATGGTTTCTGTGTTGCCATAGTCTCAATACTACAAAGGTAATATTTCGTTAATAAGTAATGCCATCCCCATGCTCCATCGTCTTATGAGAATATACGTAAAAAAATTAAAAAAACGGACGAATTAGGAAGAATCCCCAAGAAATATATGCATAAACCAAGGAAAACGAGGGATTCGACCACCCGGTTTGAAAAGGCGTCTGCGTGAAGCGAGGATCCGGAAAGAGGAGAAGGAGAAGGCAGCTGGATTGAGCAATGATAACAAAGGACCGTCGGAATCCCTTATCTCCGTAGCGACCTCCCCGGCCGCCTTTTAAGGTCGCCACCCCCATTCAACCCCGCCACACATCCCGCGGCCGCATCTGCTGCTGCCCCGAGACCCATCCCATCCTCACCCCGTCCCCCGCACTCCCCACTCATCGGCGACAACACGCGCACTTTCCGCTTAAAACTCACCCGCTCGCCCGCTGTTCCGACTACATCTAAGGCTATGGCCAAAGGGAGAAGACTGGGGGTCCACCTACAGCAATGCCTCCTTCTCTCTCTCTTCCCCCGCGGGGACCCTTGAACTCAAAAGCGACTTCCAGCGAGCCATCAAATAAATGCCTTTTGCCGGAACGATGCCGCCGCTTCGTGGCAGGGAGGGATAAAAAGAGTTTTCGAGGGAGCTGAGGGGGACGGTTTTGAGTCGACGAGGACACGGGTGTGTGACTGAAGGAAAGGGGATGGAGCAGACGTAGGGGGGAGGAAAACGCCTCGTTTACATCAACATAACTTATAGTTAAGTTAACTCGATTTAACTTAACACAACTTTAATTTAACTTAACTTAACTCGCCGAAACTACAGAGATCAAAACTCAACAAGAGCTATTTCAGGGGTGAAATCTTGATTGACGTGAAATCTTTGATTGGGAGAGATAAATAAAACTTGCGAATTTCACTGTATGAATTTTACTTGAAACTCGACCCAAGTTCAATATTTAGTACCACCTTCAGGCCAATTAAAATTCATTCAGTGAAATTTTTATTTATTTCCATCCATAAAAACGTATCTTGATTATTATAACCTTCAAAAGGTGCAAATTGACTACGAATAGTCATTAGTTGAAAAATCTCCATTTTATTTATCTATTCCTCGTCTAAAAATATGATTAGAACTAACTTTCACAGAGATAGCACAACGAATATGTGTTCCCATGAGGAAAATTCTTGAAAATATCTACTGAAATAAACCAGTGGTATAAAAGGTAGTTCCGTCCATCGAAGAGACATGGACAAATTATTATAAGACCAACACTAACAGCTAGATTGATGCGCGGTTCGTGCTGCGATTGATGAATTAAAGCCTTTTTCACTTGAACTCGACTTAACTTGGCAAGAATCTTGAGTTGAACGTTGATAGTAATGTGCGCTGCTTCAAAACGATCTCAAACAGCGTAAATCGACTAGACAATGCCATTTGTTGAGAATAGGTCGACTGATTTTTTATAGCCAATAACAAAGAAGAGAGCAATGCTGATCGATAACTACAATAACTACCGAAATACTGCAAAATAGATTTCAGTTTGATGCACATTTGAGCTTTATTTACTTTCTTTACTTACTTTATTTTACTTTCTTTCCTTAATTTTACTTCCTCTCCAGTTTGATTAATGAGGCACTTGTGGCAAGTGTAGTTTTTTCCAGAAATATTTTCATTTTATAGCTATTATAATTTATTTATTCCAAAAATTATGATTGTACAACTGGTATTAATAAAGGAGAGGGAACTTTAACTGGTCTCCAGGACGATGAAAATGTACGTTAAAAAAAATAATTGCAGTCACTATTACATAGGTCTGGTTAAAATTAAATGACATCAAATTATTGTTCAATATTTTCTTGAGAAAAAAGCAAGTCTTTTGGCAGTTTTAACATTTTATTTGAGAATTTAACTTTTTTAACTTCAGCGGGCAGTAGTTAAATATCTTTGGCCCCCATACAGAAAGTAACGTTAATATAAAAATAATCTTGGCCTGTTTTTTAGAATGGTTAACTCACTCCTAATATTATATTTACGTTTATAAGACACACTCGTAATATCGCCACTCCTGGCATAAAAACGTTGCTATGAACGAAGCTCATGCTTAGTTCATAATGAGTCAAATTACGGGAAGAAAGGTTTCTGCACTTGACAGAGGCGCAGCGAGTGGGGTTTTGGGGGATAAAACCCCCTCCAGAGCTCAGAGAAATTTTTAAGTTTTATCCATTTTACTTAATTGGCTTGATATTACTAATAGAATAGTGTAATAATTAATAATATATCCCTCAGAAAGTCGTAAAACTCACCATTATGAACCATTTATCTTAAAATTCCGCAATTTATTAATCTCGCACGTAAGGCTTATCCTGGTGGGTATACCACAACCCCACACACACCGGTATCAGTTGCACCTAAACCCCCCTGCCTTAATTCCTAGCTGCGCCTCTGGCACTTGATACGCCGGAAGAATCTAAGATCTTAAAAGTTACGAGAAGTTAAGTTGTTAAGGGAGGAAACCAGGGGTTTGTGGGGATGAGGAGAGGTATGTGGCGGCGTTGGGAAGTTCCCTGTGGGTGGGGGTTAGCCATATCCTGAGGGGGTATGAGGGAGTTGCGGGGGAAGGAGTATAAGGTCGGACATTGGCGTAGCGGAGGATATCGCCTGGAAGGACGAAACGAGAGGATCTCTCTATATGAGCCATCCGTTGCCAAATATGCTGGCGAGGGCAATATGAAAGGAAGGCCGGGAGGGTGATGTGGGGGGGAAAGGAGGAGGATTTGGCAATCTTACCGCAAAACTCCCTCCACCGATCCCCTTGCTCCGTTTATACCCCTCCCCCCAGCACTCACGTTGCCAGCTATCTCCCAACTCCCCCGATCCCTCCGAACCCTGACGCTTAACCACTCCCTCAAACGACACACAAGAGCCACCAAAACTTACTACGCACACATTTGGTCTTCTCCTCCCAGCTCACCCACAACACACGCCACCGACATCGGCGTAGAGTAGCCCGCACAGAGAGGGAGTAGGAAAAAAAAAAGATAAAGAAGATAACTTCATAGGTGGTTGGGTTTTAAGGGGGTTTGAAGGCGAATAGGGTAGAATGCGAGGTTGATCGTTTATCAAATCCATATACCCCGCAGACGAAATAATAAAAAAAATGTACGACCGAAAAGAAAAATGAGTAGTCGACAAGAATACAGCATTTTCAAGAAAAGAAACGAGAAAGACTAGAAAAAAAATCATGAAAAAAACAAAAGGTCAATGACAGGGGAGAGGAGGTGGTGATAAGCATAAAAAACAATTGAATAGCAATACTTCCTCAGGCATCAAAGCGAAAGGAATAAATGAATTATGGTTCCAGGACCCTATAACTCAAGCCGAAGACATCGAGAGAGCGATGTTAGTAAGCTGTCATTTCTCAGAAAACGACTCATAAAACAGCAGAACGTGGAAACGAATACAAACGATAGCAGTAAGAGAATAATAGCATAACACATAATACAGCACTAAGAAAAAATATTTCCTGCACAATCGAGCATAAAATATCTATTTCAAGCTCTCTGAAATGATTCAATTTTAATTGTACGCCGAAGAAGGAGTACGAAATACATCAGCGTGAGCCTCACTGGTGGAAAACCTAAAGGTCATGGGTTTAAACCTCTAAGTCGCGTGACCAGTATGTGTGCTTTGAGGTGGCTTAATAGTTAATGTTAAACTCCATTTGAGACTGTTAACCATTCTAGAGTTACGTAATTATAATAAAAAACAATAGCTGTCTAAAGGACATTACTACGAGGTAGGCTTAAAGACCATACGTGGTAAGAAATAAGGAAGGTAAAATGCCATGTTAAGAGATTATAAACAGCAGCTCAAGATTTACTTAAGTCAATTATTAAATTATTAGAGCAAATGATTGCACGTATTTATTCAGGAGTGTAGCTCCCTTATTTCAGAGTTAATGAGGTCGATTGGTAACCGGATGACGGACAGCTTGCATAAAAAGATCGACAGCCGAGTTCATTTGAGCCTTTGAGGGACTGAAAAGGTTTTCTGAAGCGCAAATAAGGGATATGTGGCATTAGAATATGCCCTTACTCATTGCAAGCCATAGGGAAACCACGGAATAACGTCCTTTCATACGCAAGGAGCGCTGCGTTTGAAGCGCCCTCACACTATACAGGGACCGCGATGCCTCTACCAAATCTCTGCAGAAAAATGCTGACCCTCGCTAGGGCGCTGTGCTTCGTGAAGAGCTCCTCAAGCACTCCGTTCATGAGATGGTACATAAAACCGCGGCCCCTTTAGCGCTTCAAGAAAATGCTAACGTCCACGCTGGGTTTCCCTCCACCTTTCCATTTTCTTCTCCCAATGGCACAAGTGACTATAGCTATTGGTGGCAGCCTCCTAAAAATGCTATTTCAACGTTTCATAAAGGAATCAATTTATCCTTTTTAGGAAATAGAATGAATAGTATTTGCTAAATTCAATCGTGTCAGGCGAAACATGATGGAACTACTTCATGATGAATCAAAAAAGGAAAGGCAATGGCAGGCTCCACAATGTATTAAATTTATGAAGTATTTATTAAATTGTGGAACCTGCCATTGCCTTTCCTTTTTTGATTCAATACTCTTTGCACTTTTCCACTAGCATGTGTGACGTCGGAATTCCTCAAGAAATATAAACTTCATTGAGATCTCAACTTGGCATTTTTATAACACGCCTTTTCTCTTAACTTTTCCCTTTAAACAATCCTTTTCTGTTTGCCAACAACACATAGTAATGTTCTTATAAACAAATAATAATCTACAATAAACAATCTAAAACATCAACCTAGCCAAACATACATTAACATGCAGATTAATACAATCAAAACCCCAAATGACAAACGAAATTACATTTTAAAAACTAAATAAAATGAATAAAAATGGAGTGGGACAGAGAAAGACGTTACATATGTCAGTGACTAATGTATAAGGACTAACAGTGTTAGTCCTTAAAATATTGCAGTACTGTGAAACAAGTACACTCGCCAAATAACTGAAAAGAGTAAAGCCATTAAATTTCCCACCATTACATACCTCAAATAATAGGCATTCATTATGAATTTCATTCTCATTCGTGTTGTTATACTTAGCTGTATTTTCTACGCATCGAACACATTAGAAAATAAATGGAAATGTAGTGATCAAGAGACGAATTTCACAGCAAAAAAAAACCTAGCATTCCCACTAGAGACGCGCACACCATCGATCCGTCGAAGACCATGGGAGGAAGGGGAACAAAATAAAACTGCAGAGAGAGGGTACGTAACACACCCGTACTTGCAAAATGATACCCGCGCCGAAATCACCCGTAAGAATTTACAGCCCCTTAACCACCAAAATGTGTAGGAGCGGACAAGTAGGGAGGGTGAAGGGAGGTAGTGGGAGGCGCACCAGTGCGACATAAAACGATACTGCGGGGAAGGGGATCCGAGGAGCATATAAAAGAATAACGGCCAGCGTAAAAGGAGGACGAGGCTGAGGGGGGATAGTGTGGGGTGCGTGGTGCACTAAACGATGTATCGAAAAACCATGTTTTTTAAATTCAAAGTGCACCACTTGAACGAAAGCCAGGTATATAAATCAATGCCGAATTGACATCGATATTTCGAACGCATAAGCATGTACAGAGCACATATCATTCAAATAAGTTATTCATGATGTCAAATACCAAGGTATTTTCGAAATTTTCCTCTTCGATTGACTATGAAAATACTATCAAGCGCCGATTTAACCGAGTACACGAATTTACGGGCAATAAAGAAGCGAAATATTTTGTTGACTTCTACGCTACTATAGACCCAGAGACAGAATAATTTTAATCGTAAATGTAGGTGAAGTGTATAGAAATTACTAAAATTGACGGCATATATTCGATTTTTTTCATCAGGTTGGTTACCTAGCTGCAATCACAAAATAGCACCGTGTGAAATAATACCTACTCATTTTCCGAGCAAAGTAAAGCATATTTCCAAGATTCTATTTCCCAATTATTTATCTATTACTATGCTCAGCAGAATTATATTCCCGAGTGGCCTTCTCTGTGAGAGAACGGAATATTATGACATGTCTAGCTAACATATCTATGGAACACAGAAAAATGAGAACCAATTCACGCCATAAAATATTCAATGCCATGTTTATTAAAAATTCTAATCGGAGATATTTTGAAACCTTTTCATTTATATAGATAACACAAAACATATTTCGTTTAAGAATATTTTCTCATGCTAGGATTGGACAAAATTCATTCAAAAATAGTAATAACTACATTTCTTCAAGAGACTACAGATGTAGACTGAGCCAATGAACACTCAAATAACACAATCAATTTTACTATTTTTGTCTTATCAAGGAGCCTCCCAATTCTAAAAATTCATTTATCCCTTAATGGCTGCGGAAGCATGAATAATGTCGTTTAAATTGACGGTATAAAACGTTAGTGCTGCTAGGAAAATAATACTGAATAGAACGGCATATTAAAATATAAGTTATTTAAAGTAAGACATGATTCCAAATTGCTATTTTCCACAATTATTGTCTTGGATACATCTTGGATATACGATTTACTCTGATAGGAAACTTGAGTCATATTTTGCACTTCTCCACAATAATTGTAATAACCTTATTAAAAAATAACCATTTATTTCAATACGTCGAACTTCCACTACATCACGCCCGAATCGGTCGAACTAAGAACGGCATATCTACTTTAACAAATATAACCGATGCATCGAGAAAAAACCGGTGCATCGGTATCGATACGTGCTGCACACACTGCGGAAAGAGGACCTGGGAAGATGACTGTGGGAGGCAGGAGAGCAGCGGAGTCATAAAAAAGAATGAAAAGGAAAAGCATGGGTGGAGTGAAAATGGAGGAACAGAATGGGGTGAGGTGGAGGCTGAGGGAGCAACTGGAGCCGGCGAGATCAGACCCACTGAGGTGTAAAGGCGGGGGGGCGGGGACGGGGGCTTTACTTTAGGTTAAGGAGGTGGGTGGGAGGAGGGAGCAGGAGTCGGGACTGTTAGCGGTGAGGAAGGCTGAGTGTTAGCCGAGCGTATGACGGCAGTGAAGTCGGTTTGAGGACCTAAGGGGGGCGGAGTTGAAGAGGATGGGACCCTGGATAGAACCTTGTGGGACTCCTTAAGGAAGGATACGGGCGGTGGGATGGGGAAAGAAAACGCTCCGATGGCCGGGCAGAGCTCTGGGAGGGAAGCCTTGGGAGCAAATGGCAAGGAAAGGGGGAGGGGAATCTCCGGGGAAATGGTAGTGATAGAGGAAGAAGATGTGGGGGGGTTGGGGGATGGGTCGGTATTTGGCGGAGAATAAGACGGGCTGGCGGAGGACTAGGGTTATGCGGCTGGGGTCGTCCCCTCCCTACTACTTCACTCGGAAGTCCCTCGGCTCCTTCTTCCCTTCCCCCTGATGACTCACCATTCAACAAAAGGGGTCTTCTCCTCCGTTGGATTGAAGTGCCAGGAGATAAAGTGGGGGCGGGGAGGGAGGTTGCGAGTTGGAAGCAGGGTTGGGCACATTTGCTAGGGGAAATATATATAAATTCGAGAGAAAGACAGGAATGCGCAATGGGGATAACGGCATGCGGGAAGAAGTTTGAAAAAATAAGAGGAAAATATTGGCAGAAAATATGAACGATACTGAACGAGGACAATGGCAAAAAAGTTATTCCACCAAGTCATACAAATATCTAAAACAAAAGGTAGATAACTTAGATAATACAAAAAAAATGAACTACTATTAATATTTCAGGAATTACCGTACGTATATTCGCGAAAAACATATTCATAAACAAAAAACGGCGAGTAATGATATATTCCTTGACACAATGAAAGGATTTCAAAGATTAAGGTAGTTTAATAAACTCAATTTAAATACCTAGTCCCTTAAAACCACGAAAACCGCAATGAATATGAAAGCATTACTTACTATACATGGCATTACTTCAATAAGATTCTATTCCACTAAATATTTGCGCAGAATTCATTAAGATAAAAGCATTTTAATATGCTAAAGTTAATATGGTGAAGTGCGTACTTGCAACAAGGGGTAAATCACCAAGCTTAGATAATACAAAGAGTGAATTAATGTTGATTTTTGTGGCATTATCGTTCATTCGCGAAAAATCTAATCACAAAGCAAAAGGAAAACGCAATTCTTTTTTCAACCGTTTCGTTTAAAAGCATTTCTGACTTTTAAAATAACAAGGCAATAATCTACAGAAACCTATTTTGACTAAATAATATTTTTGTGGATATTTGTGAGATTCTTTTCGGGACTAAGACTAAAATAACTGACTACCTTAAGTTCCTCTTCAATATGAATGTCATTTTTAGTTACCTTGTTACTAATGAAATCTCTAGCGGAGTAACGTACATTATTATGTTCTGGAGGTCGGAACAAATGGTGGACGCATGGAAATATTGAAACGATAGGCCGATGAAGAAGGCCGAACCTAAATATTCTGAATGTTCTGAATTCTAACCTTCTGAATGTACTTCACCGCCCAAGGAACTCCCCGGCGGATTTTCTTACTGCTTCCCACTTACTTTCCCAGTACGCTAATTACCAACCATTTAACTCCTGTTTCCTCCTTTCCCACACTGACCTTAACCGACGAGCAAATTAATGACCTCAATTTACCTCCTATACGGATCATCCTCTTTCTAAGATTGTTTCCCAGGATTACATATTAAGAGTTGGCTGTCAATCGACTGATCACTTTGACCGAATAATGAAGCCGAGGATTCGAATACATCGCATTCAAAGAAACTATCACTGAGGAAATTATTATGAACCGCCAGTGCGGAATAAAAGTCGAATTTAACTAAATATTTTCATGAATGGCACACGAATATCGCCGCAGCAAAATATGTATTTAGAATAATTATTACGGAGGGGGAAATGATAAATTTGGCTTCCCGGGTGTAAAATTCGAAAAAAGTATAGATACTAAGAATGAAGGAGAAGGATAGAGTTTATCGATGACGTTAAAATTGGAAGATATGAAGACTTCAAGGAGATGGCCGGAGACAGGAGAGAATGGAGACAGCATTGGCGCGGGAGACCTGCCGACGGGCAGAACACCACAAGACGACGTTGACCAAGAATGCTAAAAATATATATCTGCCCGTAGGTATTGGAATCACCTCTGAGACTAACAGAAGATTTGTGGAATGATTTTCCATACGGAATCGTATCCTTCAATGTAGTCCACCAAATTAACATGTTTGATTAATCATAGCGGGCGTAACTTGGTGGATCCATAATCGCAGGAATAGAAGGATCAACAACTTTGCTATTTCCACATAGTAATTTATTAACACCGACCATGATTTCGTTACAGAGAAACATTATCAAGGTGATAATGATCAAGAAGATTCCTGCGGTTAATATGTTTGATTATGATGCTCCAACCTAGTGTAGAGTGAGACACTACCCAAAAGGCATTATCCCTGCAGGCTTGAAATATATCTGTTAATTAATTCTAAAAGGACGAAATAGAGGACTACAGAGTAATCTTAAAAATATAAAAACGTTTGAATGAGAATTAAACGAAATAATTTAATTCTGCAAAGTCACAAGAGAATGAATGTACAATAATTACATAAAGATATTGGTTGATTTCTGCTCCAAATTATTTATTCTCGCGGCGATTATTGCGAAATTACCCTCATAAATTGGGTGATATGTCACAGTATTGTTACTAATCACCTATTTCATTTTGCTTCGTCAGGATAATAATTTGTTTACCTTGCACCCAGAAAATAGGGTTAATTATTTATAGATAATAGATAAGTTTATTTTTTATGTTATAATCAATAGAGCAGTTAACTATAAATATGGCAAGTCGAGCGAGAACGAAAGTATTTAACTTCAAATTAATGAGTAATGAAGAGAAAGTTGCCCAAAAAATGTCTACGATAAAGATGATAAATTATGATGAGAAAGAAAAATAATAAAATTGAAAAAATGAAAAGATTTGGGATGTGAAAAAAACCATATTCACCGATTTTTACGTTCAAATGGATTCATAAATAAACATACACGGCCATAAATATCCGAGCACTCCACGAGACCCTTTCCTTACCAATGATTCGTTTGATAACTTTTAACCCATGCCAGGAATATAGATAGCAATATGAATAATTAATTATATGGGCTTTACAACTTGATACACATTAGCACAGGAACAGATAAAAAATGATCAATGAGTAAATTAAAGGTTTAACGAGGCGATTAATTGCACTTTAAATATTTAAAAAGTGACAAGTTAATTGTAAACGATTTTAATTTTCAATCAAAGCGAAAGAGTTTTTTTTTAATAATTCACGAGGCAAACAAATTGAGAGCTTCGCATCGAATGTTCTAAACACGTTTATAAATTTAAATAAGAATTTCATAAATTTAAATTTAATTCTCTGCTCTCGGGTATAAGATATTTTGTATAAATTTATTAAAAGATAAATTCAAAATTGATTCAAAAATTCATCATAGCTTCTACCATTAAAAAGGTTTTCACCTAAAAGGAATATAAGTTGCGTCGCGGATCACCAACGAAGTTATCAAGCCAAGGTGCACTAATGCATTTCTAGAGTTCATCAGCACAGTGGTCTAAGATCGTTCAAATTAAAACCATGCTATAATCTCGTTTAGGTGTGATAGCACACTAGAAAATTCTTACGAAAAATGTAAGTTTGAAATAAACACAGTAACAAGTTCCTAGGTTCACCATGGGCTTGAGTTCCTTGGTACAAGAGGTAGCCATTTTTAATGTCGGCTGAATTTACTGTTTAATATTACGTCTAAAATACCAAATGAGTAGCTAATACTAATCATCATCATTTGCCGATTTCAATTATGTTACGATAGCCACTGTAGGAGTTATCAATTTTTGGTAAAATATTTAGATATGTAACCAAAAAGGTTTACTTTTCAGCGTCGAAAATTTCAAACTGGCGTCCTTTTTGTAAACATAATCCAAATGAACTCAAATTGACCTATGCTACACTCTAGTGCTTCTTTCACGTAATAGCTTACTTAAAAGCCCCTACGTCCCAGCACTTGCCGATAGTTTCAAGTGTTCCTAGGTAAACTATGTCCTAGGTACACAACCCTATATCCAATTCTGTCCCAGTCCAAAAGTCTTCAGTGGCCAAATTCCACATTATACAATAGGGTAGTTTCGTTCAGCAAAGAAAACGAAATGCATTGATTGCTATTCGTTACCCACCACTAGGGTTTATATTACCCACCACTATAATATACTAATTATTTTGTTTTAGAAATCCCAGTTTAAACGAATGGCAATGGTCAATTTTAACCGCATTTGAAAAAAAGCCAGATTGGCGCCCATGCGATGCCACTCCACGTGACGTAACAGGGACCTAGTTTCTATACGAGTAGTTAGGAGTTTTACGTCGTCTGAGATTACCAATGCATGCATGAGGCTCAGAGCTCAGGGAAACATTCCTTAATAATCACCTATTAAAACTGCCTATGGTCGGATAGTTTCCTGCGTTTGATAAGGTATTAATGATCCTTATTTAAGCCAAGCGCTACCTGCTAGCAGGGTACTCTGCTAACTGTTAGCAGCCTGCATCGCAGTGGCGCACATACTCTCGCCCCAAGGTCATCTCACTCGGCGGCAGCGGGAACCAGAATGACGTCACACGGGCTTTTCACATCATTCATACTTAGCCGTCGCGTTTTCGCGCGCTTGAAAATGTTCACTATTCATTAAATCGCAAAAAATAGATATCGTCATTTAAAAATCTAAAATCGTTAAATGCGTACTCCAGGAGTAATAATCTATCGATTTAGGCAATAAAAATATAATAGGAAACCGCCCAATTGAGATAGGAAGGCAGAGGGGTAAAGGTGAGAAGGAATGTACAGGAAGTTTGTCAGGAGGAGGTAGGATTGAGGTAGTTTAGGTATCGTCACCACAGCGGGGGTGAGACTGGGCCGAGAAATAGCGGGGGCGGTTTGCAGAAGGTCATTACTTCACACGGAGAGGGAGGGAAATGCCTTTTAAAGAGGGTAATAATTGACGTTCTATAGCGTGACTACACGGAAACGATTCATCATGTAAAAGAGAACACTAACTTCAATGTTCCACAAAAAAAAATATTTCAGCGACCCTTGTTTCTAAGCCTCACTGACGCGAAGTGCCTGACGTTTAAGTGCGACTTCAAAACCGCGGTCACTTATATAAAAAAGTTATTTTTGCGGAGCAACGAAGTTAGTATTGTCCTTAATATGATTTTAGTAGATATAGTTGCAAGGAAGGTCAAATAAAGGTAACACTTCATTGGCAGGGAAGCTGTAAGAAGGGTGATAAGGCCAATCATTCGAATCACCTTCAATTGCCTGTTTCTCAATCGTATCTCCGGTTGTCGAAAGCGAATCACTTAGCATTAATAGCTACCAAAGATTAAACATTAGCGACAATATTGACAACCGAGGGTCCAAGAAAGCCACCCACCATTAAGAATCAGTACACTCAGACCATCGATAGTAGACGACCGAATTCAACATTAACTACAGACGATCAAGAATAATTTTTACACCAATCAATAGCAAACAAATATGAAAATCATTAACAATGGGGAAAATCAGAAAATCGTCAACCGTCTACGACCTTCGAGTTAGGCGAGCATCGACCATCGATCAAGCAAAGGTGAGGTTTGCTGGGAAGGGGAGGGAGGAAGCTTAGAGGGATCTGTTGAGAGGATATTCCCGAGACGGGGAAAGGGTAGGAAGGAAAGAGGGAAGGGAAATGAAGTGGCAAATGGGAAAGCTGATGGGAGTGCGTGAAGGGGGTGGAGAGACGGATTTAAAAATTTCTTCGGATCAGCAGGAGAGGTAGGATTCATATTAGAGGAAATAGGAAGCGAGGGGTAAGATACGAGGACGCTGGATTCGGAGAGCGAATGGGCTGAGAGGGTGAAGATAAGAGCTTCAAGCATCTCGGGATCCTAAACACTGCACGAAAATCCCCGAAAAATCTTAATGTCATTCAAATTTCTTCACTGCATTCGACAACGCATAATAAAATCACCTCCATCACTCAAAATGATCCCAGCAACAACATTTTAGGGTGCTAATTCAATAATATAGGCTTCCAAAGTTTAAATTAGCCATTGCACTATCTCGGTCTTCGGGATGAAGCCGCGTCCAGTTGTCACTGTTCACATACCAAATGCATATGCAAACAGGTAACAGTAGGTAGATACCGTTCACATACCACATACATGTGTGAACAGTGACTTCGCCCCGGCTTCACCCTGAGGACCGAGATGGTGCAATGATTTTAGTGTACTTTACTACTAGGCTCGTGAATCTGTATTCGGAAAAAATATTTTTAAGAGGGCTTAGAAGCATATGAGAACCACGGGGACAACAGAAAGAAGATCCTCAAAAGTCCTCCTCTCCTGCTCATCCACTCTCCGAATGAACTGAGTATGGGGGTACTGGGGAAAGTTGTATTATGTCATTGACTTGTTTCAACTGATGCACGTAATTTAGTGATCCCTAACGCTATATGAATTTCCCTGAAATATATTATAGCGCTTCATTTTTTTACTGAATTCGCTACGGAATATAAAACATTACCTCCATCAACTGAAATAATAAATAATTGAAAACATTTCCATGTATTAATAAACCAGGTTTATGAAATTGGATTCGGAGAGGCATCTCTTGTGACCTTATGATCGGTGATGAATGAGCAAAGAAAAGGATAAGATCCTCAGGCAACAGGGATCGCTAATACTGGACGAACATTCACAAGTGGTTTTATAACACTCGGATTTATTCATCTGATTCGAAAGTAATAACAAAACTTCACCTCTGACAATGTGAAATACCTTTATCTTCAACGCCTATTATAATCCTCCATTCCAGGGTTTCACGTTTCCACACCATAAAACACGAAACTGCACACCAAGGTTTGCGAAGTCTGAACGTTTTTAATTTTGCAGAAGTGCACCTCATTCACCCAATTATATTTCCATCATAAAAATCATCAATTAGAAATCATCAATTACCAGCGTCATTTTTAGAATTTCCTGCATTAACCAATTTGGGCGCGCAGTAGACGGCACATCAATGATATTTAAGATTTGTTCAAGCTAATTCTCGCAATATTCAAACCATTTGTTTTCAAAGCACACAGCTCATATTTTTTAACAACAACAAGGAGAAACTCACTCTCGAATTTAACATGCCTCCATCAGCGAAACAAATTCATTTGACAACATTTTTCAAATTGGCCTGGCAATGTCCTGTCAACCTCATCACCAGATAAACGATTTTAATTTCTCCTGTTGAATACTATTGATGAATTCTTCTCGGGTTCTCAGCCAAGTTAATTCTGTCGTATGAGCCGACGTTTCGAGAGAAGACAAGTCAATTTTTACCAGAGATTTGGCGCTCTGGTAATTTTGTTTTTTTTCAGTGTCTTTGTCTCAAGGTCTAATTTAGCTAAAATATATTAAAATGATTGCTTTAATAAATGAAAGGTTGTTTGAAAAGAAAAAAAAGGTTGAAAAGAAGTTCTGGGAAACAAGTCGTCTCTCGAAACGTCGGCTTATACGACAGAATTAACCTGGCTGAGAACCTGAGAAGAATTCATCATCACCAGATGTTGTTCACTACCGCAAATGGGACGAAGACCGAGTAAAAGGAATGCGATTTGTCCAAGAGATAAGAAAAGCAAGGGAGAAGAAAAATTGGATCGACATTAAGAAAGGAAGGAACCCGTTAGAGGACGAGGGTGTGTGTCAAAGGGGAAAAAAGATTATGTACGGGAAAGAGGAAGAGAGAAAAAGGAAGCGGAGTAAGGATTAAGGGTGGGGGAAGCATGTTAGGGGCAAAGTGATCACCCCAAGAGGGAGCATATTGAAACAAACTGATCCCTTTCCTTCATGACAACCCCATTCCCTTCCTCACCAAACTCGGAAGCACCATAGACGAACCTACCGCATTTTTATATCTATCGCCGAAAAATGCTAAGCGGGAAAATATTCGGCGAACGCTGTCCGGTAAAAAAGAATATATTTTCGTTTCAATATCCTCGGAGTCACGTACTGAGAGTAAGCCTCCTCCCCCTTCACTTGATTTTAGGGATGGGAACTGCACGAAAGGAGGCGGTGGAGATTACCAAATAGTAAGCCTGGATACAGGAAAAATCGAGGCGGATAATTAAATCACAAAACGGACCCAGAATTCATAAGTGAAGTGGATAAGGGGATTTTTTAAGGAAGGTATTTTGGCTTTCTCTACATCCATAGCTAAAACATTACACATCTACATAATACCCTGCGAGCCACCTTGGTGTTTGGCAGAGGGTGATCAATCACCAGAATGCAGCATGCAATTGGACTCCCACATGCACACCACACAACACATCTGCTCAATAGTAAGAATATCAAGGCAGTATCTCATTAACTGATGAGTCATATGAAAATTTACTTATATTTCTATGATAAAAGATCTTTTGGGAGCACACGGACCCAACGAAAAGACACTCAAGACAGATTGCCAGCGACTAGCGAATACTCTGCGCCGCGCTGATAGGTTTTCTGCAAGCAATCCAAACTCTTTTCCCGTCCCTTGCAAATTTGGCAAGATTGTAATTTCAAAAAACGTTAGTGGACACTAAGATATTAGACTCTTTAAAAAATTATCAAACAAATCAATGGGTTAGGCATATGGGGGAAATGTTGGATGGATGAGGCAGATACTTTGTGGAGATCCATTATGAGATATGAAGTGAAACACTTCGCACTTTCCACATAAAATTTATTACACTACAGTCGACATGTTTCGCTTCACTGCAGCATTGTCAAGTCTCGTTGTAGTTGTATTTTTTGTTGAGTCTTGATAATGCTGCAGTGCAGCGAAACATGTCGACTGCAGTGTAATAAATTTTACGTGGAAAGTGCAAAGTGTTTCACTTCATGTCTCATATGGGGAAAATCTGGTCCGAAAGCATAATATTTTCAAAAATCATAACAGTTTCATTATTTCGATTTTTACCACGCATTAAGATTTACCACCTTTCATAGATTAAAAAAAACATTTGAAAATATTTTAGCTAAATTAGACCTCGAGATAAAGGCAAACAAACTGAAGCCAAAAAAAAAACTAAATTGACAGAGAGCCGAATCTCTGGTAACCGTCGACGGTATCGAAACCTATTTCGTAAGAATGGAAAGTAATTTACGACCAGGATGAGTACCAAGTTTTATCGAAATTGAAGTTAGCTGGGACACGTTTACTGACTTAAAATGGGAATGGGGAAGACCTAGACTGAGATTCATGAGGCCGAAAATTAACCACTCGAAGTGTTGGACCCAGAAATGCAGAAATGAAACGGGAGGCAAAACAGCGACATATATTCGAAAAGGCGCTAAAATATTATCAATGGATTGAAGACTGAAGAAAACTGAAGCATTGACATGGGAAAGGCAGAAAGTCACAAAATGCGAATTTTACAGGAGACGAAAGAAAGACGTTTGCCAACAGTGTGAAGCTTATATTAGCGTACAAACTTCGTCAATCGTAGCAACTGATATATTGTACTAATTGACTTTCTACCTAGTCCAAACCATTGTCATGTGCATGAAATACCTTCTACATTAATAAAAGAAATTTGGATTTTTTTTACTTACTACCTTCCCCATGTAAATGCTTCAATTCCTCACCTCTTTACCTTTACAAATAGTGGCAAAGCAAGAATAAATAATCGCCTACCGAATCAAATCCGCTCATCTAGTACTACTAGGGCTACTAGATGGGCGGATTTGATTCGGTGGGCGATTGTTGAGCGTTTTTGCAGTGGAGGTATCGGTTTACTTTCGTTAACAGGTGATGAGTCACAAAAATGTTGCTAGTACTTAAAACAATGATGACTTTTATCGTTTTTTTCCACTTTCGGAATAGGGCCTGACACTTACACACTTGCATGCCATTCGGGAAACGTCACAGCTTTATATGCAGATTAACATGAATGCGTCCAAAAATAATAGACCAAAATGAGAAATAACTGATGCTCGAAAGTGCTGAATTTGTTAAGAGCAGGCAATGTGATACACTATTCCCTTCCACTCATATGATAATAGCAACCCAAGTGGTATGATGAACTATTCTGTGAGGGTTATAATTTTTAACAACATTTTTTTAGATAAAGAGGAGATGAACCGAAATAATAGAGTACGCTAAATTATAGTTCACGTTCCTACGTCGCGACATTTGATATCCGTACTCCGCAGAGCAATGAAAAACTGCCAAAGGAGGGGGTTGGTCGCAAAAATGATGATTGAGTAATAAAAGGCACAATGAGACAGCCATGAAATGAGGTGAGACGACGTGCTCTACTTCAATGCACAGTAACACGACTATTAAAGATCTAAACTCACCAAGAGAGCTGCAAAATATCATGCCTCTGAAGTAAACCAAAATGATTTCTCTTACCTGAAAGAAAAGAAATATGCTCGATTAGTAAAAAAAACTAAATCAAAAGAGTAGCATGCGTTCTTTGGAAGGATTAGATTATTATTGCTCAAAATTTTAACCTAAAATGCTAATTGATGATTCATTTGTACACATTAAAATAATCTATTTCATTCATGAATCAAGGTTCCATCAACTTCACAACACATTTAAAAAAATGTTAAATATAAACTTCCTCCAATAAAATAGGAATTAATCAACACTGCATTAGCTCCATTGAAAATAAATAGTCAATGTCTGATTCCGAGTATAGCATCGAATTAACTGTTAGCACAGCCGACGGCCTAAACAATTAGTTAGTTCTCTCATGAATTAATTTATACTTTTGAGTAGTATTCTCTAAAAATACGTGTTATTTGAGACCCAATATAAAATGAAGGATCTGTGCAATTTACAAATAAAAGCAAATAAAATAGGAAAATAAACAAAAATTCACCAAAGACGAGCACCCAATTCTAAACACACAACAATAGACGAATTAAAGCCAAAGCCATGTAAAGTATCGAATAGTAATATTAGCCTCAATACACCAAAGTTGTGTTCGGATGATTACGGAGAAAAGCCTCTTAATTATGTAAGTGTACATAGTACGCCAGAGTACAAGCGTTCTTGTTATAGAGTTAGCCTCCGAACCCGAAGTTGTCTCTCAAAACAACTGCATCCAGCCGGCCCAAAGGAAAAGACGCCGAGGAAACACCAATTCGAGTCATCCCGACAACCAGAGAGCACACAATTCGGTATTGAGCGTCGTCACAAAAGGACAATCTATCTTCAAACAGAGGCCCAGTCGCGAGCGACAACCGGGAGCATACTCGGGAAATGAATGAGTGGGATAACAAAGCTGGCAACCCTTCCGCGGAATACTAAAAACCTTTATTATCGAGGGAGAGGCAAGACGAGACAGGCATTGTCGGTAGGGACGCTCATAAACGTGTCCTGGGGCATCTTTCCCGCCGTGGAGGTACCACGAGGAGTAGGGTTCGCCAAACATTACCGAGACAGTCTGAGGTGATGACGGACAAAAAAAATCACCAGTCATCTGGACCACTATGAATCATTTATGCAATAAAAATATCACATGGGCATTTACCACACTACTTCTAAAATCGATACCTAACGGAAAACTTTAAAAAATAGTGCAAATTTTAACTGAAAAAAGAAAATGATTTTAATTTCCTTCCACACAGGTTTCACTCAAAGGGGTGTAAATTTGAAGCTATTTTCTTCCATGAGTTTTAAAGTTTGTACGCAAAAGGGAAATAAAATAAAAATAGGCATATTCATAAACATAACAAGCAACATTTTCACCACGAAAGCGTTACCACAGATATCAAATAGCTGGTCCAGGAGTACATGTTTAAAAAAATAATTTTGTACGAGAAAACAAGGATAATCAATTATAACATAGCATCAGTAGTACTAGAAATTATAGTAAAATTTTTATTCCACAGTAAAGCATTAACAGCCAATCACATCCACCTCTTATTCTCTGTACCACATAAGTATGTTTTTTTATGTTTGTGCTGACCTTCCAAGCTTCATTTCATTTTAATTATAATACTTGGGACGTGGATCTATCTTTGTTTTTCTATATTTTCCAAGATAAACTGCCGACGACAGAATTAATATTTTATTTTTCATAACAATGAAAAGCAATTCATAAGCATGTTTATTATGAAGCCGTGCAGTTCTTTTATCCTTTTCTAGGAGACAGGGCTCTTTTTTATTTATTCTCTTTCGGGATGACGGAAGAAAGATAGGCAAGGGCCATGCAGGCTCATGAGCGAATGCGCGAAAGAAATTAACTCGCTTCCAAACTCATCACCGGGAGAGAGTCGACAGAGCAGAGAGGCGTCGGGAGAGTTTTGCGGGCGTGTGTTCTGGGGTGGGGGAGACCCCGCGGAATGCCGGGAAAAAGGGAGCGGAGGAGGTAAAAGAGACTTCCGAAAGAGAGGGTGGCGGCTCTAAGACCGCGGCTGAAGGGGGCGCCAAAACATTCTCCAGGCCAATCGTAAAACAGGCGCCTCAGCCTCGGGAAAGCCACCAATTAAGTAAGATGGGTTCTCACCATTACACAATCCCAACTCCCATCTTCCCACTCACACGCCAAAAAACACAGGAAGGGGAGAGAGAGAGAGGGAAGGACCACACTCGAGCCCTCACAAATACACACACGCGATAACCACGCCCCCACTCGTGAGAACTCGGAACTAACACAAGAGAGCGCATCATCCACCACACTTCCCTACCCGGTACCAAACCCCCCCACCCACTTCCCCACGTCCCTGAAGCCTTCCCGGGTGAGTTTATGCGGCGAAGGAAGGGGGAGGCTTTGCGGATTGGGGGTGAGGAACAAGGGAGGCGGGGGGAGAGAGCAAAGAGGCTGATACGAAACCTCCTCCTCCCCACCCAGCACAGAAGAGACTCTTCTCCTCACACACAACCGACGACTTCCCCATAAATATGTATGGCATGCAAGGCCCGAGTATTGATCCGGAGCTACCCACTCCACAGCCCTATTGAATACACGTAGGGAGGGGAGTAGGGGGGTGGAGTACACCACCCTCCTCCCCCAACCCCACACAGTTCGCACACACGTCTCCATCCTAAAACCTCCAACAGCCAGAAACTCTCCAACTCCCCAACACATCACACGGCGCGAAGAATGGGGATAGCGATAGAGCGAGTCCCCACGGTCGGCGGGAAGGGGATAGGGAAGTGTATTAGGTTTTCTCTCGTCGGATAGGGGGCGGGAAGGTAGCGAATACGAGTCGTACTTCACCAACACACACGCGCGGGGAGGGCAGGGAGAGATGAACTCAGTGGGGCGGGAGAGGTTCTGGTTTTATTTCGGCGCTGGGATATCCGTCTTCTGCATCACTCCTACTCCACATTTTTTTCCCAGTTCCCCGACCAGCTCATCCCACACCGCTTATCCTCCGACTCTTCCCAAAAGCCCCACCCCCCAGGCGAGAGGGAACGAATCAAAATGCAGCCCCACCTCCTCTCCTAACCCCTCCCCCCCCCAGTCTGAAATTCTCCTCCCTTGAATGCCAATACATATCCAAAGGCACTCTCGAAGCTAATGTATATGAGGCCATCCCTTTTTAAGTCCTTCCACCCACCCCATACCATATACCTTCCATACACTCCACTCTCGCCACGGATATTTTTTATTCCAGCGCGGATCGCAGAGTGAGAGATTGAGGGAAAAAATTTATAAATATATATAAATGTGGCCGAAGAAAAAAAATGAGAATTAATAAAAAATGAGCGTGTCCAGAATTCTCAGAAAAATTAAATCACGTACCACTGCAGCAAAGTGAAAATATGGCTGTATATATATAATTAATTCATTTGACTTCGAAGTGGAAACACACATCACATACATACGACGCACCGCGGAACACGAAAACATCGATTAAATTATGCATGATAAACAAGGATATCAGTAACTTAAAAAAGCGAATGAAATGTTAGGCGCTATGGAATATGCAAACAGAATTTCGAGACTGATCATTAATGATTGAAATTAATGCATCCTCGTAGTAATTAATAATTCTGAGTATTCATTGAAGAAAATTGCTTCTGAGAGAGAAATTACGCCCAAAAAATCAAATAATTTATGATGATGCCTTCCATTAATCCCAATGCGAAATTTAAGGATATAAATTAAGATACAACGGAACCAATTAATATGCTTGGACTCCTATTTAGGTACACCAACAGCTGTCAAAAAGATTAACGTTCCTACATTCCACGAAGGAGATCCTACAACCGATGAAAACGAACATAACATCAGGTGGTATTCAGAGCAATAACTTTCGACGCTTGAAACAGTATAGTGTACATGGCGAGAAAAGCATCGTTGAATCGAAAAAATACCTAATTTTTTCCTATGTTGCAGTGAGAATTATGATAAACACTAGTCTATCCATTGGAATGGGAAAACAAGCCCTTGTGTGAAGATAAAGTTGTCTCAATCAAGTCATACTTTAAAAAAAAAAACACCAAACAATCGCGCAAAAAGACCAAAATAGTTCTAACAATAATACTACAGTAAAAATCACTTTTCCGCTACACACGTCAATTCATCCCTGTGATCTGAATCTGTGATCACCTGAACTCTACGAAATGAGCATTTTCGTGAGGGAAAAAAAACATCCTCCGATTTTTCAACACAAAAAAATTTAATAGTAAAAATAAACTAAAACAAGAATGCCAATTCAAGCACTATCCCAACAAACTTATTGAGATTAATATCCGTAGCACAAATGCCAGCGCGGACCTCGCAAAAGAAATAACAACAAACGTGGAGCAAATAATGAACGAAAATATGAAACGGGATTTCACACGAACATTCACGGTGCTCAAGATTTATTGGATGATGTTCGTCTCAAAAACAGTGCGGTGCCAAAATCGCGGCGACAGAACGACTCGCCATTAGTTCTGAGGGCTTATCTTGCATGAGTATTTCCTTATAGGCCGTTACTCCATCACTGCCGCTGCACCAGACACGGAGGTATGAGAGAAATTGAATTTCGACATCCAGATCATTTAGAGATACGAGCAACAAAGAGTTGGGAGTGACAGAATCCGAAAAGCACTACTCAAAATTGGAAACGAGTGCATACACTTCACCATTACGTTCAAAATGCACTCGTAAGAACGCATGCAAATTTTGCCGACAGGGATTCAAGTCGGAGCTAATTAAATTCCATCTCCTCCACCGCGACTCTCAGGCGAATTAAAACTAGTCAACGAGGTGTTAACAGCGGGCAATGAAGTCATCAACAGTCAATGTCAATGTAAGTGTATACCCTAAACTTGAACAAAGACTAGCCATTTCATTTCAGCCCTTACTGAGTCGAGAGGAAAGTTTCCTAGCTCCCCAGCGAAATTTGTCATTGGCTCATGCCGAATTAAAAAGTCTTTAAATGAATGTGTTCCGCTGTTTTATACTCTTTTTACAATGATAATTTTAATGTAGTCTTTTATTATAAGCCTTTTCATTTAAACCTTACAGAGTTGAGACGAAAGTTTCCTAGCTTTCCAGCGAAATTTGTCATTGACTCACGCTGAGTCATTGACAATACAGTGATAAAACAGTTCCAATTAATTTTCATTAAATTATCTTAAAAAGTAAAGAGTTTAATTACACTACTGCTGTGAATTAAAACAATACGTCGAATTAAAAATTCTATAAATTCGTATGTACCGCTGATTTTATTATCTCTAACATCAGTAAACTTAAGGTAGTCATATCCAAACTTTGGAAAAAAATACTGCGTGTCAACACCGAGCTATGAAGTCAATCTCACTGCAGGTGTTAACCCTAAATTTGAAAAAAATAAGCCATTTCATTTAACCCGTCCAGAGCCGAAAGAAAAGTTTCCTAGCTTTCAAGCGAAAAATTATTTCACTGCCTCGTAAGGAACACACTTGGACAGTGAGTCATTCAACATTCAATAGTAAAACAAGCCCAATAAATGTAATTTAAACTATAATAAAATTAGAGTTTTAGGATATGATATAAAACAACACCTCGAATTAAGAATCTCTAAATTATTGAATACCGCTGAATTATACTCTTTTCAAAACGACAGAATTAAGATAGTCATATCAAAACTTAGGAAAGACGATTGAGTCATAAGACGACAGAAAATGAAGAATTCTCGGGTTTACCACCAGCGTTATTTGGTGCTAATAAATCCCAGGACGCGGTGGGACGCCCGTGAAATCTTCCTTAACGCACATAAACGTATTATCAAAGACATCACTCAAACAACATCGAAGATCGACAGACATCTACGATCCTAAGTTCAGTACTCGATACCCGGAGTCGACAACAATTTCCAGCAAATAATTTCAGCCAAAGGAATCCCACGTCAAGAATCGTCGCTGAGAAAGCCTGGATTTGGCACGACAACATGAGATACCGAAGGGACCGATATATATGGGACATGGGGAAAAGATTTGAAAAGAAAAACAAAGTGATGGAAATACAAGGGAGCATTCCCGAGCAAGACTTGCGAGCATCAGTAACACGCTCCCGGATGCCGATGGGGCTGGGAGAGACAAGGAGAAAGAAAGATAAGAGAAGCAAGCAGGAGAGGGACACGGCACCCCGAGTCACAATAACCACGATTGCCGGGAATGGGAGTGCTCACGTACAACACAAACACACGGACGGACGCGAAGTAGGGAGCCTCGGAAGCGAGCGATGCCGTTCCCTTAGGGGTCATGGGTCAAACCCGGTGCTGCGACCGACTGCGAGGGAGATGTCTGAGGAAGGGTCGGGGTACTATACGTGAGGGAGGGGGGGAGAGCGGATTCGGACGCAAGGGAGAACCCTCTTGACAAGGGTAAAGGGATGTAAGTGATGTCTTACAATCGAATCGTGGCCGCTGAACCGTGGCAGAACCCTTTAGAAACCCGCCTAGAGCTCCGCAAGCAAAACGATACACAAGAATCTTCCCACATACGGCATTTTTCCACCCCTCCTTCATACATACTAAATACATATATATTTGGTGCGCCCTTTCTCTCCGCCGGACTGCTAAGGAAGGATGTTAAAGAAAGCGTAGCGAGACATGCCCCTACCCCTTACCCAAACTCACCCACCCAACCCCTTTCCCCAACAATGGCGGAAGAATACAAAAAAGGAAAAAGAGAATTTTCCTCCGAGCAATTCTTACACATCACGTCCACCGAACCCCCGGTGGGGCAAGGAAAACTTTGGAAAAAAAGAAGCGGTCAAATAAAGTTCGCTTTCTTTCTCCAGACCAAAACCCTGAGATATTTTATTTCCCGGACCCGTCCTCTCCACTGGGTTACTTTTTACATCTATCTTCCGAGGAACTCGAAGTCTTCTTCCTCGTACTCTTTGAGAGGAGGTGTAGTAAGAACAAACTCAGTAGTATAAGAACAAAAAAAGGCCAATAAATGCATGAAAAATATCTAAATACATACGTCGACATTTAAATAGTGAAAAGTTTATATATACAAAAGCACCTCTTTCAAACCAAGGCTAAAGATCAGAGGAAAATGATAGTAACGACGAATATTCAAATCGAGCAATATATTCCCATACTAATTCTTTACGGCTGAAATATTTTTATCTGAAGAGTTTAATCAATTGGATGGATGCCTGATGGACTGTTCGAATTTATATTTGCTAGCGAAATACTATACACGGGCGCGAATACATATGCAGTGGAGCGTATGGAATCTGAATTTATCGTGCCTAAATCCAGTTAAGATTTTCGATCAGGCGGGATTAACAAGTATTCCCAATTGAATAGAAAACAACGGTATCACATAACTATATATCTTCCTTTGGCGATATTTCATTAAACTTACACTTGAGATCTATCAAAAAGAAAAATATTAATAACAGTGCCTGTTATTGAACTCTTGTCATGTACTAACACAATAATAGAAATGCGACGAAAAAGAAACGACGAGATAAGACTTAATGAAACTTAGTAATTACTTCCGTGGATAGACACCTTCACCATAAATCTTGACCAAACTTTCACTTTCAAGAATCACCTATTTGTAACTCATGTTATTACTAGTGATGGGTCGGTTCGATTCCTCGATTCTTCGATTCCTCGATTCTCGGCCAAGAACCGGAATCGAAAACGAGTACTTGCCAAGGCGAAAAATCGATTCCGATTCCAGTAGTACTTCAAACAACAAAATAAACGACCGCGTTTCCAACAGTCATTTGAATTTTCGCGCCACGTAATCGTAATAACAAAACACATATCTTCTTGGGATGTGCGAGTACTCGAAAATTCAAGTCGATCGAGTAGTAGGTACTCGACTCGAGCGTTTCGAGTCGCATTACGAATGTCGAGTCGAGTAGTTAAGGTTACAGTGCTTTCGAGGCTAGTAGGTCCAGCAATCTGCCGACAGGAAGCGCTATCATGAAACTCATGTAATAATGCAGTTTTTAAAGCCGATAAGTCATTCTAATGCCTTGGCCTGGTAGTTTCAGCTTGCCGAATACACTATAGTTGTCGACGTGGGCGCCGAATACCTTTACGCCAGCCGCAGCGGCCGATCGTCTTCCTACCCGGCGCACACTAGTCTGAAATCGGAAAAAGCTGGAATAAAGTCCAAAATGACCTTTTTGGGGATAGAGACTTGAAACTCAGCGTAAATACTCATAAATCATTACCAAATATTGCTTTATATGCCATTTCACATAAATACGAACCTTTAGTGAGGCACAGAGGCCCAAGCATGACCAATTTTTCAATGCCACGCGAGATATCGTTTTTCCTCAAAAAATCTTTGAATTTATCCAAGTGGTTTTGCGTTGGTGTGAGTTTTGTGGAATATAAAACGCAATATTCCTTTGATCTGGTGCTTTGCCTATACTTTCAATGACTTTCGAAGATTTTGGCTCTCATCTGTCGGGTTTCACAACGGAAAATGGCCGACCCGTTTTTCACGTGAAATTTGACATAAAGTAGATATTATCTTTCGTTTACGAAAAATATAACTCGGAAAATTTGAACCACAATATGAAGTAGGGATTTCTAAAGAGTACTAATAAGAAATCTTGAAAAAAAAGTTTGCGACGAAGGAAATAAGAGCGATTTTTCAGTCGCGCGTCAAGGCTGAGCTACACGCTGCGGAACTTTAAGGCTCGGTAACTGAGGCCGATTTTTCAAGTTTTTTAAAACATTAGTCTTGAAAATCGTCATTTAAAGCATAGATAATCGTCTTCATTGACTTAAAACACTAAACTGAGGATGTTAAAAAGGATTATGTATAGATCGACTTGACCATTTAGCGCATTACTCGAGTGAAAATACTAAGGATTGGATATTTTTTGGAACCATCCCACGCATAAGAAATATGCCTCGGGTATTGAAGTAAAGTGAAGAGATTAAGTCAGCATGCTTAAGAGAGAGAAAAAAGATCTATTTCCGTGAAAGGCAACAACCGATACCCTTTTTCCCTTTCCACCTTCGCCGAGGTGAGTCGCGCGGAAGGGGGAGTTTTCACACCACAAGGCTCTTTTAGCCTTTTTTATTACTACGGCCGTCCGATGTGATATTCATTTGTAGCGTTTCGTTTCTTTCTTGAACTCAAAAAAAGCAAGAGATTTTAAGGTTGATTAAATGACGTGAGAAGTATAGCATTTTTTTTGGCTCTACCAAACTAAAGTTTAGTTCTATAGTTGTTCGCCTCGACCACTTGAATTCCATGAAGATTCAAGATCCAAAAAATCGTTGATATAATTTTTAATAAAAATTCCAAAGTCTCCGAAATCTTGCAATTTTGGTGGGAAAGTACTTGCCCAATAACACACATGTGTAGCAAAAGGCAATTTTCTGCAGGCAGTAATACTGTAACATGGAGACGTCAAAACCTGCTGGCTGAGCATGTAGAATAATTGGTTTTTCTGCTTGAGAATTTGAAAGGGCCAAATATTACATGATTCATAAACGTAGTATGTAATCTTTATTACAGCTATGAAAATTTCTGTACTCAGGTATGTTCTGTTTTGAAATTTAGCTATTATATTTTAATTACATAGTAATTATTTGAAAGATGCCTTTGTCAGCTGACTCTTTCACAGAGTAATATTTTTTAAAGTGGTTTTCTTGTTGCCTGGAATTAAGTGATATTTTTCTTGGAGCCTATGGCATCAGAATCGATGGAATCGGTATCGGTAGAATCGGAATCGAAATGTCAGAATCGGAATCGGGATCGGAATCGATAAAATTTTGGAATCGACCCATCACTAGTTATTACCCTGATATTTCCAGCGTATATAAAGTAAATCTTTGTCAACATTTTATCTCAAAGTTGAAATTTTTACCCCGATACATCTTCAGATGTATCCTTTGCATACTTGACATGCAGAAAACTTTTACATACAACGTAAAAAAGGTCTACTCCATGTTCCCTAATATTACAAGATGATAACATGGTTTTTTAAAAGAGTAATACGTCACGAAAAAGGAAAAATTACGACCGGTACAGAGAAAGATAGTTGAAGTTACCACATCTTCCTAGAAAATATATGGAACACCATACAGTTTCCACCCACACTATTTTTTCCATTTCATTCTTTTTGTACGACTAATTACATTTACGTACATTGGAACGCCCCAGTCGAATATAGTGTAAAAGTTTCGACCACTCCCCATTTAAATGCCTGAAAGGTCCACCCCTACCCCCCCAGCATATATACGTACATGGGTGATGGGCATGGGACAATGATAGAGCAGAGAGGAAAAAAAGATAAAAAGAATTGGAATTCCGAGACACAACGCCTGCAACGTGGCGGGTCCATGACGAAAAAAAAATTCGGATGGGATGCATGAAAAAAGAGGCGTCGGAGAAAAATAGGACGCGTCAACACCGCGTTACAAGGGTAGGGGGTGGAAAAGGGGGCTTCCGGAAGGAAAAAGAGGAAGTTGGGCTCGCTATGCTATGAGAGGGCTATGCGCGAGGCCAGAGAAAAAGGTGTGAGCGAAGTGGCGGAGAGATAGAGAGGATATAAAAATGCAACCCGGAGAAAAGAGAGAAAAAGGAATTCCTTCAAACGGAGGTAGATGAATCAATTCCCCCACCACCACCCATACACCTCCCAACTATGCCTTCGGCGGACGGGCTTCCCGGGGTCTGACGGCTTTTCCAGAGCGCATCGCTATATACCGTCTGAATCGGGAAAAATGCATCGACATGACGGGTAGGCGGAGGAGGGGGGGACACATGGGCGAAATTGGAAATTCCTTTAACTCCATTTCGGGAGGGCTTTTTGGGGGAGAGAGAATTCCGTTTCCTTCCTCCATCGAGCGCATTTTTCCCGGAGAGCAGATGCGCGCTACAAAACTTCGGAGTGAGGCAAAGGGATAGAGATATAAGCGGGTAAAAAGCAGTGCAGTACGTGAGTGTATATATATACATATATCTCTCTTTCCATCCACCCTCCCCCTCTGCCCTGCCAATTTCCGAATCACAGTTTCAGGGAGAGAGAACTAGCAGCGGCAAATACGCCGCCGGCGAATAAATAAAAGTATAAGATTTCTGTGCCACTGAGAGAGAGAGAGAGAGAGACGTTATGTAAGACATGGTACGGCTCTGAGTTCTTTTTTTCCTTTCCTGTACATACCCTGACAGTTATTGCATGTTCAAAAACGTAAGTGGAACAAAGACGCTGTATAAGGGTTTAATGTCATGCGCATGTAGCTCTTATGCTTTGAAATACGAAAGCTTGCCGCTCAACTTCTACACACCGCATGCAAAATGAATATACACCCAAGTTTTAAAATTCATTAAAAGCAGAATCCGATTTCACCACTTAAAAATTTTCCACAAAAATTGAAATGCAATAAATAATCTGTTAAACCAAAGGTAAATATGAAAACTTCAGTTATTGCGCCAAGAGAGTTGGTTACTGTTATCTTCAAATACTTCCATATTATGATACAGTCCTTCAGTGGCACCGACTCTATAGGGCCTGAGAAGGCCCGAGCCCCCTTAAAAATTCTTTATGGGGAGTGAGATAAAAATGTGTCAGCCTTGTCGATTTTCCCCGGAGTGTCCAGTTATCGAGAGTCGAGTTTTCAGGGTTCTCATTTTGACCATGTAACTTTTCTAAAATGCTCTTTAAAAAAACTTCAAAACTCACTTTATATAAACTTTCCCGGGGCAAGATCCCCGGTATGGGCCCCCAATATTTTTTATTAGTTAGCACCCGTGCAGACTTTGCGATATAATACTGTCAGTATGAAAGGATAACATGCAATTTGAGGCGGCAAAAAGTTATTCTGGCTGAAATTCCATAATTTTCTAGGTTTATACGAATAAAAATGAGACATACTCTATTCAAATTTCAAGTAATAGGGTGGCTTCTTACATCAAAGAAAACGAAAGGCATTGATTGCGATTCGTTACCCACCATTAGTGTATTCATAATATACAATTTATTTGGTTTTAGAAATACCGGTTAAGACGAATGGCAAGGGTCAATTTTATCCTCATTTGAAAAAGGCCAGATTGGCGCCCATACGATGCCACTCCACGTGACGTCACGGGGATCTAGTTTCTATACGAGTAGATACGAGTTTTACATCATCTGAGATTTCCAATGCATGCATGAGGCACACAACTCAGGGAAACATGTCTTAATAATCACCTATTAAAACTGCCTAAGGTCGGAAAGTTTTCTTCGCTTGTTAAGGTATTAATAATCCTTATTTAAGCCAAGCGCTACCTGCTAGCAGGATACTCTGCTACCTGCTAGCAGCCTGCATCGTGTCAGCGCTCAAAGCTTCGCCCCAAGGTCACCTCACACGCCGACAGCGGTAACCAGAATGACGTCACACGGCGTTTTCCCAGCATTCATACTTATGTTAGCAGTCGCGTTTTCGCGCGCTTGAAAATTTTCACTTTTCATTTAATCGCTAAAAATATATATCGTCATTTAAAAATCTAAAAGCGTGAAATACGTACTCCAGGAGTAATAATCTTTCGATTTAGGCTATAAAAAATAATAGGAAACCACCCTATTCACCGCTGAAGAGGCTCTTAAATACTGCTCCACCCCTGACATTTGATAAAGGGACTCCGACCTTAAATGAAATCACCGACGTCGAGAGGCGAGAGGTGTGGTACAAATGACCACTGGCGTAGCCTTGCCTCATGACTGCCTGAGGAGCACTCTATGGCAGCCCCATGGGAAGGTTGTGGAGTGGCCAGAAAACGTAAAAGAAAAGAACGAAGCCATTACCCTCACCCGGAGGCAGAAGAAAAAAATTGGAAATATATTGAACCTACGGTTACCTAACCTACAGTACCCTTAAGGGGGCTCACTCCCTCCGCGAAAAAAGCCGGTGCATAAAGTCACGATTTCCCATTTAGTTCAGCCTGACTTGCGTGATCATTTTTTCCGCCTTAGGACTGCACTATAATAAATGCTGATGTTATATTCCGATGAGTCCGCCAAGCACTGAAAATTCATCAACCGACACTTCAATGTTGAAGAACTAAAAGTTAAAAACGAGAACTAAAAAAAGACTGACAGGAGATAAGAAAGCTGATGCTAAAGCCTGAATTACACTATCAATATTTTCCGTCCCTCAGAATGATAGCTCCAGCGATAGTTTTTCAGGGACCAAAAGAGTTATCATTTGACCCATCATTTTCTGAATCACACGGTCATTCCCACAGTCCCTTTCTCCATCGATTCCGTCACTTTCCGTATTTACAACTGTCGTAAAATAAAATACAAGCGTGGCAATCGCCGTCAATGGCCGAGCGTTCGGATTTGCTGAAGGTCGATGCAATCTATGGTTTCAGCGACGGAAAAAGGGACTTGCCGAGTGATGAAAAAAGGGATGGTATTTCCAACCCTCGAGTCATCGAGGCAAATGATGGTGAGAAACGGTCATTTTCTCTGCCAACATTGGAACGATCGCTGGAGCTATCCCTCGAAAGGGATAGAAAATATGATCCTAGGATTCAGGCTTAAAGAAAGCGGCGATTTTTGTCAGGAAATGTCAATTTAACAGTTTTGTCACTACAATGCCGTTTCTCCATTGGATCATTTTCTTTCGTCTCTTTTCCGTTCACATTGAGGAAAGACGAGATACCGTGCGTTGGGGGTGTTTTGACTTTCCAAGTGTTTCAGTATATTCTCATGCAAGGTTGAATTCGGGAAAAAACGACAAAACATTGTTCATTTTAGTTTTAAAGTTTAAGAAAAAGTATAAATAAATCAAACGTTTTTCCTCAGTTTTAACAACATATATCCATGCATTTTCGACCGCAATAATAAAAATTTCACCTAATAGCTGCAAACATTGGAACCTCATCGTCGAATTTAAAAAACTCACTTCTTCATTTATGAATAAAAGCCACATCATTGAAAATACATAGAGATCAATAAAACTCAAAATATGCGTCAACATATTCCCTTACAATCATACGATATGAATGGATAGTTCCAAAGAGTTGTCATAAAAAAATTGACGGTCAATACCTGTTATTACTTTTCGATCGCAAAGTTAATCTTTCTCATGAGGTATTACGACCCCTTAAGGGATGAAAATTCCATAGGAGCCTAATCTGAAGACGGCGACAGCGGTGAAGGGTATTTCGGAAGTAGTCACGACATGGCCAGAGATGCAAGCGAAAGGTCCCTCGGGGATAGACGATATCCTGGTGATCTAAATGGACGTACCACCACCAAAGACCCATCCCCCACTACACCCACTAGCATGGGAAGAGGGTGGGGGAGAGAGGTGGCGGATATTGGCGTTGTACTTCCAGGGAGAGGGGACGTTAGCTGGTTGATGGGAGGAGGGGGTTCGGGTCTTGGAACATTGCCCGGCAGTGGAATCCCCCACGAGTGTGATCAGCAAATGACCAGGTGGGGATTTGAAACGGATGCGTTCACGGTGATGGTAATAGGTCCGACGTGCGATTTTTAACATCGACTCCCGACAGTAAAGAATTTGTTGAATCAAGTTGAATCAAAAAATCTTGTACTCTGTGCGACAGTGACGAAACTGGTCGAGATTAAAGTTATCTATGCAAAATCTACGAAGTTTTTTGATTCTACATGAAGCAATTTAACGGCCACGCTTCAAACTATAAATTTTAGTAAGGAATTTATAGAATGATGATGTCTATTCAGGGTTTCAGAATTGAGCATTGTCATGAATAAGGTCAGGTTTACAAGTCGAAGTAGACTGATACAGTAGTGGCTCGAGACCGACAACTCGCCAAAATTATCAACACAGATGTGTCATAAGACTGCTAATGACCTTCTTGATGGCATAAGTGAAAAGACAAAAGAAGTGGTACTAGCGAAATAGAAATAATTTCCTCTCTTCTTTGTGAGAAAATTAATTAAATTCTTGACTTACCCTATTACGAAATAAATCGAACAAAAGCAATCTGTAAACTAAATTCTTTGCCTGCAGAGTTAAAACAACAGAAACAGCAGCCTATTGCGATATGGCCATCGACTCCTACTGCATTCAAAGTTGAACTTCGACTTCGCTAATAGATCGAATCCAAACCTCAATCGATTCGAACTCTTCATTCGTGATCCTTTCGCACTCTTTCGCACTCACTCACCAGACGTATGAGGCAAACCTAGCAGTCACCTTCGACGTGTAACATCAGCTTCAGAATTTAACGAATGATGTTATCGATGACAGGTGCCCGAATACTCGAGTACTATCAGGAATAATAGGCTATTTTAGTCAATTTTGCATAAAAATCGACTGTCGATGATTGTCCTTTGCCTACCACCAAAATTCAATGGGTGTCAATTGTTGTATACTACCAATTCTGCTTCCTAAACCATTTCTCGTGCTACATGTGTTTAAATGCTCAACTTTCGATAGTATTTAATGGCAATGGTAGCTGGAGCAAAGTTACACATCTAATTGAGAACAGTTTACAAATTGACTGACAAAGCGCGGTGCCTTAAACAAATTTAAGTTTATTACAGAATTATCGATATTATTTTATTACATCTGAGAGACTACAGTAAAAAAAGGCTAAAAAAATGTGTGTCTTGATAGTACATTCGATCTAATTACCCCACACATGAACAAGAACGATCGCAAATCGATTATCACTTACCCATCGACAACAACATGGCCGTTAATACTTGTCCGACAATCAATTAACAAAAAATTAGTGGAGCATACAGGTAATTGGAATGCAAAATCAACATCGGATGGTAATGACACAAAGCATCAAAGATGTTTTCAAAAAAGAATAATGAAAGGTCAAACATGAATACTGTGAAGTCGCGAATGGAATAGGATGCATTTCCACATTTTCTTTTATACTCGTGATTCAATCTTCATATGGAGATAGTTACAGTTGCCAGATCTATTAATCGTCATAAAATCACTGGATTTTAATTCGTCGTATGTGTTAGAGGAAGCGTTGCATGAAAATGAAATTATAAAAATGCTGTACAACGATAAGATGATAACAACATGTCTAAGCCTCCAAGCTGGAATGGAAGAACACAGGCTTCAATGGTTTTGTCGGAAGGATATTCTTTACCGCAATATTAGTCCGCAGCTAAGTCAGGAAATTGAAGAAAAAGTCCAAACGATAATGAAGAACCAGTTCCCATAAGACATTCCTATAAATATTTTTCAAAACATCGAGAAAAAATTCATCCGAAGGCCTCAATAACTGTTGAAAAAACGGAAGAAGAAACTAAAAGTAAACAGAACTGATGAAGATTTCGCTGTAGAGAGCATAGAAAAAAATTACGAATTGAAACCACGCAAGGAATGCAATGAACTACCTACACTTTTGATGGCCATTCAAATTCCAAATATACAACCACCACGTTGCAGGTGTTTATGCCATTTTTCCAACCTTTCGGTTGTCAGGAAATGTTTTCTAATTTTTGTATATATTACCTCATTTTTATTTTAAAAAACAGTCCTACCTGTTGACCAAAAATAACGTCTGTAAAATGCAGTCCGGTAAACATCATCTCATCAGTGCTTATGACGACGAAAAATATCAAGAAAATAAATCATCTCAGCTTTCATAAATTTGGGGAGAACAATATTTCACAATAAAAATTATTCATAACATACTTTTCCACTAGAAGATGGGGTTATACATTTCTAGTTTATGGGGAAAACGACTAATAACGTCAACCCTCATTTGGACCTTATCACAGAGTTTTCGTGTCACAGAATACCTGTTTAAACTGATACTTTAATATTTTCCGCATAATAAACCTAGGAATGTCAATTCAATGGATGTTGGTATATCATATGACTACCATGATTTATTAATTCTCTTTTGGATCCCTTATAGCCAATTCAAATGAATAAGATGTCCACAATAGGGTAGTTTCCTTCATCAAAGAAAACGAAAGGCATTGATTGCGATTCGTTACCCACAATTAGTGTGTTCATAATGCACCAATTACTTGGTTTTCGAAATCCCAGTTAAGACGAATGGCAATGGCCAATTTTAACCGCATATGAAAAAGGCCAGATTGGCGCCCATGCGATGCCACTCCAGGTGTCGTCACAGGGACCTAGTTTCTATACGAGAAGATAGGAGTTTTGCATCGTCTGAGATTACCAATGCATGCATGAGGCACATAGCTCAGGGAAATATCCCTTCATAATCACCTATTAAAACTGCCTATGGTCGGAAAGTTTCCTTCGTTTGATTAGGTATTAATAATCTAGCACGGTAGTCTGCTATCTACTAGCAGTCTGCATCGTGGCGGCGTTCATAGCCTCGCACCAAGGTGGCCTCACACAGTGGCATCCGGAACCAGAATGACGTCACACGGGATTTTCCCAGCATTCATGCTTAGCTGTCGCGTTTTCGCGCGCTTGGAAATTTTCACTTTTCATTTAATCACGAAAAATATAAATCGTCATTTAAAAATCTAAGTGTGAAATTTGTACTTCAGGAGTAATAATCTTTCGATTTAGGCAATAAAAAAAAATAGGAAACCACCCTATTCATAATCGACGACAAAATCAACTAAAGAGGGTCATGACGGTAGGGTCTTTCGAGAGCGTATTCAATTGTGTGGAGTGCCCCGCCATCTTACAGCACGCGGCGGAACTTCCCAGAGGAACAAGCGGCAAGCGTGGAGATCGAGCGCATTTATGAAACGGAAATCTCTAATGCATGTGCATCGATACTTATTTCAGATGAATTCTCATATTATATGGCATTATGAAAACCCCTTTTGGAAAATAAACATTCTAAATCACAGCTTACTCTTCTTAAAATCTACATCTGCAACGATACTACAGACAGCCACAACTTGGTAAGGGAGATTCACCTATTTAAATCCACAAACTAAGGCCAGTAACCTGAGAATTACTTCGACATTGCTTCGTAATTCATTTTCTACGGCTAGCCGGTCTCTTCATTTGTGTATTAGTATCAGGCAAACTAAGAAGCCACTGCAACGGCAAAAATAAATTACTATAATACAAAATATCATCAATTATGGTTACGGAAGATAGCTCGGACGCCAACTTTTCAAAGAGTGATATACGCCAGTATCGCGTGCTTATGTGCGTAGAAGGGTCAAACGTATTATCATCATTGACGCAGAGGGGTCAAAAGGGGTGACAGCGTGATAACACATATAATACAGAGGCAAATGGGTTGGGTGGGCTATGACTGGCAAACAGATACGGGGAGGTGAAGAGTTGAGGTCAGTGAAGAACGATCAAACACACACGAAACCAGACACCATGTGGAAAAGTGGCTCGATATTATAAAAATAAGATCATACACAATCCTCATTCAAATCACGACTCGAAATTAAGGCTCGAGAGCCGACAGCGCGTAATATCTGATGTGATCATGTTTAACACACATTTCACTAGTTGGAGATTCACGTACAGCCAAGCCCTGTGTGGTGAATGGCCCCCTGACGAGATTCGAGCCCGCGACCTAAAGGATTAGCAGGCGAGGAAATGCCTCGCAGCCACTGAGCCCCGCCTTATGAGAGCTAAAGGATTACTTTAAATTATTTTTAGATTCATTTAATATTCGTCATATGAGACAAGGAAAAATTATTTATCCATGAATATTGTTTCCGAATCAACCAAGAACTAGAAATGAAAATGGATATGATGTTTTGATTGATTACTTAAAAGATGTTAAAAGAAGGTATGAGCATCTGGTACAACTTATCGTCATGACATACATCTCCAACGAAATACAAGAAAATACTAATAATACTGTATTGTCCATTCCAATACTTTAATTACGGTACTTTATTTGTCCACCCGGTGCTAATACACTGGATTCCCGCTGATCAAAACTAATTGGGACTGAACCCTGTTTGGATAACTTGGTTTTTCCGCTTCGCCGAAATAATAGCAAAAAAACAGAAACGAAAGTAAATATTACAAGCGTACGCAGAGCATAGAAATGCGTAACTGAACAAGGATGTACCCGCCCTACCCTTTCTTGGACGCACCACACTGCTGATACATAGGTGGCTTAGCACATTCGGCAGTCGTTTAGTGATGAAAAAATGTTCAAAATCGATTTTTCGAACAATCGATTGCTATTTTCAATTAAAAGCGCGTCTTTTCAACGAAAATCGAAATTTGAACCAAAAGACCGATTAATCGAAAAAATCGACTGTTATTAATTAAAAATAGTTCGTACAAAAGCATATTTATTATGCATTCGAAAAACTCAAAATACACATTAAAGATATGGAAAAAATTCCTCAAAATCTACTGAGATTATATGCGTGAATAGTTAATATTAAAAATTTACAAATGCAGAAACATTTAAGTTATACGATCACCGCTTGGAACAACTTGGCTTCTCTAGAATTTCTAAGATATATCAACTTGCGATACGATGTTTTCTTGATGAACCAGGGAAATATTTCAAAATTTACCAGCCTTGGAGAAAAGTCTTTCACTTGGGACGGATGGCATTGTCATATTCCGGTAGTGACGCAGCCAACATGGAACTAAATGGCCAAGATCGAAGTTGAAAAATAGAGCTTAAATCGAAACCCGATTATCAAGGCTCGATCTCGATTTCCTCGATCTTAGGCATTTAAAACTCGATTTTCGACTTAGATCGAAATCGATTTTTCCATAACTACAATAATTGTTCCTCTTGTTATCTCTCGTTAGATTGCGAAAAAATTTCGACTCGAATCTGTTCGGATGAAGCGGCTGCTCGGATTAAACATGTTCGGATGGAAGGAAATCCACTGTATTACTTTCCGTAAGTCATTGATAAAATAGCGTGCGTTTATTATTGCTGCAATACATATTACAGACGATATGGATACAGAACAGACAGACGTGGGAGAAGATATCGAGAAAGATATCCCCGGAGTTCGGTGGAACCATTTTGGGACGCGAGGAATAATATGCTGAAGTCTGAGCGAATAAAATATTGGTTGCATGAAAATTGAACTGTGGGCAGAGGGGATGGTCACGGCGGACGACAATGATAACTAAATACTACATGAGAATGGAGAGATTCGTCACGATTTAAAAAAAAAAGATGAATGAGAAAGCAATTAACTGAGGAAAAAAGCGTAGAGCTTGACGAGAGAGAGGAGAAATTCATAGCGAGGTAATGAAATTATGACCCTTCCCCGCTGAGAGGACGGGAAAATATGAAAGTTTATTTCACTATCCATGCTATTTTTTTCATTTTTCCACCAATTCGTCCCCTAAAAACCTTTTGGTAACGCACTGAAATCACAGCCCTTGCTGCAATGTAGAGAAGAATTTGGACATTATCCACGACTACTACTTCATCATCATCATCATTAGTCAACAGTCCTAAGAATGGTTTGACATAGCTCTGCATTCCTCTCTCCTATCCGCTAGCCTTTTCATAGCGATGTATTTCTTCTCTTTTACATCCTTTCTAACCTGTCCTATGTAACTCATTCGGGGCCGTCCTTTGCCCTCCTTACCTCCCACCTGTCTTTCAACGATTGTCTTCATCAGGCCATTATGCCTCAGAATGTGGCCAATTAAGTTGTCCTGTCTTCTGCTCAAGGTTTTTAGGAGGCTTCTCTTGCTACTACTATCCACGACTATGACGTATACACGAAATGGGATGGAAAATAAAAAGGGACCCCGCCCTAAGTAAAAAAAACTAATTTGAAGATATGAGTATCATTCGACGGGGAAGATATCACGAAATTATTTTATATCAAAACCACAACGTATAATCAGTCGTAGGTATGCGATATCTGGAGAAGCTTAAATGTCCTAACAAGACTTTCATCCACAAGAACTTAGGGGGGAAAATATAATTTAAGAGCTTGTACAATTTTCTGATTCCCAAGTAGTTCCTTCCTTAATTTTCCATGGCCAACAAACGCAAATTACAACTAATTTAATAAAAATTGTGTGCAACCACGACAAGAGGAAAAGTAGACATAAAAATAATCGCAAATATATAATTGAATGAATATATCCCATTTTTTATCACTGCTTTGTTTATAGGTGGGATATCCTTACACGCAGGTTCTTTATTTCTGATTGCCACGTACTCCAGGGCGTCCAGCCAATCAAAACAGAAGAATTCATGCATAATTACAGGTTTTCCAGGGATATCTTACAAAATTTTAGGTTGATCTTACGTGATTATTGCAATATATAAGAACTTTAAAACAGCCATCATCAACATTTTTAAAATTATTTTAAATAATATTATATTAATGCATTATTTTTCGTTCCAAATTTTAATACTTGGCAAGAGAAATTTTACACTTAATTTATGAATGCCTCACTCCTCTCATTGACTCCTCCTCAAAAAAATAAGAGCTGAACTGGCAAACCTTTATGTGAAATGAATTTTAAATAAATGATTTTGAAATTCCAGGTTGGAGTAAAAAAAATTATGAATAATCCATGTATAATTACAGGGACTAAATATTCACGCATAATACCCGATTCTCTCGGTTTTCGCGGTCACCGAAAACCCTGAGCCCCCAACAAATTTAGCATCTGTCATAGTTCTCAGGATTATAATCCTTATATTCATCGCTATCCATCAACAGGTTAAACAGTTCTTCACCATAAGGTTTCATTATGCAAAGTTGTCATTCAGTAATCAGTGTCAGCTGTCTACATACACGATGGTGCAAGTCAGACTCCCTTCACCATGATTCGTAAAGAAGTTGGAACTGTGCTGAGGGTTACCAATATGTGCTGCTACCTGGTAGTCCCAAATCTTAAACCATAGTGTTTCATTTCAAGGTAGATACACTATTTCCGAGTCTTTTGCCAGGGGTATCTCAAAATCAATAAAAATAGACTTAGACCAATATTTTTCTCAGCCCTCCAATTAGATCCCTTTTTTTTTAATGACTCGTTTATTGATTAAAGTCAACTTTCTTAGGATAGATGTCGTGGAATTTAATTAATAATAATGATAAACGAAGATATAATATTGTCCACATTTATTAACCTATTACTACACGTGTTTCAATTGTTATACAATAATCCACAGGTACTAATAGAAACTAAAAAAATCCAATTCCAACAGATATATATTTTTTTCTCAAAATTAGTGGGGAGGATTCCAAAAAAAAGGAACAAAGATTAGATGCAGGCGAACATTGGGAAATTGTGAAAAAAGAAACGGAAAAAAATTGACTTGCTGAACGAAAATGAGTTTATTTGTCACTCCCTTACTTTCGGCGTAATCCCCTGCTAATGTAAACCCACTTCCTTACCTTTTACCTTATGACATGACTCAACCGGAGATTTTGGTTGTTTGTAGGATGTAATAACTCAACTTAGTTTCTGTGGCTCCTCCAAAACACACACACCCCTATTTCAACTGCCCTTTCCCTCTATATATCTATTGAAATTGAAATTTGATTGTTTTCTAGTTTCCATTAGCACCTGGGGATTATTGCAAAACAATTGAAACACGTTCAGTACTCTGGTAATAAATTACGGACATTACGATATCTTAATTTATCATTAGCTTTGTTTTATTGGTAGGATATCCTTCGACGCAGTCTCTTCGCTCAGTGCTACCACGTATTGGCATTTTAAGAGCCCCCACCAAGCCATTGCCACCATCCTAAACACTTCCAAAGTTGAAAAGGGCTTCTAGGCCATGCGACCCTTTCACTTCTTCACCAAGGAACGCCGAGCGTAACCTTTTCAACCCACGCTCCGTGGCGTCACCTTGTGGTTCCTTTCGGCAACACACATCGGCAAGGATTAAATCCCCCATAACTCTCGAGGGAAAATCCGCGTGCTCGTTAATGAGGTTGGAGACCCTGCGCCTTTCTGAGCGCACCCTCCCACGCGGTCACGGGTACCATAATTGAAAACACGATTTTAAAATATTTTCTGGAAAAATATTATAATCCTCTCTCTTTCCGTCCGTAGAGATCGATATTGAGTTTGAGGCCCGTAATCCAAAACGTTACTCAAGTCTTGATCCTGACTCAAAAGGCCGTTTTACACGAGGCACGCACTTGCACCATCCGCGTGCTCGTGCACCATCCGCGGGCGTACGAAGGCGCAGTCTAAATTGCGTCGTGTGCCATGGGCGTACCCAGCGAGGGGCAGGGGGGAGGGGGGCATCTGCCCCTCCTTGAAGCAAAAATCGCAAAAGTCTTTAAGCAAAATCAGCACTGAATTGAAACAAAAGTATACCATAACTTTTCTTTAAACCCACGAAAAATTATATGAATTAGTATAAGATATGTAAAAATAAATAAAACTTTTTTCAAGGAAATAATCTCATAAATAATAAAGCGCTGTCATAATTTTCTTAAAATTTTGGTTTCATTCACCTTTTCCATGCTAAAAATGTCACAACTTGGCTTGCCCCTCCCTCCTGGACCATGGCTTGCCCCTCCCTAGTTATGATCCTGGGTACGCCCTTGTCGTATGCAACGGTGAATTGCTAGAACACATGCGAGAATTCTTGGAAGTGAGATGATAATAGCCCCTGTTCTAATTTCGTTCATGAATTCGCGTAATTCTACGCCATTTTAGAAATTAATGCAGTTCTAACCTGCGCAATTCCGTGCCCCGTGTAAAACGGCCAAAACTCGACTCGGTTGCCACGTTGGTATTATGAGACCTCATTCAATTCCTAAATACACAGACTAGACTCCTCAGCTGATAAGTGAAGTTCCAACTCAAATTGAGTCACCAAGTTTCAAGATGTGCGCCGCCGTCGCCTCGAGTTTTTGACATATCTGTCATAAAATACTTTCACGTGCGATACAGTACTCAAATTAGGCTACTGTGTTATATTTAAAACCTGCTGCGTTAACGGCGGTGAAATTCACATTAAATGCCATGAGAAAAATCCTCCTGGAATGGGAATGGAACACAGCAATAGCTATCCGAGCCACTGCGCAGACCACTACGCCATCCAGGTTCTCGTGGCAATTTTACCAAGGTTGAATGGTGCAAGGTGTTAGACCCTTCCAGTCCAAGGATGGAAACGCGAGGGAATATGGGCTTCAAAGAAAATGGCAGTCAAGTAAGGCAAATGTCAGAGATTAAGAATGATAGGAATTTCAGTAAATGCATTACTTTGTAAATTTTACCTCTCAACGTCACCACAATCACTCTACCTCTCGTCAGTTGAAGTGGTTAGTTTTCAAATACGAACTCAAACTCAACTTGAGTTCGAGTTCTCCACCTCAAAAACACAATGAAATAAATTAGAATGAGAATATCTAATTTTAAGTCAAAATAGAAGCCATAAATTATTTCTTAACAGTAGAATCTCTACTTATAGAAGTTTATCACAACGGTAAAAAGGATTAGTAAAAGGTAACTTCAACTTCCATTTTCAATTTATATAATTGAATTAGATTAATAATCGATTTTCGATAATCGAACGCGTCATGTATTCAAGTCCTACTTCAGTACATGTCAGGTCAAACAACAACAGTTCCAAGAAAATCGAGCACTCAAGAAGTTTTTTTTATGTCCGTCCACATAATTTGTTCGGCGGGTAAAATTGTTAGAAGGATTTTTTATTCTTGCAGATTTACACAGCGTAACTTACGAGGAGATATCTAATTAAATCAATATTTACGAAAGGTACCACAAAGGTCACGAATCTCGACTTCTCAATAATTGTACGAGGTTTATGAAAAGTATTTTGATTTCTACGAGTTTACTTTCTAAATTTCAAGGCAGTCGGATTACGGCACATCGAAAATAATGATTTGCAATAAAATCTCACTCTGGCCACTTATTCATGCCTCTTTCACGGAACTATTTCCCTCGAAAACCAAATAAATGCGGCAAAAGCTAAACGACATAGGCGTGTAGACACTACCAAACCACTACCAAGAGCTGCTCTCGGGACAAATGGGAGGACCATTATAGTCGGCAACATTTGCCGCTCCGCGTTTCACGAGGAAAAGATGAATCAAGCCGGAGATGAAGACGCGAAGGGCTTAATAGCACGTTTAATGGGACCGGGGGCTGCACAGACCATAGACACGATTTCCCACAATCCACTCCTACCGGAAAAGGAGAGGCACGGCGAATTGAAAGATACGACGGTAGAGAACTCATATCTTTGGCGCGCATCTAATCCTCTCCCTTTGCCACGGATATCCCGACTATAAAGCCATTCCGATGCCATATTCCTTTTATGAACTCGACGAAGACTAACTCTAGCATTCCATTCGGCAAAATGTTCCCTCCTGATCAAAGAGCGCTAACTCCTAGAGACGTTTGCAGACTCGGAATGTGCGCTTTGCGACACTCAACCGTTTTCATTCAACTGCTCCCCGGGCGGCGCTACATGAAAAGAGTAAAGCCGCTATACTTCATGTCATTGAATGATTGGAGTTTCGGGGAGGAAAGAAGGTTTAAAAATTTAAGCTGAGGGACTATTACAAGAAGAAGCTGAACTAGTAATCGTCGTAATAGTAGAAAAAACGCCATAAATCTAGAGAAGTAGGATAGATATTGAAGCCTGTTCGAACGTAATAAATTATGACTTGAGTTTAACAACGGAATGAATACCAAGATGTTGAATACCAATTAACTTTTGGAAGAAAAAGGAATAATATCTGGATCAGAAATACCTTACAGAATCTATCTGATAAATGCTGGGGGAGTTCAAGATAACAATTAAGCAGTAATCAACACAGAAAGTACAGAAATGAGGGTACACGACAATATAACCAATACTTCTTCATAGTAGTCGCAGCTTGGTCCGAACCTGAGCGTAAAAAAGTTTGATAAAATTTTACGGTATATTTTTCGGATTTTCGAAGCGGGTTGATTATAGAGATATGGTCTGATTCTGCAAGGTATTGCTGATCTAGATATTGTTCTTTTATCTTTAAAAAGTTAATAGGAATTCAAAATATTGGTATTCATTCCGTTTTTCACCTTAAGTCATAATTTATTATGTTCGAATAGGTTTCAACATCTACTTCTCCAGATTTATGGAGTCTTCCCAGATAATATAGCAACGACTGTCTAACTCATGAAAATTAGCCGGAAAAGGACCTCGAACGCTAAAAAATGTATATTATAATTAAATTTATGCACAAGGTACGAAAATAGTGGTTACATTTATGACGCTCATGCATTAAATAAAAGAGAAATTTAAGTTATAAATTAAAAATTTCAGCCCCACAGTTATTTCATACGAAACGCAGTAAGTTATTTTGGAGACAAATACCTTACTGCTCTGCAGCCATTACAGTAAATATAGCTCATGCACGATATATCCTAAATCAATGATTAGTTAAATGTAATATCGCAATGTTTCACAAAAATAATAATTAAGAACTTCTACCAGATCTTACCGCATTTCATACACTAAACCAATGACTTCAAGAAAGTATTACAAACCGGTGAGAAGATCTTATTCCATGCGACAACCACGCATAATTGCGAAATCATCGCAAGCACATTTCCCTTCTTTCAACCCGTGCCAATACCACTGCGAAATCACGCGCTGTGAAGCAAATAGGGCCTTCATCACCGAAACCTTTAGACGAGCAGAAAAAATAAAACTCTCGTGCGAACACGTATACGTGAACAGCGCCATGGCAGGGTTAATTCGCAACGCGAGAGGCTCTTAATTTCATTTACTCCGACAATGCGCAGAGGAATGGCTGATAAGCCGCAATTCCATAAAATATAATGCGGATGAGGGAGAGGGATGGAAAGAGAAAGCAGACGATTGACAGGCGACCATTTCCGCGCGCCCTCGAGCGGCGGATGGAAAAACTAAAAAATCATCGTCACGAAGTCGATGACGACAGCTCAATTAACATCCGTAATTAGCGCTCGCAAAACGAGCCGGACCGCGGAGGGGGGAAAATGCGAGCGTGCGTTGATGCAATCTGATCAAGTCAATTCCTTCTGGTGTAACGGTTAAATTAGCGCAGTGGGGTCTATTAACCACAAGTTTCGACAAGGAAACGTGGGTGCAGAAGTTGACAAGAAGTGTGTTCAACAACATGAGCACGAATCACATCATAAAAATTTTAACTACTTCAATGCCTACTGTCACACGAGATGTTTCTAGAGAGCTTTCAGAAACACAAGAGGCGGAAATTCCAAAGAGAGAATATGATTTGCCTTAAACGGGATTCCACCGTTCATGTCCCGGTATTCCTATCAGGTACTAAACCACTTAGGTAATCATGGCTGGCAGATTAGTCCCTCACGCGATGAATTCTATATAGCAATTCAAATAAAAGATTTCGGTGGACAGAAGGGATAGGTGGGTTACGAACAAAAATTCTTCCTCAATCAGAAATTGTCATAAAAGTTTAAAACAAAAGGATGTGAAAGCTAACGCCCAATATTCATGAGTTGGTGACATCGTAATAGGTCTGATTCATTTTCTCTTTTAGAAATAATTGCACATTGAAGGAAAGTTCAGAAGATTGTAAACAGCATCAACCCACGCGAGACCGCTACGAGATAGAGATGAACAGCTAAGAAGCAGTGATTGGTTCGGTGGGCGTGCGTGACGTCATCAACTCACCTTCGAAATTGTCAGTGTTGCTATCATATCAATTTTGTCCGCGAAAAGCTCGAGAAGTACGCGACAGCTTGATAAACGAAAAAATTGGGCCTCTTTATGATTTAAATTTCAAAATCGACAGTAAAAATATGGTGCACCACCTATTCTTCGTAAGGTAATTTTTAGGAAGGGTGAATTCATGACTGAATGAAGGGGGTGTTGTGACTAGAGTGTTGGATTCACACCCACGTGGGCCCGGGTTCAATTCCCGATGGTGGCAGAGAATATTCGCAGATTACTCACTCCCTACTTGAGTGGTGCCTGGAGGATACTTTAAGCGAAACACTTGGTCCGTCTGACGGGACGTTAATCCGTGGTCCCCTTGAGGCCTATCGATGACAGCAGGCTAATGCCGACACTAGGTTTTTCTCCAACCTTTTTTTAAATACCTCTCCCGATGGTGAAAATGACCTTCGCGCTCGGCCGCCTCCTCCAAATACCATACATAAATGAAAGAAACAGAAAACTGTGAAATCTTATCGGGTTTTTCACCGGGTGAGTTTCTTGTAGGCCGACGGAAGAAATACAGAAAATTAGCGCGAGCCAATGAGAAGGATATAATTGTCGTTTTTTCCCGGCGAACAATAGGGTGGTTTCCTATTATTTTTTATTGCCTAAATCGAAAGATTATTACTCCTGGAGTACGTATTTCACGATTTTAGATTTTTAAGTAACGATATCTATTTTTCGCGATTAAATGAAAAGTGAAAAATTTTCAAGCGCGCGAAAACGCGACGGCTAAGTATGAATGCTGGGAAAAGTCCGTGTGACGTCGTTCTGGTTCCCGCTGCCGCAAAGTGAGGTGACCTTGGGGCGAGGCTTTGATAGCTGATACGACGCAGGATGCTAGCAGGTAGCAGAGTACCCTGCTAGCTGGTAGCGCTTGGCTTAAATAAGGATTATTAATACCCTATCAAACGAAGGAAACTATCCGACCTTAGGCAGTTTTAATAGGTGATTATTAAGATATGTTTCCCTGAGCCCTGTGTCTCATGCATGCATTGGTAATCTCAGACGATGTAAAACTCCTATCCACTCGCATAGAAACTAGGTCCCTGTGACGTCATGTGGAGTGGCATCGCATGGGCGCCAATCTGGCCTTTTTCAAATGAGGATAATATTGACCATTGCCATTCGTCTAAACCGGTATTTCTAAAACCAAATAAATTGTATATTATGAATACACTAATGGTGGGTAACGAATCGCAATCAATGCCTTTCGTTTTCTTTGATGAAGGAAACTGCCCTATTGCAGTAAAGTTTTCTCGGGTGTCGCAACGGGTCAGGTCCTCCATGTCTCCTTCCAACGTTTCGATGAGTAACTCTTCCATCAACATCAGGGATTCAGGAATCCAAGCATTGGATATCATTGGATGAGCAACTCGCTCATCATCATTAGGGATTCAGGAATCCAATCTCAGTTAATACGATTGGAAACCTTAAGGTTGGAATGAGACTTGAAGGGCCTGACCCGGTGCGAGACCCGAGAAAATTTTACTGCAATAAAAAGTAATCAGACAACTTATGGCGCGAAACAGAACCACTATATAATAAGGCCACCATTTATGGATTGTCATGCCGTAAGGAAGATGGCAGAGACAGCCATCGAAACGTCGGTCTACAAGCAAATAACCCGGTGGAAAACCCCAGAAGATTTCACCAGTATCATACCCCGGGAAAGAACAAAATCGTATAAACAGAGAACGTCATCCGCTGGGCTCACTAACACTAAGCGGAAACGAGTACTAAGGACGGGCTATCAGGGTTTCACTCCTGAGGGTCGGGTCTGTAAGTCATCTCCGTAGACAGAAGGGAACGGTAGATTACGAAGACAAACTCATTCAACCATTATCACAAAGTTTAACACAGAGGGATGCGAAAACTAGCGCCATTGTTTCATGAGTTGGTGGCGTCATATTAGGTCCGATTCATTCACTCTTTCAGAAAGAATCGCACATTGAATGAATCGGCCTACAAGCAACTCACCCAGTGAAGACCCCGAGAATATTTCACCAGTATCATAAGCCGGGAAAGTACAAAAATCATTTGAACAGAGAACGTTTCCTGCCGAGCACACTAACCCTAAGAGGAAACGAGTACCCAGAGCGTGCTTACACGGTTTCACTCCTGAGTGCCGGGTGTGTAAGTCATCTCCGTTGACAGAAGGGATAACGTAGATTAAGTAGATTACGAAGGCAAATTGTAACTCATTCAACCATTATCACAAAATTTTAAATCAGAGGGATGCGAAAACTAGCGCCCTTGTTTCATGAGTTGGTGACGTCATAATCGATCATTGAATGAATCGACCCACAAACAACTCACCCGATGGAAACCTCGAGGAGATTTCACCTGTATCATAAGCCGGGAGAGAACAAAATCAGATGAAACAGAGAACGTTTCCCGCTGAGCTCACTAAACCCCAATTCATCCTGAAACCCTCTCACCTCGAGACCCTGAAACCTCTGGAGAGAGAAAGCCCTCGGCATCCACGCAATCGGGGCACACGCACCCGCGGCGAGGGTGTATCTACCTTCTCCAAGCCCGTCTCTAACCAAACAACCCCCCGAAGACACCGCCCCCCTCTCCTCCCACCCTCTCTCGTGGCCTCGCCGCAAGCCAGGTAGGATACGCTCGCAGCCGCCGCATTAAGGCTCCCACACACCTGAGCGGCCGCGGTGGCGGCCGCGGTACGCGGCCAACTATCAATGTAGCGTTCAATGCGTTCACACACACCAGAGCGGCCTGGCGGGCGCGGCCGCGGCCTGTGCAGCGGTTGGCCGCCGCGGTGGCGGCCGAACGCGACCTGTCGAGTTTGGCCGCAGGCCGCGTTTTGCTCACGCCTACAAAGTTTCAGTTTTCCAATGGATTGCCTTAACGAAATAGGGCTACGCAAACACGAAACGGTCTAAATATGTGTCTGTTAACATTTGCATGACTTAGCCTTTGCTTATGAGTTTTTTAGTAATCATCAGAAGACAATTACCTGAGGAAAATTTTTAGTGTATTTCGACCCATTGTAGCGCTAAAAATTGGTTGTCCTGGTACCTTCTCCGATGGTGATTCATAATTGAAATAATTCAATTTTCGGTTTATAAAATATCAAAGAACGCATGCATTACTTTCCAATTGAAGTCTTTTTTGTCTTTTGGAAATCGCTCGCGAGCCTGAGCCATTTCAATATCTTAGTTACCTGAAATTAACAATGTGTACGAAGCAAATGCTCAAATATGCTCAATATATAGAAAAAATATAGGATTGAAACATCAGAGGCCAATTAGCCGTAAAAATACAACGCTTTTGTATAGACCATTGGAACCATGGAGTACCTACGTATTTATTTACTATGTAGGTACCTTTATTTACGAAAAAATTCATAAACCAGAAGAGGTTTATATTGAGGCTAATGTTTAAAAATAATGAGCCATAAAATGTATCCATATCTCGGTTTTCTCTTATTAAAACGTAAGTCCGCAAATACAAGCGCATTAGGTCTAGGAAGTTACTGCAAATCGTAAATGTATTGCTCATTAAACGATTAACCATTTAAACGAATAAAATTCTTTAAAGTTAAATATTCCGGTATTTGTTTACAGTAATTCATTTAGGAACCAATTCCCCAGTTCCACCAATCTAACAAAGTGATGGAATTTTGAAAGGTATTTTTGACAAAAGTAAATGTTAGCCTAATACTTTAACCAAGTAAAAGTTTGCTTGTTATTACGCTCAAAATATTGGTATATAAATTATATCTGTATTGGTATGTACAAATAATCCATCAGAAGAAAATAATGCTTTCAAAAGCCATAATTTTGTGCACGATTTCAATAACATTATTTTATTTAGCGTAGCTAACGAGTAAAGTACATAAATAGACTGATATTTTAATTCTTCCACTATTTTTTCGATAGCATACCTTAGTGCAACTGCTAGACGCTCTGTTGGTCCTATAGGTCTTCGGTACTTACTGTTGGCGTCAAAATGATGTGCCGAGGTACTTTGCAAATTTATATCTTGACTTCAGTGCATGCCATAATTATATATATTACGTCATTTTACAGGAAATTTTATTCTCAATTCTTATTTATTTTAAGTGTTATGAAAAATTCAAAAATGTAGACGCGTCAGTGCAATAAATGACTCCGCACACCATATAATTAGCCGTTCTGTCAACTTCATGAACTTTGTAACTCAACGTAGGGAAAACTACTACGTCAACAACATTCATCTTCTACAAAAAGTTGCAACCATTAATGTATATTAATAAAATGGCTTTTGCGTATTTTTAAAAAGCATATTTTGTAGCAAAATAACGAAAATGTTTAAATACTATCTAGTCCTACAGTTTACCCCGAAAGAAAAAAAAAATTGATAGAAACACTTCTTAATTTATTTGAAATTTTTCTATGATCCACAATCTATAACAATATTTATATTTGTGTATTTCAATAACTTCTATTAATGTCATGTTGCCAAACGGGGCCGCGCCAGGCCTGTGCTGGTTACCAGGAAGTAAAGTTTAGCGAGCAAGACGTGGCAACGCAGCTTTCGCTCGCTCCGGCGTATTGTTTAAATGCCATTACATAATCTAAACTACATAAAAATCATGTATTTTCGGATCATAGAAAAGTTGGGAATAAGTCAGACGTGTTTCTATCAATTTTATTTTTTATTCTGGATAAACTGTAGGACTAGATAATGTTTAAACATTTTCCCTATTTACTATAAAAGCATATTTTATTACTACAAAATATGCGTTTTAAAACTTCGCAAAGGCCACTTTATTAATCTATATTTATGTTTGCAACATATTGTGGAAGATGAATGTTTTAGACGTAGTAGTTTTCCCTAGGTTGAGTTACAAAGTCCATGAAGTTGACAAAACGGCTCATTTTATGGTGAGTCATTTATTGCACTCGCGTGTCTACATTTTTAATTTTTCATAAAATAAAAAATAAATTAGAATTGAGAATAAAATTTTCTTTAAAGTGACATATTATTCATTATTATGGCATGCACTGAAGTCCAGATATAAATTTGCTAAGTACAGCGGCATATCATTTTGACGCCGACAGTAGTGAAGTCCTTCGTGATATCGTGCCTCACAGCATGCAGAAGCTGGTCAAAGCATTCTAAATCCATTCTAAAATATAAATAAAATCGCTCATCATGCTCCCTCAGCTTCTTGTAGAGGGAGTGAAATTCTCCTTCCTCCTCTCGAGAATGGTTTATTTCATGAAACCATATCCGACGCTTTTTATAATAGATATCGCAATTTTGTAAACTGCTCATTAAAGTATGACCGAAGCTTGTAAGAATCAAAAAGCAATTACCTGTGCCTTCGCTATTCTTCGATTAACGTGGCTGGTAGTATTGCTTCCTCTTCAATATCAGAACTATTATTCACCTCCATTGTACATGAGACTTGCTGGATAAATATCTACCGCTTCAATGGTCGGAGTTCGTCGGTTTTTCGCTCTCGGTATAAGTGCAACATTTCCATAGTCGTGGCCGCTTAGGTGTGTGCACAGCGGTGCCCGCGCAGCGGGCGTATCTACCGCGCGGCCTAGTCCGCCACCGCGGCCGCTTAGGTGTGTGGGAGCCTTTATCCCTCTGTTACGTGTTACTCCCCAACAACTCTGCACTCCGTAAATCCCTTTCCCGACCGACATCCCCTCAAAACCCACTTAGGTTCCGGATTAAACCTCATCGGATGATCCCTAGGAAACCACCCACGCGAACACATGGAAAAACGCTTCTTTCCCCAACTCCATCAACAGTAACAATAATTATAATACATTTAAAATGATCTCAGTCACTCTAGTACCAATTAATATCCAGCAATTGAGAATATGTATCCTTCACAGCGACATGGAGAGCATCATATTAGAACCCCACTACAGTGGTGAGCGGCTAAATTCTTCGGCATTCCATATCCGATAACAACTAACTGTAAATAAAATCTAGTGATGGGTCGATTCGATTCCTCGATTGATCGATTCGATGCCAATAATCGGAATCGAAAATTAGTATATACCAAGGTGAAAAATCGATTCCCGTTCCAGTACTACTTCAAAAATCAAATTTACATACGACCAAACACACATTCGAATTTTCGCCCCACGGTATTGTAAAAAACAAAACAGATTCGAATCAGCGTAACGACCGTTTCTTCCATGCCGTAGTCCCGCAGTGACGTCAAAGATACAGAAGTTCGGTTCCGAAACTAAGCAATTATACGAGGAGCACTCCAAATCTAATGCACAAAAATTTCCTGACACCACAATTGTTATTCTAGGCAAATTCGATTTTATTGAGCGCATATACACATCCTTCCCGCTTCCATTAAAATTTATTTGAACGCAATACAATACGTGGCGTGGTAGCATCAGCTCTATAATATGGAGAATGCACTCGATATCCATCAGAAGCAACGCGCTGTATTTGAGTTTCTTTGTATCGAGTGATGATATGAGTGATGCTTTAGTACTGATTCTTTCACAGCGTTATAATTTTTTACGTGGCTGTCCCGTTACCTGGAACAAAGCGATATTTTTTCTTGGAATAACATCAAAATCGACGGAATTAGTATTGGTAGAATCGGAATCAAAATGTCAGAGCCGGAATCGCTAAAATTTTGAAATCGATCCATCATTAAAACTAAAATCACTAATGGTTTTTGGCGTAACTTGATGAAATTGATTGAAATGAACTGACGTAACGTAACTGATTGAAAATGAATAATTTAACTTTTTCAATTCACGTAATTCAATTTATTTATGCCGATCAAACGAGGTTCCCCTTATCTTCTGGTCGATGAAGATGAGGAAAACCTTCGTAACCGGACGTAAATAAATGCTTTGAGTTAAATCACGAAGTGAGCCTTTTCGTTTCCATAGGTAATAACAACAATGCCTTCGTGTCTGACCTAGATTTCTACTTAAAGTCTGCTGATAATCATACCACTATGACTATTCTAAACAAGCAACAGCGTAATTTGCGCTACATGGCCCATGGAGCCTGGACAGCGAAAAAGATGCAAGGTGATCACCACTGCTTCCAAAGCCATTGATAACGTTGAAAACAGCATGAATCGGATTAGTTTAATCAAAAACTCGAGTGTTTGCGCTCCGCTTATTTGCAGTTATTTATCTCGTTTGCTTATCCCGCTTCGAGCAACGGAAAACTGGAAAATTAATCGGAAATCACAATCTGAAATCTCAAAAGCGAAAGTGCGACCTCATTGCATCAAGAGTCGGCAACGATTCACGACACGGTAAACATTACGTCCCGTACTTAAATCTAATTCGCCTTATTTACTCGATACACAAAATTGAGAGTTCCCAATAAATACGAATGCCAACAGAGACGTGGAGATTTCACAGAAATGGAATTTTTCATAAGGCTCGTGAAAGTACAGCAGTGATTTCGTTATCAAGGTATGTAAATGGTTTTAGACTGCGTGCATTTCATGAGTGAAAACTAAAAGAAGAAATTCAGATATTGACGTGGCATTTTTCACAAAATTTTAGATTACGATAGCCTCGACTAGTCAAATTGACAAACGATCAGCCCTAATGTAAGTTACACGAATTAAAGGCGCATATTAAACATAAATACGATTACTATGATATGCTTTGCTAATGTATAGTTTAATGGTAAAGTCAAGTAAGAGTTTAAGATCTTGACCCTCGAGCCACACCTATTTGGCGAGTTAATATACGTCTAGGCTCTCGTTAAAACAAATAATTTTTTTTAAACTTTCACTCAAATAACTAGTTGTATCGTTTTTATAACAAATTTTAGTATCACTAACGGCCTGTGATAAAGTCATCCGTCCAATGTGAAAGACTTTTTCTGTCTGGCCGATAAAATTGGAAAGGCACGCCCTCTATCACCAATAAAGCACTTCATTCAGTTAATCTATCTTAAAAATTTTAGTGAAAGCGAATGGTCTCAAGCGGTATTCCAATTTTTTAATGGGCGAGAATTTGTAAACTTTTACTACAAATTGGATGTAAGGACGTAAGCAGAAAAAATCTAGAAAAAGAAAAGGAGATTTCATTGATTTCCACTGATTTATTTCATAGAGGTCATTATCATTTCGAAATTATTATCATACATTCGAGAGGTCATTATGGTTCGAAACATGTCGCACGGACGAAATAAATAAGTGGAAATCAACGAAGTCTCCTTTTCTTTTTCGCGTTTTAACTTCCACACAGTTGAGCCTAATACAATTGAACGGAGATAAAATCTACTTCAGATATTTTTTCTGCTTACATGCCTGTGCTTCAAATGTGTGATTTGAGTGTTTTTAGAATGAATGATTAACATGTTTTTGCATACTCTGTGTTTTATAAAAAAGAGCTATCGATTTTTTTCGATTAATCGATAATTTATTTCAAATTTTTATTTTTGTTGAAAAGCCGAACTTCTCATTTCCTCCATTAAAACTAGTTTGCTCGAAAAATCGATTTCGAGCGGCATTTTACCATCAATAACCGCAAACAACCTGTTGACCACAAATCTACTGAACACCTAGAAACATGCTTCCTGGGTCAACCGTGCAGAAGACAGTTTCCCCCACGAAGATTCAACGCTAACTATTTAAACCAATGTCGGCCAGTAACACTCAAGCCCGGGTCTATACACTTCAGCCCAAACATTTTCACCGGATAAGCCGGCTTCGCTCCCTGACTCGGACCGCCAACACACCCCCGTTCTCCAGCACCCATTCCCACTCCCTAATCGCCACCACACCTAACTGGAATGAACTTCGCCCTCTCCACTAACCCCCGACGTTCCACAAGACCTACAATCTCCAGGCCTTGTCGCACGAATCCATTGATTTTGTAACGCTGATCGTACATTGGGATTTGTTAAAAGAATACGAGGAAAATGCGACGACAAAGTGAGAGATATTACCTACCTCCCCCTCGTTGGACGTAATTTGGAATATGTTGCCATTTTTTGGGATCCTCATGTAATACGCTAATAAACAGAGAGAGAGAGTGTGTACAGAGAAGAGCAGCCAGGTACATAAGGAGCCATTATGGTATTTTCGTTAGTTTTACTGACCTCTTAGAGCCATATATTACGAACACCCACATACTATGGTAATTCAGGTCATTAAAATAACAGAGATTGACTGTATAACAGATAGCTTTAGAATGTGTTTTTTTCCGCGACTGATAAGAGACTATAACAGCAGCGTTAGGACTTGGAAATAAGTTAGTTGACAGGCAGTGTAGCTTCCTAACTTATGTATTCTTTAATGCATGTTTCTGAATTTTCCCAGTATTTATCACAGCATGTTGTGCAATTTATACAGTTGGACAAATTTTGTTTAACAATCTTTTTTGTTACATTCTTTTTATCCTGGATATAAATGTGAATTTTAAATTAATTTTTTATTCATTATAATACTATTTTTTATACTTTTATTTTATAAAAGTGAGGCCTAGAAGGCTACCAAAAACTTCCCCATAGAAAATGTGATACAGAAAAGCATAAAACAATCGAAGACGCATAAGTCAACTTGTAAACAGCATTTTAAAAATAAGGAAAAAATCAACTTTTCCAGGACTCGAACCTTTAACCTTTTGATTGCCAGGCAAATGCATTAACCGTTGCACCAGATAAAACCTACTGTAAGAAAAATCGTAGGAATACGAATTTCTCGATCGGATAGAACCATGCATTGAGAGATGAAATCGCTCACTGTAGTCCAAACAAAAATGAACCACGCGCGGTCCATGCATAAAGCCGAGGAGTGAGCTGAGATGCGGCGACCCGCTCGGCATGAGTTCGTGACGTCAGCAAATTAACCTCGACAGGGCTAAGACCCTAGATTTATTCGTGGATTTTCGTGGATTCTCCATTGAATGAATGAATTTATTACTCCAACTTAAATGTACACTTTTTTTAACAACACAAAATAAAGAGGAGCTTTCGGTAGCTTCAATGGTAAAAAAAAGCGTTGAAGCTACCATCCTTGAAAAAATTAAATTCAAGGCAGGCCAGAAAACAAAAGAAAGTATACAAAATTTTCTGAAAGATAATCCTTATGAAACCTATATGTGACAATAACTTACAATATACAAGAACATGTATAACTTAGGGACAAAATAAATTCCTTTTTTCACCTTTCACAAAAACATTAAAAAATAATATGAAAATCTCCTTCCCCGCGGGCTATATATATCTACGCGGCAAAAACACCGAAAACATCACTTCGACCTGAAGACGCCTGGTGGAATCCTGGCGAAACTGCCGTCACTTCTGACAACGAAACGCGGCGAAAACCCGAAAAATGGAGAGATCCACGAATTCTTAACGCCACGGAAGGCTCCGAGACACCCTAGATTTATTTCCCACTCGTGACTCGTATGTGAGGTATCGGGTGACGAGAGGCATGTCAATACGCATGTAAAAGGAAAAGCGAATAACTAAGAGCGTCGCACCGCATAAAAATCCTCGGTCGCAAAGGGAAAGCGTTTCCACGGCATTAGGCCGCACAGCACGTAAGCCAGGCACACAAGCCAAGCATACAAGTCAGGTAGTATGGGGGGGCTTCGAGGGCTTGTTAACCCCTCCCCGATTTTTTTTTTCAATTGCTGTAACTATACCCGATACATCTGCTGAGCATAGGCGGATCTAGCGGGGGACACGGGGGCACGTGCCCCCCCAGAACTTTAAAAATATGGAAGATTTTAATCAAGTCCCACTATCATTGCGTTCGTTTTGCATCACGAGGTATCCTTGTACCCCCCCCCCCCCCAGAACAAAATTCTGGACACGGCCTTGCTCGTGCCCCTCCCAGAAAGAAATCCTGGATCCGCCCCTGCTGCTGAGTATTGCAACTGGCCCAGTGGCACCTATCCTCTAACACTATTTTTCGATATAACTACATTTCATAACGTCTGCCAATAACCACCTGTACTATGCTTTCCTACGGAAGTGAGGTATGGGCAATGACAGCAGCGGAGAAATAAAGGGTAGAGGCCATTGAAATGCGATGCCACAGAAGAATGATGAGGATCAAATGGATCGACCGAGTTAGTAATGAGGAAGTCCTAAGAAGGGTAGGAGAGAAGAGAAGCCTCATGAAAACCTTGATAAGAAGATGGAACAACCTCATGCGCAACATCTTAAGGTATGACGGCCTGATGATGACAATAGTCGAGGGACAAGTGGATGGCCAGAATGGAAAAGCAAGACCTCGAACAAAATACGAGATATACCACGTGTCTGGAATTAGTAATGAGTGGAACTGATTTTCCAATAACTTCGATACCTATGACTGCTACTCATCAGTAACGGTGATTCTTAACTGTGATTGCGATCACCGAGGTGAATCACTCTTAAAAGTCAGCGGTGATTTGTGGCGCCGCTATTCCTGCTACTTTGTCCAATTCCAAGGAATGAGCTATCCTCAAAAGGAACGAATAAACTTATAGGAAATTGTAAAATTAGGCAAAATATTTTTTTAAGGGAATAGTTCTGATTCTGCGTTTATACTACGATAATTAAGTAAATTTGATAGGGTAAAGAAATTGATAAGGGGTAATCATTAAAATCCCATCGGCATTTTTTTAAATATATTTTATAATCAAACCATCATGATTCAAACCGTTAGCTGCATATTTCGTACAGAATGTCTAATTCATCATAAAAGATGAATATGACATCCTTATTTTACCGTTGGTAGCTGCCGAAGCTATTCCGTATTCACGGTCGCAGTAATTTCGAGTATTCGGTGATTAAGTGACCGGCAGTGATCGGCTACTTCTCTTCAATCACAGGTAGCGATTTTTCGCATATCACTTGGTAGCAGCCTGTGCTATCTTCACCGAATCCAGTGATCCAATCACAGTGATTTCGAATATTGAATCACCGACAGTGACTGCTACTTTTCAGTAACGGTGATTCAATCACAGTTAGCGATACATCGCTCATCACTATATGGAACAGGTGAAGAAGGATGTGAAAGAGAAGAAATACGTAGGAACGAAAAGATAGACAGATCGAGGAATTGAGTGGAGAGCTGCGTCAAACCAATCCTAGGATTGTTGACCTTTGATGATGATGAATAGCTAACGATGCATTTAACTTTAATCATCATGTACACGAAATATATTGCAGAATAAATGAAAAGAATGATTTTCCGAATGACTGTCCACAAAATCTCCGCGCGGATTCATTCCGCAAGCGGATGGTTTTCGAGGAGAAAAACTTGACCGCGGCAAGAATGTCAGGAATGGAAACGAGGCATTACAGCTTCCATTTCCCCCGGCCCGTGCCTAGCGCGGAGGGTGGGCTGTTTGAACTGCTCTCCGAATCAAAGGTAAACACATTAGCAAACACGACGGGAGAAGGGGTTCATTAAAAGCGCCCGGGTGGCCGAGAGCCGTGCGTGTGTATGTTGTGTTGGGCTGCTGACCCTTGTTTACCCTTCCGCAACGAGCTAAGCAAGGCAAGGGAAGGGGGATGTGAACAAAGGGAGAGAAAGAGAATAGACAAAGAGGGATAGATGGAGGTAGGGGAGGAAGGGAAACCCGGAAGTAAAAACCTGAAAGTCGTTATTCCACATGTAAAAGCTACTAAAAAATTCCGAGGGTAACTAGAACAGGATTAATGGTGCTATACTTGGAATCTAAACCTAAAAGAATAAATTAGTAATACCATGTCTGTTCACCTATAATAAAGTCATTCTAATATCCATCACTATACTATATTGCCCACTTCCAACCTCTGACTGATTCATTCAAATGTTTGGGGTGAACGAGAAGAGAGATGACAAAACGTCATAGAATCGATCCCCTCCAAAATCGTCTGTAACCCAATGAACAATTGTCGAAACACTAAATTTTCTACCTACTGCAGTGGTAGGTACCAATCACCTCTATACTTCTACTATTTGGGGGTCAAACAAATGATTTTTCAAAAATGCCATGTTTCGAATCTAGACCAGGAGATAAGTCGAGAAGCCAATTTTCAAACTGATCGGAGAACTTAATTTTGGCCAAATCATGCAATCGTGCATTTTGAGAATTATTTTCTCAACGAAGGGCGATACAGTGGTGGCATTGTGGGTAGTAATGAAAGTAGATATAGAGTTGCATCATTGTATTCAACAAAATTATAAGAATCGGCAGAGTAACCAGAAAAGGCCACTGAGAGGGTATCTGAGGGGTTAGCACAAAGCGAGTTAAACCATAAATTCAACACACCTAAACCACCAATCGTCAATGAAGGATCTACGAGTATTAACTGATAATAAGCTTAATTTCTCAGAGCACATCCAAAAAGCTGAATCAAAAGCTAATTCCCTCTTAGGCCAGCTACACCAGGGGTGCAGCTAGGAATTAAGGCCGGGGGAGTTTTAGGGGTAACTAATACTGGGGAATCTGGGGGGTATGGAATACCTGCCAGGGTAAGTGGGAGATACAGGGGCACTCCCCCTGAAAAAAATTAAGATAAATGGTTCAAAATCGGTAGTCGGCCTCGGTGGCATCGGGGATAAGTCCTTGCCTACCATACCAAAGGTCGTAGGTTCGAGTCCCGCCTGGATGGGTTTCCCTTCCAGGACATGAGTGTGTGTGATCATCAGCAGCTGATTGTTTAAACTTCCGATGTAAAGGCCACATTATGTTGTCTTCAGGAGTTATTGAGATAATTTTGAAAAAATTAAATTAAAAAATGGTGAGTTTTAAGACTTTCTGAGGCTTACTTTATAAATCCTTACACTCTTCTATGAATAATATAAATCCAATTAAGTACAATGGATTTAACTTAAAAATTTCTCTGAGCTCTAGGGAGGTTTTATCCTCCAAAACCCTCCCTCACTGCGCCAATGAGATACACTACTATTCAGACATTAAAGATCTGCAACTTCTTTGCTGCTATTTTTCAACAATTTGCCGGCCTCGGTGGCGGCGGGGTAAAGTCCTCGCCTGCCAAACATGAGGTCAAGGGTTCGAGTCCCTCCTGGGTAAGTTTCACTTATCCAGGGCATGGTTGTTCGTGTATGTTTCATCGTTGAATTTGTTGAATTCTTCTTGGAACATCTTGGATTTAAAATGGCCAATGAGAGCTGTATTCGGAGGTTTGGGAATAAAATTTAAAAAATAAAACAATTGTTCTTCCAGTAACCACGCACAAACTTTCATTGGGGCAATTTCAGCTCCATCAAACCTTGATGCTCTTAAATCTATAGCCCATTTCTTTACTCAAGAATAGTGAAATACAGAGTTTTTTCACATGTGTTGAGCCAGACGAGGGCTCAACACATGTACAAGGGCTCAATCTGAGGAAAAACACAGGATCCTCAGTGATCCCTCAGAGAAGTGGGAGTAGGGACTTCCCTACAGGGATCAGCCTGAGAGTGTGCCTATGCCTTGGCTTGGATTTCAATCGATGTAGTCAGTGGTTAATGCAGAATGGCATGGAAGAATCAAATCAGCCAGCCACTGTATATTTGAGGGCTCAAGAGGGCTTTTGGCTTATTCTGGGTGTGTCCCATTGAGAGTTGTACTGCTGCCATCACCTCCACACTGCTCCTGGTTCGTCTCACTACCAGAAATATGAAAACTTGGGTGTTCCCTCTCTCCTGATTCTACTTTCTTTCCTCCACCCCTATCCTGTTTCCCAATCTGCATCAGGTCATCACAAAGTGGCTCAAGAGCTCAAAGAAAAGTAGTAAGATTACTATTTTTTAATTTTAGCATTTTCCACGAAACTGCACACAAAAGTTGACAATCTCTGCCCAAAAGCCTAAGAAGGGCCCAAAAAGACACAGAAAGGGGTCCTTAATGACACTGAGGACCTTTTTTCCTGCCTGACTACAGTGCCATCTTAAAATGGCATACATTATGCTTGTCCAGAAAAATGTATGCTGTTTTTAGATGGCCTTCATTTCATGGGTGAAAATTTTGCACCATAAATAAATGGCCTTCACAAGAAAGGGTTTTAGATAATGGTGCAAATGCTTTGTAAACATACTACATTGAGAATACTGCACAAGAGAAGTTGTTTTTATTATGCCATTAGATTCGTAATTTCAGAATTTATATTAAATGCCATTATATAAATCCAAATAACACAAACATGACATTGGAAGGATGACTTTGTCAAGGAATGAAATGGAATGAATATGTAATCATTTTTTGGATAAACTGTTGAATTATTGTCACTGCCAGTAAATGGAATCATCGTCAACTGCAATAAGAATGAGAAAAGCTATCGGCAATCTACTGATGAGGGCTATGAACTCCTGAGATGCCTGCAAAAACGACAGCATGCAAGAGGTGCACAAATAAATACACGTATGCCATCATATCTCCTTACCTGTGTTTCACCCGATTCCACAGCTTTGTTCTCTTCAGTTTCAGGTACAGAGAGTTCAATTGAAAATTTCCTTCGTTCCACATCATATGATACTGCTGCATCCTTGATTGTTGACAAATAATGAGCAAAGTTTACCAACTTGTGAGCACGGATAACAGCCTGAAAATTGAGTTAAAAGCTATTATTGTACCACATAATAAAATAAGCAACATCTAATGATACTTAAAACTACAACAGAACAAATAAATCTTCTGCATTACATTGCAATATGGAGACTTGACTGTTCAGTGGACTAAACATTACGCAGGCTTTCATCATCAATCTATGATGGCAAAGACTAACCTAATGCCTTCCGAAAAAATAGTCTTCAATATTTTAAAAATTTGCTGCAATTGCAAACATATAATTTTATGAATAAAAATTTTCCAGCCCTTCACCTTAACATAGCAGAATTATTTAGGAAACGCAGGTGGTCAACAATGGCAAAGTAATGCAGCCCAAAAGATTTTATTAAGAGTACACAGAAATATAGCAGAAACAGAGAAGGATTTGAAAAATATTCTGGTTAATTTTGGTAAGGTATTGGGTAAATATCAACTGAAAATAAACACAAAGAAAACAAAGATATTAGTTTGCAGCAGAAGAAAAGTAGCCAAGACTAACATTAAAATAGGGAAGCAAAAACTGAATGAGGTGGATGAATTCGGTTATTTGGGAAGCAAGATAACTAGTGACGGGAGAAGCAAGAAAAAAATTATCAGCAGAATAGCCCTAACGAAGAGAGTATTCCACCAAGAGAGGCCAACTTTCAGCAGGAAACTTAAATATGAAAGTAAAGAAACAATTTATAAGAACCTACATTTGGAGTATGCTCCTATATGGACAAAGACAGCAGTGGAGAAAGCAAGTATATAGGCTTTCAAAATGTGGTGCTACAGAAGAATGATGACGATCAAATGGATCAACCGAGTTAGTAATTACGAAGTCGTAAGAAGAGTAGGAGAGAAGAGAAGCATGATGAAAGCCTTGATAAGAAGATGGAATACGCTCATGGGCAACATCTTGAGGTATCATGGCCTTATGAAGACAATCGTTGAGGGACAAGTGGATGTCAGAAAGGGAAAAAGGAAGACCTCAAACAAAGTATATGGAACAGTTTAAGAAGGATCTGAAAGAGAAGAATTATGTAGGTGTAAAAAGATTAGCTGGTAGGAGAATTGAGTGGAGAGCTGCTTCAAACCAATCTTAGGGTTGTTAACCAGTGATGATGACACAGAAATATAATTAGAGAATTCACGTATGTGTCCTTTAGGATTAAAAAGAATCCCAACAAAGTTCTCGCTGCCATTATCAGTCTACTAAAAAATTCATTATCTTTCAAATGTCATGTTACCTATTTTTATCAAAAAGTACACAGACGGAAAATCAAACTCATTGCATTGTCTTCCCATTCTCACTGCTTAAGTCAGAGATGGAATACCCACAGCTTGCCTGCCTTGAATGTTAATAAACACTGCTCATCTTAATGGTCAACATTAAATAATTCTAATAAATTATACAAGGATTTTTAATATGGTTCATTCAATCACTCCCCACCCCATTCCTCTTCCTCCATCCATTACCCCCAGGTAGGGGATGAACGTGCTTCACAAAAAAAATGCTCAGGTGTGCCCTTCCAAGTAATAACTGTACCAAATTTCATGCCTACCTCATCAAGTGAAATGTTTCTTGAGATACCACTGAAAAGAGTTGAGTGTAGACTAAGGGCGAGTGCCAACTTTACCATCTAGTGGTTGATTTTGCATGCAGCAACAATAAGGTCAGAAGTTTTCATGAGGGTTCAGTTGTTCTTATGCAATTCTGTGGCTATGGTTGACATTTGATATCATCTGTACTAATTTGAAATGGGGCTATTTTTATCCACTACCCCATGGTAATCAAATATGTAGCAGCAAATACACCTCTTTCTAGGCACAATTTCAGTATGTGCATATCATGACAGGCATTCTGCAGCACACACCTTTTTTTTCAAACACAATTTGTTCTTGACTTTCAGGGCCCATAAACCAGGTGCCAATTTCGTGGATATATGCAGCAAACAGTCCTTCACAGTATGCTAGTTAGGTACCATTAGCCCTTTCTACTAGCATGGTAGTGTTTCTCTTACACATGAATACGTAAAAAATACAACAAACAATAAAGCTTACCTCTTCCAATGAATTCATGCTGTGATGTCTCAGGTAATCCCAGTCCAATGTGTCCTGCATTCCCTTTAGAATTGGAATGCCTTTCAGTAAAACATCTTCAGGCAGAGGGACTTTTTCAGAAATTTCTCGTATATCTTGCAATTTAAAATGCTCCAGCCCATCAGAACCTACAACAAAGTTGAAAAATTTGTGATCCATTACATTTTTATTTCTTACAATTGAAAATAATCTTCATCAATTCTACTTCAATATGTATTGAGTGACTGACTATTTTACAGCCAATCCATGACTTCAACACCATGAATAGTCCGAAAGATTGTAAGCTAGATAGGGTGAAACACCGGAAACACCCAAAAAATAAAACATAAATACCAACACATAATTCTTGGTAACCCCACCACCATTCTCTAAGATAGATACAACACTCAAAAACGATACATTTAGATATGATTTTTAAGCTATTAAATATAAATTTATAGAATATTCTTTGCACTAACCTGTATCAACCAACACGGAAACATCCACATTGACCAGATTTGCTAGTTTTACGACCCTCTGGAGGAGAAGTGGTGAACTTCTGGCACAAGCACTTATCACAGATCCATCTCCCCTCAGCCAGTCAGAGCATACTTTGACAGCTCCAACAAATCTCACTTCGCCATCATCCCCATTCCCCATAAGGAGATCCAAGACAAGTCGCCACACGTCTTCCGATGGCCCCTTCCTCTCTTCCACAGCATCGCCCTCTGGTTTCCCATTCGATTCACCCTCTTCCTTTGGTGCCTCGGCTGTGGCCAGACTGCTGTCTTCCTCCTCATCCTCATCGGAACTTTGAACAATTTCCTCTTCTTCTTCCAGCCCCTCACTCTCACTACCATCCGAGTCACCTTCCTCTGAACTACTGCTGCCATCGTGGGATTCAACTGAAATATGATAAGGAAGGAATCAGAAATGAAAGTAATGACATTTCATAGTTGATAAAATCAATAATAATAATGATAATATTTATTATTCCTAGAAATTACGTGTACAGGTGACCATGGAAGTCATAAAAAATTAATAAATAATAATAGTTACAATAAATGAGGTATAGGAATAGCCACAAAATTTTAGTAGCAGATGGTCAAAAATCACTAAAGAGCCCAGCATGAAATCCTTCAGGCTACAGAAGTTGTTGCTCAGTAAATATGTACTTCTTCAGAGCATTCTTAAATGGTACAGGTGGAAGACATTTGATATTATGTGGTTACTTGTTGTAGATTTTGGTTAGGGAGAATAAGGGTCCTTTTTGGCAGAAAGTTCTTACAGGTGAACGTCACAGGTAATTCTGGTTACGTGATTATGAAGAAAACTATTTCTTGGAAAGTATTCTGGGTTATTTTTAACAAAGGAGGCACAATTAATGTTAATTCCACCCATGAAGGACTCAAACCAGCGACCTTTTGGTTAGTAAGAAGGGATTTAACTTACACCACCACCAACTTTCTTAGAAACAGTCTTGTGACCTGGCATCTTAACAATGTTATCCTATTTGATATACCGTATTTTTTACGGTAGGTAGAGGTCTGTGAAAGTGGTTTTAGTTTTTGCTAAAATTCGTTTTAAAACCATGTGATTTCGGTGTTAGAGAAAATCTTGGCGATGTTATTATTATGCTACAATTTTTCCACGTTTATAGGCTTTTTATTATTTTATGGTACACGTTTCATGAATACTTATATTTTTATTAAGCATTTTACGTTACATTTAACACAATTTCGATTGTACAAAATTTCTTATAAAACTAAATAAAAGAAATGGTTCAAGTTATATTGGTTCAAGGTATATGAATGGTTCAAGTATGTAGTCTCGGTGAATACAATCGGCAAACGGCAAATTCCCACTACCTTATATGTGTATACTTCGAGAGCCATTCCAGAATTTTTAGATTGTCAAGTTTCTCTACTCTAACTAAAGCCTTTAAAAATGCTTCAGTAGTAGCAACAATAAGCTCCTCCGTCGCTTTCTTTGACTGAGTGACTGTGTGCTCAAATGATAGCTGTCATTTTGCAGGTCCCCTTTCTTTCGCACGTTTATGTGTATCATTACTGAAGTGCTTTAACAACATGTCACATCTTTTAAATTCAAATCTTTTATCGCAAACTTTGCACAGTAATACTCTGTCTTTCACATAAAATCCTACTGATATGAATTCACTAGCCCTGGTATGAACGGTATCACTAGCTTTTGGCATTTTAAAATTCCTTTCCTTCGTTCCATATTTAAAGCTGGAACCACAACAAAAAAAGCAGTCCAACCACAAAACTCAACCTATCACGATGGTGTTTTCAAACTGAGTGCTGGGTAGCAACGGTATAACCATAGTACTGTATAACTTACAAATTGGCCAAAATGTTTCATGTTGTGGGTTCCCTTTCGATACCCCTCACCCAGGTGTTGAGGGAAGGTAAGACAGTAGCTAGATACAACAAAATCGCTTAGTATTGATTGCAGCTGTTGCCAATCGATCAGGAAAGGCAGCGAAAGAAGCACATACAACTAAGCATAATTGGATTCAAAGAAACTTGAAAAATTATTTCCCATTTATTGATCCTGAGACATCTAGAATGAGACGCTCTCTCTCCACCTATCCTTTCTGTTCCTTCCTTCCCTTCCCCCAACTGCTAGCACTTTGAAATCGCGCTTCGTGCTTTCAAATAACCATACGTGTCTATGGATGACTTTAAACGAATTGAATCGTGCAGTTGACGGCACGGCACCGTTGATGGCCGCCATGGTCACCATGACACCCATTTCAATCCAGCCTGGCGGTGCGACGTCTATGGCGTGAAATACAGGCAATGCTACCTTGAGGCCGCTTTCTGACGAAACGACTTTTCAGGTAAATCCAAGAACAAAAAAAGGTGTAAGGGAAAATAAATTGCCTTAAGAAGCAGAAGTGGTGCCACTAACTTGTCCTAAAACTTATGAAAGTGACTGTAAATACTTTGACAGTGCTTATGTCAATACCTTCTCACCTAATTGTAAAATAAAGCCATAATTAATGAGAAGACCATAAAGGAAGCCACATTAGATTGATGAGAACACAGCAGTTGATCAATGAACCATTTATTTTAAATTTTATGGTGACATGATCAATTACTGATACTATTGGTTACAGCAACAATTTTTGTTATGGTAACGTAGGTACATCTAAAGTACAAAGTCACAAAGGAGGATTGAAATAAATTAGTCATATTACAGCATCTAACACTAGGTGGCATCAAATAATCAATCTGCTTACCATCACTTGCATCAGAATCGGAGCTATTCTTCCTGATCCTCCTCCTCCTACGCCTCCTGAGTTTGGATGCTGAGCTCTTCTTCTTGGATTTTTCATGCTTCCCAGTTCCATTCACCATTTTCACAGGCTCATTAGGTGTTGATTGGGAACTACCATTTTCTGTCACTGATTTATCAGTAGAACTTGTCCAATTGACTGGTGATGAGACCCTATCAGGGCTCAGAGGTGGCACAGCATCTTGGATGCACTGAAGAACATGCTGAACCAGCAGGGAAAACATGGCCAAAGTAAAAGCCACCACTGCAGATGTATTCTGAGATCCTGTTGGGCAAACAATGGAGAAATCATTAAGCTCCATCCACATAATGAGCAATCTAGGATTGGGGGAACAAGTTGAGCCCATTACATGCAAAGCTTTCACAGGTTCAGATTGGATAATGAGGAATCTAAAGGGTGGCAGAATGGCAAGAAAGGAAATGGCGCAACAAGTGTTTGTTTGGTCAACACTGGAGTACTCTCCTGCCAGCGTCTTCAGGTCAAAGATGGACAGCTTCCACCTGAAGACGCTCACAGGATAGCCAGCGAAACTATTGTCCACAAGCCAACTGACGTGGAAGAAAATCCAAGAAAAATGCAGAGATTAAACCATCACCGTGGAAACTTACGTCCTAAGAAAAATGCACATTTGCCATGTTCACTTCACACCCACTTGCAGAAAGGGGTGTGATTTCAAACAGTATATGCTCAGGAATTCTTCTCGGACTCTACACCAGGTTTATTCAGTTATATTGGCCAATATTTCAGAAAACGACTTGCCTCCCATTCTCAAGGCGTGTTATTGTCTGAATGTACAAATTTACACACATGCGAATTGACCGTTTGGCTAGTACAACAATAAGGCTCAGGTGTGGTTGGCTGATGGTCTTTTAAAGTTCTTTACATTCTCTCCTCATGTTTTTTATACAATTTATTACAAGTGTACAAGGATAAGCTTAGACAAGAGCTGGTACCACTATTGAAATTATTGGGATTGAGGCAGATCTCAATGGCTTCCTTAATTACGCGGTCTCATTAGCGTTGTAAATGGCGAAGAATTTTTGCATCTCCCAAACTAATGGTATGATCTTCAATAATACTGAGTTCCGCCACAGCCGAATTCTCTGGTTGCACTAATCTAAAATGCCTTAGTCCGTACTCTTTCAGATTTGTCTCAATCGTTCAGCCTGTCAAGCGGTCCCAATAGCATTGTGAATTGTAGAATTGAGAAAGGAATATGAATTATTTCTGATGTGTGGATGATTATTTTTAAGTTTGTCCACATGGTACGTTTGCATTACAGGAATTTTTAAACCATATGAACAACCAACACCCAAGAATCACTTTTACCATGGAGATAGAAGAGACTGGCCAACTTCCTTTCCTGGACTTCTAAAAACATAGGAAAGACGATGGAAGCCTAGGGCATACTGTTTATTGGAAACCAACCCATACTGACCTGTACCTCAATGGACAGAGCCACCACCATCCATCGCAGAAGGCCGCTGTATCATCTACTTTGGTCCATTGAGCCAAGTTAATATCGGATAATTTTGAGCATCTCAGCCGAGCTATACCATCAAAAACAAAGATTTTCGAGGAAAAGCTATGGCAATCAACAAAGTTTTGAGGCCCTAATTATATCAAACATGAAACAAAAGAGTTGCCCAGATGAGCCATCTGAAAAACAGTTGTTTTAAGTCTTAATCCCATACATTTCAACCATATCTGGTAAGAATCATCACATTTTATGATGGTATAACATCCAAACCATCCATCTACACAACATCCATTAGTACAAATAGAGAATTCGACTGTGGCAGAACACAGCATTAATGAAAACCATGCCATTTGATGAGGAGATGCAAATATTCTTTGCCACTCACAATGCAAACGGGACCACATAATTAAGGAAGCCATCGAGACCCACCTCAATCCCAAAAATTTCAATCATTACACAGGCATCATTCGTCTACGCATCTTGGACAGCTATAATAAATTGCATAAAAAACATAAGGAGAAAACATCAAGGACTTCGACTGAAAAAAGATCGTCAGCCAATCATACGACACCTGAGTTTTGTTGTTGTACTCTCCAAACGGTCAATTTGGTTCAGTCTGACTTTGTATATTCAGAAGGTAACACGCCTTGAGAATAGGAGACAAGTCACTTTCTGAAAAGTCCCATATGATTAAATTAACCAGGGATTGAGCCCGAGAATAATTCCTGAATATTATTCACCAGGAAAAATTAAAATTGTTTATTGTATACATATATGTACTACTGAATAGCATTGTATAAGTCACACATTTATGTCAATTTCATACTGAAAATAAAATGGTGACAAAAATTACCCTTCATGACAAACCATCTCACTTGTTTCAGAACCAGAGACCATGAGAAAGAATACCCAGAAAAGGTGCAAATGAAAAATAACTGGGCAATCTCCCAGAAAATGATGTTCAGGAACAACTCCAGGGTTTTCTACTGGGTAAATGTCTCCATAGCCTACATGTTTTGGCTCCCAACTCGGGCACACTCCTCATGGATATGAAGCCTAATATCCCTGAAAAGTGTGCTCAAGACATGAGCCAACACATAGAAGGCTATGGAGACACTAACCCAACAGGAAACCTAAGAGCCTTTCCTGAATAAGTGTACATATTTTTTTGCAACTAGAAGCGACTTGATAAATCAGTGATCATAATATTTCATGATATGATAAGGTTTGACATTTGTGATGAAAAAATCTTCTATAAACTTACCAGTTTTCTGCATTTTGTCCAGACACATCAACAGCATAACCATCATTCTGAACACAATTTCATCACTCAAATAATAAGGGTTTTCTTTGTCGCCAGCGGTTGACAATCCATTCCTCAAATTTGACAACTGATCCACAGTCATCTCATCCTCATTCACTTTTACATCACCTTCTCTGACTTTAGAAAATGATATACACTGCTGGAAGTCCATGAGGGTTTGATGGCATAGCTGCAAATAATGAAATTCCAATCCAATTTTAATCAGATTAACTTGCATGCTACATCTTAACTAAGTCTATTCAACATAAAATTTTTAGTTGCAATTAAAGGTATAAATACTTTGTTTCCTCATTGCAATATCAGGGAAAATATGTATCAATGATCATTGATCATTAATTAGGCAAAAACTCCAATAATTACATAGTCCTTACACAGCCGCACCTAGGTACATCATCACCAAAAGTCAGAAATCCTATGATTGGTTTGAAAAAGTTATCCATTCTGCTCTCATATCTACTAGCCTTTTCATGGTGACATATTTTTCTCTTTTATATCCTTAATAAATAGAGTAACGTAACCCATTTGGGACCTCCCCTTTACCTTCTTCCCTTACACCTGTCCTTCTACGATTGTAGAATGTCCTTCCTTGTAGAATCCTTCTACAATATAATATGTGGATGTAGGTTGTTTTCAGCAGGCCACCATTCCCCATGATGAGGCCAACTAACTTTCCCCATCTTCTCCATGCGGTTTTTGGAATACTTCTCTTTTCTCCCACTATTCTTAGCACCTCACAATTTACATGATTGCTCCAATTTATCTGCATTCACTTCACGAGCACCACATTTCAAATGCTTCCACTCTTGCCTTATGTGCACTAATCAGCATTCAACCCTTGCTACCATAGAGAGATATGCTCCAAATGTAACATCTGATGAATTGTTTCCTCACTTCCATACTTGTATTTTCAGCTGTAGATTCTTCTTTTTGTAGAAAGCCCTCTTCACCTGCGCTATTCTATAGACTATTTCTTTCCTGCTTCATCCATTGTCGGTAATGCGGCTCCCTTGGTACCAAATTTTTTTCATTCCCGTCAACTTTTTTGCAGTTGGGTCCAGATGTTATCACCAGTGGCACAGCGAGGGGGGGGGGGGTTTTGGGGGATAAAACCCCAGAGCTCAGAGAAATTTTTAAGTTTAATCTATTTTACTTAATGGATTAGTAGGACTTATAGAATAGTGTTAGGATCAATCAAATATCTCTCATAAAGCGGTAAAACTAGTCATTTTGAACCATTAATCTTAAAATTTTCTGGAGGAGGGCCCCCACAACTCCCACTTACCCTAATGGGTATGCAATACCCCCACACCCATAAGTATTAGTTGCGCCTAAAACCCCCCCAGCCTTGATTCCCAGCTGCGCCCCTGGTTATCACTGCTACTTGGTTTTATTTAAACTGTGCACAGTAGTAAAACCGTTGTAGAGCACACAAATTTCATTCAGAATTCGAATCATTGAATACAAGTAATCAAAGGTCTTCGCAAAGTCAACAAATGCAATCAAAGTCTGTTTTTTCTTCTCTATTCTCTTCTCTATGAGAAACCTAATGACAAAATTGCTTCTTAGGCCCATGCTTTTCCTAAATCTAAATTGGTCCTTTTCCAGGGATTCTTCTACCCTTCATTCTATTCTACTGTAGATGATTCTCCTAAAATTTTCACACTTCTCTGCTCTCTTCTTTTTTGGATTGGGAATGATGATGTTTTTCTTGAAGTCACTGGGTACATCCCCTGTTGAATACTTTTTGCAAATGGTTTTGTACAGCTGAGTCTTCTGAGTCTTCTTCTTCTGAGAGAAGAGAAGACTTAACTCAGTCTTCTGAAGAAGACTGAGTTAAGTCTTCTCTTCTGCATTTTTGATACGCTCAACTGGAAATCATCTATTCCCAGAGCATTATTCATTTTTATTTTTCAGGTCCCTTGTTGCAGCATCAAATTTCAATCTAAAACTGCTGACTCCATTGTCATCCACTTTCCTCTTTGATGAATTTTGGGCTGAATTTGCTTCCATTGTATAACTCCTCCAGGTATTCACTCCATCTCTTCACTTTCTCCTCGTTTTTAATCAAAATATTTCCATACTTGTCCCTTATGATATTATGTCTTGTACTCCATTCCTTGCAATGATTCCTCACTACACCATAGGCCGCTTCCACTTTCTCTTGCACGAGATCTCAATGCATACCCTTCCATTGATTCATCATCCACACTTCTCTAGTTTTTCTAGTTTTGCAACACATCTCGTTCCTTATTCTCTTGAAGCAAGGCTGTCCTACCTCAGCTTTTGCGTTATTATACTCACTCTGTTCTTCAATGATGTCTAAGACGGCATCCATGATCCATGGCTTCTTCTTAACAAATTGTCTTTGCCTTAGAATTTCTCTTTCGGCCTCCTGAAGTCCACTTTTAATATTTTTCCAACTATCCTATTCCGATTTCTCAGTCAGATATAATCTTATCTTGTTCAACCACTAAAAAGAGATTTAACACTAAATGTCTCCTGTTGTGCACAAATTCATAAGAGGAATTCTTTAATGCAAGCACTTATTGGTAGTTACATTATTCACTTGGTAAAGAACCTTTTTTTGACATTGCTTGATGTACACTTATAGCGGACTCAATCATTTAGACTAGACCCCATTTTCAGCCTACTACAACTGTATGTACAGCCTTACCTTTCATTATCATCAACAGTCATCAATCCTTAGATTAGTTTTCCACAGCTCTCAAATCAATTCTCTCATTGCCTAATCTTTTAACACCTATATTATTCTTCTGCTTTACATCCTTCTCTATGGATCTCATCCATGGCCTACCTCTGGCATTATTCTCTTCCACCTTTCCTTCAACAATAATTTTTATTACACCATAGTGTCTCATGATGCAGCTGATTAAATTATCCTGTCTTATACCCTGGTTTTTTTTAAAGACTTCTCTCCTTAATCTTCTTATAACTTCCACATCACTCACACAATCTATCCAGTTGATCAATTGAATGGTTTGCGGCGTAACTTAGTGAAATTGCCTCATATTAAAATGAAAAAACTTTGTAAATTTCACATTAATTTTAATAACACGACCAGTTTCATCGCTGCGCGACATCATCAGGTGCATATATCACCGTGCTTTCCTGTATATGCACCTGATGATGTCGCGCAGCGATGAAACTGGTCGTGTTATTAAAATTAATGTGAAATTTACAAAGTTTTTTTCATTTTAATATCCAGTTGATCATCATCATTCTCCTGAAGTACCACATTTCTCTACTGCTGTTATTACCCATACCTCACTACCATAAAGAAGCATTCTCCAAATTTAAGTACTAATAAATTACTTCCTGACTTCAATGTTTATATCTTCAACTGTAAGAAGATTCCTCTTTCTGAATAATGTCCTCTTTTCTTGGGCTATTTTACGGACTACATACTTCCTTCCCACAGAGTTCCCACTCTACCTAAATTATAAAATTCATGGTTTTTTCCAGGTTTTCACGGTCTAAGTATCGTCAAATTCACCGTCTGTTGACGAGCCATTAAAGGTAGAAATATTGATCACGTAACAATCACGTAAACTAAAAATTTATCAAATGCGACACACGTTGTGAATGGGTGCTTTTCATTCATCGACAAAAGTTGACTTGCCTAACGGTTTTCGTGTTCCATTCTGTGTGTGTCGCCCACTGCTGTGACACGAGTCAACAAATGATTACAAGCAGGAATTGGAGACTTATAAACAGTTTTCGTGAGTCAACACTAGTCGACACGTGAGCCACATGAATGGCAAGCACCAAATACATACGCAGCAATGAAAGTGCTATCTATAATGACGTCACCCATCGTTAGCAAAATTCAGGGCCGGCTAAAGGTTATGAGTGGAAAAATGGAGGGAGAAGGGTAGTGGGGAAGTGAAGAAGTGTCTGAGTTTTTGCCAGAGTTAATAAATACTTTGGTTAATGGCCTTCCAATCACAGGTCAGGCTTAAGGTCAGTGTGTCGTCATGGCACACAGAACTACAATTGTGCTGCAAATAAACGTGTGCAGATAAATGCATGGATAGTATCTGGGCGTGAATGACCTTGAAACTTGATCGACACATCAATTTTTCTTTTGATCTGTCAATCGAAGTTCTACAATCAAGTTTGAGAGATTTTTAAGTTATTATGACGAAATTCACAGTTTTAAGGTTTTCACAGTTGAGTGGGAGCCCTGTTCCTAGCTTAAGGTTGGTCTTCACCTCTCCTCTTTCATAGCTCATGCTGTATTCTTCGGGTCTTTCTGTCTCCGCTATGACTACTATGTCATTAGCAAATTGTAGAATGCCAATTTTTTCACCAAGGATTTTCACTCCTGCCGCTTTCTCTTTTACAGTGGAACCTCGTTAAAGTGAGTACGGGCTATAGCGACACCCCCGCTATTACGAGAGATAGCCGATGCACCGTCGATTGACCCTATAATAAGCGTGTTAAAAAATTCGTTTTTACGAGACCCTTTCGGTGTTGGCTCTCGCCATAGCGAGGGTTTCACCGCCGGAAGACTTTCATGAAGACTCCTTAACCTCTGTAATTGCTAGCGATCTGTTAGAAATGAAGTTAATGGAGTGCTCAGTCTCAAATTTATGTGGTAAACTGTCGTTTGATAAATATAATGATGACAAAACAATGCTTTGTATGATTTTTATTCAGTGCGGCGCTTATAAATTGTTTGAATAGTTGGTCGTTATTTGAGTAAGGAAATTTAGTGATGCAAAAAAACATAGCCTTTCTTCTGGATTTATGCTTACGTTTATCGGATAGATGTTTATCTGTCGCCGCACCACTCCTGTTCCTGTACATCTGTTCGCAACAGGTATATTGGCTATTATTTTCTCCACCTCCGGTAAAGCGACAATTCGCTATAGCGAGTGATTATTAGTGCACCGTGGGGTGTCGTTATATCGAGGTTTCACTGTATTCCATTGATAGCTTCCTCAAAGAAAACTTTAAAGTTACTGGAGACAGAAAAACACCCTTGCCTCACTCCTTTCCTAATTCTTGCTTCTTTGGAGCTGGATCCAGATTTATCATAGCTACTTGGTTTTTAAATAAATTGTGAATAATTCTCCAGTCATTACAAATCACTCCCATTTCTCTTAGTATTGTAAGTGCTGAATTCCAATCTACCCTATCAAAAATCTGATCTAGATCCACAAAGACCATGAACGTAGGCTTATTCTTCTCCATTCTCTTCTCTACGAGAGGCCGAAGAGCTAATATGGCTTCCCTTGTGCCCTTGTTTTTTCTAATTCCAAATTTGTCTTCGTCCGGGAACTCCTTTCCGTTAAACTCTCCGACAGATGATTCTTCTAAATATGTATCTTCACTGCATGAGTCGTTAGGCTAATGAAACTAAAATCTTCACATTTCTGCACTCTCTTCTTTTTGGGAATAGGTATAATGTTCTTCTTGAAGACCCTTGATATATTTCCTGATGAGTGCATGTTGAAAGGAAGAGCTGAATTAATATATTTTCCACTCCATTTTTAATAACGAATATCATCAACTCCAGATGCTTTACTCATCCATAAGTCCATTTTTGCAGAATCAAATTTGGACCTTAATATTGAAGCTCCCATATCATCCATTTCAACTTCACTTTCCTCATCAATTATTTGTGATGCAAGATTATTGCCCTAGTATAACTCTTCCAGTATCTTCTTCCATCTCTTCAGTTTGTCTTCATTTTCAATCAAGAGATTTCCATCCTTGCACTTAAAGGTATTGCATCTCACGCTCTGTTCCTTGGATTGGTTCCTCACTTTCGTATAGGCAGCTTCTTCTTATAGCCATGAGAGGTTGCGAAATGTTGTCGCTTTTTGTCCACGACTTCTTATTCGACAATAGGGTGGTTTCCTATTATTTTTTTATTGCCTAAATTGAAAGATTATTACTCCTGGAGTATGTATTTCACGCTTTTAGATTTTTAAATGACGATATCTATTTTTTGCGATTACATGAAAAGTGAAAATTTTCAAGCGCGAGAAAACGTGATGGCTAAGTATGAATGCCAGGAAAACTCCCGTGTGACGTCATTCTGGTTCCTGCTGCCGCAAGTGAAGTGACCTTGGGGCAAGGCTCTGAGCGCTGATACGACGCAGGATGCTAGCAGGTAGCAGAGTACCATGCTCGCTGGTAGCGCTTGGCTTAAATAAGGATTATTATTACCTTATCAAACGAGGAAAAATTTCCGACCTTAGCCTTTTAATAGGTGATTTAATAGGTGATTATTGAGACATGTTTCCCTGATTCCCCTAGGTGATTTAATAGGTGATTATCGAGACATGTTTCCCTGACCTCTGTGCCTCATGCATGCATTGGTAATCTCAGACGATGCAAAACTCCTATCTACTCGTATAGAAACTAGGTCCCTGTGACGTCACGTGGAGTGGCATCGCATGGGCGCCAATCTGGCCTTTTTCAAATGCGGTTAAAATTGACCATTGCCATTCGTCTGAACTGGGATTTCTAAAACCAAATAATTTGTATATTATGAATACACTAACGGTGGGTAACGAATCGCAATCATTGCCTTTCGTTTTCTTTGATGAAGGAAACTACCCTATTAAACTCGCTAGGCTCCATATCTAGATGTTGACCTACCATCCACTACCCAGTGGACACACTTGGTAGCTTTAGGCTTAGCCGTGAGACTTTCGTTCCAGCACTCAATTAAAATTTTTTTAACCCAATTAGTCAAGGATAAGTATTTCTTTTAGTTACATGCTATTTTTTGTTTTGTCCTGGTAAGGCCGTTTTACATGGGGCACGGAATTGTGCAGGTTAGAACTGCAATAATTTTTAAAATGGCATGGAATTGCACGAATACATGAAGGAAATTGGACCAGGGGCTATTTTGCCATCTCAAGTCCATGCATTCTCACATGTGTTCTAACAATTCACCACTTTGAACAAGAAAAATTTGACTGCACCTTCGTACACATGTCAGATTGTGAAAGCACATGTGCCCCAGGTAAAACGGCTTAAGCAATATCAATAACCAGCAGATTTTACAGTCTCCTAAAATTTTAACAGAATACATAGTTAAAAATATTACCTGATTCATATCCCCACCAGGATTTTTATCAAAGAACCATGCGCCAATGAGAGTGAGGAATCTCGCAACACAGCAATGAATTTGGTCTTCTTGGCTGACAGTCAGTTGATTTTCTCCTTGCAATTGGTTTTCAGCCAGTTTGATCTGGTGAGCATCAAGCCAAGTGTTATTCTTCTCCAGCATTCTTTGTAGATTCCCTTCAGCCCCTTCAAATGACTGAGGACATACCAGACTGGAAAAAAGATTAAAATGAAATATATGCACACTTTTTTTGCCAAATAAAGTCAACCCCATCATTTTTTAATCTAGACTTTTTGGAAAAAAAATCTCCACTTCAAAGATAGCCTTGAAGCTCCGGTGCTCAACATGTTTTATGCTCTTAGTGTTCAACTGAATAAATTTATTTAAATACTAACAAAAAACTGCTTAATATGCTTATTGATGTTTTAAAATGCATTACTATAAATCATTAATTTCATATAAAGTCCATGTTTTGCATTTTTGCTAATGTTGAGCATGAGAAATAAATAACTGCATAATTTTTTTTCCCTGGATATGTTTGAAACGAGAGGAGAGGTGCCCATTTTGGGATGACCACCATCTAATCACATAGCTAATAGCTTTAATAACTGGAAATTATTAGAGATTTTCTCATTTCTAAGGTTTAATTTTTATACAAGAGAGAAAAGCGCCCATTTTTCTCTCTTGTCTGCGCACCACCACCAACGAAGAACTTCCACACCCATAGTGAATTGCTGCATTCATGCAATTAAATAATTATATCTAGGTAGCGTTACTTCAAGCATGTTTGCAAAAGTTGAATTCTGTAACTTTGATAAAATATGACTAGACATCATCTAGCCATAACTTATTCATTGCAACAAAACATTCCGAAGAATTGAATGTCCTCATCTTCTCACAATGCTCTTCATACTACAACCTTTCTGAAACATTTAAAATAGTTTTAAACAATTAAAACCTGTAAGAAGTTTTAGCCATGTGACCCACTATATCAGGCAAAGAAAACTTTGTTTAAAAAGAAAACACGATCGGGTGTGCACATAGTGAATCAAAAATTTAGCTGTAACAGTCTCCTACAAATTTTACCTTTAAACCTTAAATTGGTATAGAAATTATTTTGACAAACTGTATTAGTTTCATGCATACTAAAATAAATCCTTTAATTTCCATCATCTCGCCATTCCACAAGCACATTTGAGTCATATTATCAAGATCGCACTGCATTTTTGAAGTCAGCCACTAGTGTACTTAAAGCAGAAAATTCTACAGGTTTCTTTACATTTAATTATTTTACCCATATTCTTACATCATTGTAGTCACTCAAGTATTTCTTTTTCAGACTGAATGAAGTAGAGGATTTTTTTACCTAAGGGGGGCAAAGCATTAAGTCTGAGAAGAATATCCCTTGTAAAAAGTGCTACAATCCAAAACAATCAGGGATGTAGCCAGGACGATGTGTTTAGGGGACAAAATCCAGGAGTCAGGGGGGTTGAACCCCCTCGTAAGAAAATATGAACATTTTCATCTCTAGAAATCACATTTTATGCTATTTTGGCACATAAAATTAAAATTGATGGGTTGTCGGGAAGCTGTTTTGCTAAAATATATTGGTGGAGTGAAATAAATTTGCTTTATAGGTTAATATTTTTCTGCCAATTGGTGTCGAGAGGCACATGCCCCTTGTGCCCCCCACCATGGCTATGTCACAGAAAACAATATATGTCACACAGAGAAAATAAAACTTTACTCACCACCTCATGTAGTGGTAGCTGGCATCAACGCTATGATTCTGAGTAGCAGCCAGAGTTCCAAGCTGATTATGAGGCATGCCTACTTCAGGGTTGAAATTTAGAGCCTAAAAAAATTAAGAGAGTTTCGGTTAATACTTTTCCAACAATGCATACTATAAGTAAATACTTAAGCTGCAATATTGCCTCAAGAACACAGGGGTTGAGGCACAAATTAAAATTTTCAAACAAAAAATTAACGAGGGGCACAATTTTCGTTCAAGAGGAAGAAAAAAATAATTTCAACAAGAGCACCAGCCTCAAAATTTTATATGTTTGGGACCAGTAAATCATCCTCCCTCATCACTCAAACACTAATCCCTAACAAAAAGGTGAGCTCTACTCTATCCTATGCACATCAACCTTCGAGTTAATACACTGAGTGAATGGAAATATTTTTTTAACGCCTTCCAATGCTGAGATGGTCACTAAAATTATGCCTCCACTTCTTGCAAGAAATTGAATGAGAATAGAAAAAAGTATAAGGGCCCTATAGGAGGCAGAGCAGTTTATTCTAATCTTGGAACCCCAAGTTTGAATCTTGCCTGCTTGGGTTTCCCCCCTCCCTGCTGTCAAAAAACGAAAAAAAAAGTCTTCTTTACGTCTTCGTTACAAAAAACTATTTTATTCGTCTTCTATATCCCAAAGTCGCACAACAATCACATTTCATATTGGCAACGTAAATAAAATAACAAAACAAACATTCATCATCACCTTGAACGTAAAAATGCAAAACCCTACAAAATATTAATTTTCACATTACAACACCTGCCCCCCACCCACACACACACAACAGGCATAGACATACTGTATTTCTCCATATTGTGAATTGATATATCTTTTGTGAGAATACAGTAATTTATTTGATCTATCAGTCATGCTCTTCCAATCACAATAATCAACTCCGTAAAGAAATATAATGCATTCATCAATGAAGAATTGGAAAAAATTAATTAAATTAAAGACTGCACACTAGCAATACCCCTTAAAAGTACAAATTAATGACAAACCATTAAAGTTTTCACAAGTGCTTATTACTAAAATTTTTTCAAAAGAAACACTAATTAATATAGCTACTTAAATTCTTGAAAGTAATTACTTATGGGACGGGTTTTGCTTAAGAGAGGATTTGTAAGTTCCTAGTTTCATAGCCTACCACTCCGTTGTTTCCATGGTATGGGACACAGCATTTGATAGCACTTGCATAGTATTCCCCTACTTCCCGTGACCTAGCAGCGGCTATTCCTATTCATAGTTATAAGTACATAGGGAGAGAGCCCTTAGGAAACCTCATATTGCTGAGCTCACCCTCTACCAAAGGTTCTTGACAAAGAGAATGGCCCAATGCACACCCAACTGTTGGCCATCGCCAAAAAATTCAGAAAGTTCACCCTTGGCAGGTGGTGATCCCAGCATTCCTGGCAGTCTGGGCATGCAGAGCTTACCTAGCCTACACCCAATACCCACCACTGCCATCCTAGTTATCTACATGATAACAGACTCCTGTATCTAATGTCTGTTATAGATGCAGCAAAAAAAAACTCACTTGAAAATAATATCTGGTAGACAGAGTAGCATCCCAGCATGGGTGAAGATCTGAAAGGTATCTGCTAAGATCCCCAAGATATACCAAGCATCGATGGACAGCTTGACGAGCCCATTCCACTCCACTAACTTCAGGCAGTTTACCAACAGAGGATTTCCCTGAAAGGTAATAATTTTATCTGTAACCAGGAAGTTCAAAGAAAAATTTGCAAATCATTATCACCCAATTGTATTTACCAAAAAATGTAATATAATTGAGTGAGATTCGAGTGATTTCCTTTATAAACACTTAGGCACAGAAATTCATACAAGAAAAATGTGTGCAAAAACTTGGTGGCCAATGGATACGAGCAATTCTCTGTTCTGTGCCGACATTGAGTTGAAAATAAAAAGCACTACAACATATCTAGTTAATCTCGTTTGTTTTCTTTACTAAATTTCTGTTCCTAACTCTCTTAAAAAAAGTCACTTATAACCCTTGGCTTCTCACCCCCTCAATGATGCGGCAATAGTATTAATAGTATACAGGCTAAGTACTTAATTTGCATATGAAAACAATGACTCACACCCAAAAACTAACACAAAGCCACCAAATTGCAAAAGTAAACCAATTCCAGCCGTGGAAAAAATCTTTCAGAAAACAACCATACCTTTAGCAAGTCCACCATCATCTACAACCAATGGAAAGTCGATGATTCCTCTGAGGTCCAATTTATACTCGATTTGCATTCTAAATATTAAATGATGGTAGTTCCCCACACCAGCTGTCAAATGCTTCTGCAGATAGGCAATATCTTCTACACCCCAAGCATTTCCCTGTACGTCAAAACAGAAAGAAGTATAAGCTGGCATATAAGTTGTGTATTTCACATAATTGAAGTAAATAGGAAATAGATTGCACTTCAAATTCACGATGAATATAAATCCTGGATGATACCTCAATGTCAGACTCAGTATGAATTTCATTCAAATTATTTGTGCTCTCATCTCATTCAAATTTTATCAGGAGAAAAGAAGATCACAAAAGGTACCTTTCTCAGCCTTTTAGCTGCGGTCAGGGCTTCATAGTAACCCTTTCTCCACAGTAACTCCTCTCCTTTTCTTCCATACCCAACTGGATCTGAAAATATAAGCCTCTCACAATACTCTCTCAATCTGGCTCGATGAGTTTCCATATGAGGCAAGAATAAATCCGCACATGATTTGGCCTTCCCTTGTTGATCGTCTAGGTATCGCACAGCCTCCGATATCGTCCTAAAACGATTGACAAAAATATGAGCAATACCATCAACCAATAAATTTCCCAGAGATTAAGAGGGAAATCAACAAGAGCCTCTACTTTTTTACTCGAAATAAAAAATCGACTTACTTTACAGGAATGGCAACTAATTATATCGCAACGGATATCACATGCTGATAACACAATGTATATTAAAACCTTTCAATATTTAAAATCCTACAATAACCCAAAAATGTGGGAAATCATCGTTTTTTGGCCCAATATCATTTTAACATACCTATACAGACGTTTCGTTAGGTCCACATTCTCAGCCCTCCCTTCTGTAATAGGGTTGTAAAACTTCTTCATGGTGTCAACTCATCTTACAGCTGAAATTATGGCGAGACAATTTTCATTTTCCACACATCCTGATAAAAGAGAATTCATGATCTCGCTCAGGTTGGGTTTTGAACTTCATTTCATGGGTTACAGAGGGCAGTTTCTCCCAGAGATCGGAGGCACCGGATGTTGCGCATTTGAGCGTTCACTTTGTTTATCCCTGATGTTGTGTTGATGTCTGTATTTAGTGGAAGAGGGTTTAACTTTCGTATTTCTTGGTGATTGCTTGGAATTATTGCGATAAAATGAGTCGTAGAAGAGCTCACGATAATGACGACGGTTATGGTAATGTTTATTATACAGTTTAGATTTATTTATTGCAGCTAATTCGTGAATTTACCCTAGCATCCCGCTCTTGAAGCGGCTTTCAGAATTCGGCCCCATTATCTTTTATAATATTGTCACCTTTCATCAATTTTATGTGTTCAGTTGGTGTGTGACTATGCATGGCAACATTTTATTACTCGATCGTATCTCAATATCTGACATTAATATGCCAGTCGTCCTTCTGGAGGCATTTTGCTCTTATAGTCTGTTCCCTAATTTATATCTTAATGTTAACTATAATGTGCGGTAAAAATTCTTCCATGGAGCCACCAAACGGAGCATTGCTTTTTGTTGAACCTCATGCAATAATTACCGCTGAATTTTCTGCAATTATTTCTGATTTGTACGTGGCATAATGCCTTGAGCCAGTAAGAGTTTGGCAGTTATAGCTCAAGGATATAGCACTAACAATCACCAATTATCCTTTAGATAATCATAATTCATATTACCATGGGCATAATATATTAAGTTTGGGAATTTCCATTGCAAGAAAATGCGACATAAATCACTAATGTTCAGTTCCTTTCTTGGCTCTCAAGTGCTCCTTCAGTCATCCATTTTTAATGACAAAATAGGGTCGTATTTCATGTCTAATAGAAAATTCTGGAGAGCAAATATACTGCTACGTTTATCATATGATTTTTATGGAAGTAATTTTCTCGAATCTTTGAAGGTATATAATTAAATTGGTGATGGCAACAGCGCAATATTCAAAGAAAAAACTTTCTAGTTTTCGTCTCATGCACGCCATTATTAATTTTTTCTATACAATAGTACCTTGCTGAGATATTGCATTTAGCAGTCAATGGAAAGAACGTGAGGTACTGTTAGGACTTCAGACGAATGAAATATAGTTACACTTCTAATTTAAAAGTAAATAGATCCCATTTATTGGTGTAGTTTTGCATCTCTCGAAAACGATTAAAATCTTACAATCAATGTCAGTTGTATGAATCTAGTCAATCATATTAAAGGCATCATGAATGAGGGAAACCAATACTTTCATCTTGACTCTCTAGAAACAGTTTGTATTTGGGTATGAAAAGTATCTCAATCTCCAAAAAGATTTACTTCTTTTGTCGTTCTAAATCTTATCACTGATTGAATGGTAGACTTTTCATATTTCAAATCAATTCACCTATGTTTCTTAACGCTATTTATCTGTTCCATCAGCAAGATTGTAATTTGCCAAAATCATTTTTAATTCACTCAAAATTTTGTGCCTTCATTGCAGCCACCATAAAATCACATATTTTCTTCATATTTCTTGTATTTTTCTGTTTATAGTTTACTTATTACCATTGATTATGTGTTTCTGTTTCAGAGAGGGCATATAAAAAGAGGCGCCGTGTCTCAGAAAATCAAGAAATAGAAGACCGGTTGGAGTCTTTGATAATTCGTGTGGGCGAGAAGGTGAGACCAAAATTCTTTTCGAGCCACTAATAAATAAATCCCCCCTTCAGAACTCGGAGAAATTTTAAAATTTAATGCATATTACTTAATTGGATAAATATTACTAGTAGAATAGTGTAAGGATTAATGAAATATCCCTAAGAAAGCCTTAAAACTCACCCTTTGGAATCATTTATCTTCAAAATTTTCTGGGGAGGGCACCTGCATCTCCTGTATTCCATACCCCTAGTATTAGTTGCGACTAAAACCTCCCCTAGCCTTAAATCCTAACTGCACGTCTGTCTTGGTGAACTTTTCCTTATTAGTTTTGCATGTAAATCTATATTTTTAATTTACAATGTCACTACTTGACAATGTCTATTGTGCTTCATACCATCTAATGATAAATAAATTGACTGATTGATTGATCACTTTAACTTCAGATCACCATTCCCACAAAATTGTGATTAATTGAGCGATTGAGGCTCCTGCTTTCCATAACTTTGACTGAAAATTTCAGGCCAACTAGTGACTGGGTTTTAGGCAGGTCATCCTTTAGGGTGTTGCTGTGGTATGAAGTGGATAATTTGTTGCATTCCAGTTAGGCATCTACTCACTTGCAATACTATCCTCAAAATTTTGAGAACTTCCCCTTTTCAATGCTGAGAGTAATACTTTTTGCACCCCTACGAAAGATCCAAGTGTTCAAGTTGTGATCATTCTCTATGAATTAGGTTTTTCCCTCTCCTTTTTTGTCTGGGCAAAAGTAAAACACTTAATCCTGGGCAATATAGATGGAGTAATAATTCATCCACAAGGTTCCAATCTTTTTCTGTGCTGATAGGGAGTAGTTTTTTCAGTCCTATTCCTATATGCCTTTGCCTTGAATATTGTCATGTTCAATTGATTTTCAATGGTATTAGTTTTCATATGTTATCGTCAGCAAAAGCTGGCTATTGATGTCAACGGCTTTCGGGGCCAGTTTTGTATTGCACTTTGTCACGCGAGCTTTCGCGCCCATTTCAGGTCGCATAATCAGGCGATGAGGCTCATTCGTCGCCTGATTATGCGACCTGAAATGGCTGGGAAAGCTCGCGTGACAAAGCGCAATACGCAGCTGCCCCCAAAAGTTGTCGACATCAATGAATCTCACTGCCCAAGCCTACGTTCCAAAAGCTGGCTATTTTGACATAGTGTTAATAACAAGTTTGTAGAGAAAAATGGTGCCTCTGCAATTCATTATGGAGATCAACGTAGTTCTTGGATATTGCACTCATTAGAAAATTTTTGGAGGAGGTGAATGAAAATTTTAAGGTGCTTCATAATTACTTATTAGTTTAAATCTTGCCACCTGTGTTCATGTCTGCTCACAAAATCCCCCATTCATGCAGTAATTAACTCACTGTTTTGAGGGAAAAATGCCTCTTTCTTAGCCACCTGCAATCATCCTGATACTCCTTGAGAAAATAGCATCGTGTAGGCATGACAAAATTGCATCGTGTATCATACATGAAGGCTAAACCTTGGATTTTAACCCAGGACCCTCTTGTCTGAAACCCATCAAAAAGCCATAACTCAAGTCTACCCTCACACATCTCTCAAAGGGGGATTCTTATATTTACATGCTTTGCTTTTTGTAATGTAAAAATTGCTATAGTCTTTCAGTAACTATAAAAATGAATTTACTTTTAGAGCACCTCATCTCTGGAAAGTAATTTGGAAGGACTTGCCAGTGTATTGGAAGCAGATTTGGCTAGCTTCAAGAATAAGATTTTGAGGATATTATCAGATTGTGCAATAAAGATGCCAGAAAAATGCACAATATACACCACCTTGGTTGGTCTCCTGAATGCAAAAAATTACAACTTTGGCGGTGAGGTAAGTGTATTGGAATTCATTATTGTTTTTTCCCCATAGTATTTCTTACCTTATGTAGAGCTCTTCAGTTTTTGCAAATTTTATGGTTCTTTACACTTTTTTCATGAGGTATTAACCTGTAAAACACTATCTTAATCATTAAAAAAAATCATAATAATTATTATGAATACTAAAAATCATGTAAAAACTGCAAACAATATGATGTCAAGGAAATTTGCTTTTACAAAACTCAAGGAATCCAAATGAAATGTTATTAAAAATCATGCATCCTCCTTTAAGTAATGTAAGAAGTAGCTGAGTCCATTATTTTAGTTCATTATGCAGGAGTACTTACTGTTTTGTACATTTATTTAGTTCATGGAGTATATGGTGCGGAATTTCAAAGAAAATTTGAAGAGCTGTAAGTGGGATGCTGCTCGCTATTCCTTGAGGTTTTTAGCTGACTTGGTCAACTGCCATGTAATCGCTGCTGGCTCTCTTTTGCAACTCTTGGACAACATGGTTGATGCTGCTAAAGAGGATGGTGTTCCTCAGGTTTGTATGAGTTTATTTTTGGTTTTATATCTTATAAACAATATAAGTGCCTGCCCTGGTGGCGGCGGGGTAACATTTTCGCCTGCCAAACAAGAGGTCGCGGGTTCGAGTCCCGCCTGGGTAGGTTTCCCTGGTCAAGGGCATGGTTGTTTGTGTACGTTTACTTGTTACATTTGTTGAACACTCAGGTGTAAAATGGCCAATAAGAGCTGTATACGGTGGTTTGAAAACAAAATTTAAAAAAATAAGTTTGGATCTGCAGTAATTTTCATTCATTCATGCATCATCATTCTACATTTTTTTAATTCTACATATCACATTTAGTCTTCAAATACGTAACATAATTGTCTGCAGGAACATATACACCAGTGATGGCCATTGATTCATTTGTTATAAACAATATCCATTATGATGTCTACCCCTTAATTGCAATATATATTACTTTGATCAGTTTATGTTTCAAATTTTTTTCAAGTTTCAAAGAAATGGGTTAAGACAGAGTCAAAACGTTTGTTATACATATATACAACTTATCGCTGACACTGGTTGTGGTCATTAGCTTAGTATTTCCTATTATTATAGTGTTTTATTAGTTCAATGGCCATGGTGAGAATGCTCATTCTAATGACTCCAGGAGGCTTCCACATGAATGTATGGGAAATCAAATGAAAATTGTATGGCACTGTGACTAATTTTGCCTATGAGTTGGTTCTTTACCCCACCATAATTAATATGGTTTCCATACTCAATCCATGATGAATTATGTAGTTTTGAAATCTATTCTTATTATATTTTATTTTCTTATTATATTATAATATTAAAATATTTATTTGCTGAATAATCTTAGCTTCACTTTTGGGTATTATATTTCATGTTGCTTGTTTCAGACCTTCAGTATTGTTTACAGTTATAAATCTTCTTTTATTATTTGTCAGCATTCAGTCAGTTGAAAAAAAATATTTGCGTGGTCTATAATCATTAATATGATATGCACAATATAAATATTTATTTAGTTTTATACTCCTACCAAAGAATTAATGAGTAACCATTAAATTCCTTTTGCAGGTTAGGAAAGACTGGTATGTTTTTGCTGTGCTCGCCACTCTTCCTTGGGTAGGAAGAGAATTGTATGAGAAGAAGGAGCAAGCTTTTGAGCATTTACTCACCACCATTGAAATATTTGTTAGAAAAAGGACTAAGCATCATCATGCTGCTCTTCAAGTGTGGTATTCAGGCACTGTTCATCCACAAGAAGAGGTATGCAGTCATTATTTTTTAATTAAATTTCTTCTGGAAATTATTTGGAAAAAACGTGTTTTGCATGAGTCTTAGAATTAAATAAAGATAATGCCAAGTTTCCCATTCTATTAGAAAAAGGAGTGAAGGTACAGAATACAGTAAAACCCCTTATTTACACTTTTCTGGGGACCCAAGAAAAAAAGTGTAAATTGTGGGAAAATGCAAATCGTGGGAAATAGAGAATTTTCACTTTTATTCATATACTGGCTTTGGAAATGTTAATTTTTTAATTGTTCACTAAGCATTATTCCATAGCACTGTTTCCCTCTGAAGCACAGTGTTTTTGCTGGCAGCAAAAATTAAAAAATAATCCTGTTTTGTCTGCACTGAAAACATCTTTTGGGCTGTAACCTTCCAAAACTCTAATATATTCAGATTCTTTCCACTGAGTTGCTGTCTCTATGTTAACATCTTTGCTTTCACCACTCACCATCTTATATACAAGACTGTACCTATTTTTGAATTTGTCCAACCAACCATTATAGATGCCGTGGAATCTTCGATTCCCAATCTTGTGGGGAAATACTTTTTCTCAAGGGCCTTTGGGCCTGTTTACACGATACATTAACACGTACGAGTTAATTTCTACTTGCATGAATGATTTTTGTGGACCGGAACGGGACATGTACGAATGTAGGCAGGGGCAGATCCAGGATTTTTTTCTGGGAGGGGCACTAGAGGGCCTGACAGGCAAAAGATCTTGTCTTAATTGAGATTAAAAACAAGATATAACAATGACTCTACAAAATTCTCTTTATTTTTATATCAAAGTTATTCTTATTGAATTAAATGATTGAGCCTCCTTGAGTAATACACAAAACAAAGCGAACATAATGATGACCATCAGGGGCGGATCCAGGATTTCTTTCTGGGGGGCACAAGCAATGCCGTATCCAGGATTTTGATCTGGAGTGGGGGGGGGCACAATGATACCACGTTATACAAAATGAACGCAATGATAACCGGACCGTATTAAAAATCTTCCATATTTTTAAGTGTCTGGGGGGGCACGTGCCCCCCCCCCCCCCCCCCCATAGATCCTCCTATGATAACCGTATTCAAATTTTGTCTCTTTTTTTAAGCATCTGGGGGGGCACGTCCCCTTCCCCTAAATCCGACTATGAATGCATGAACCAAATTTGAACAGGTTCTATTTTCTGTTCGTGCATATACGCACAAGTTGGGTGAATACACGGTGCATTTTCGTGTTCATAATTTAGACATTAACATGTACAGGTTAATGTACTATGTAAACAGGCCTTTAGATGACACCTATGCTGGGACATTTGATGATCTTGCACCTAAAAACTACTCTTTTAGAATTCGTTCTATTTATAAATAGAATATATTCTTACCTGGAATTCTTCACATATATTCTCTTTTTTGATAAATTTCCGCACTGGTTTGCATATTTTACTGGTTTGCATATTTTACTATGGAATCGCGATTTTTCACCACGGTATTGAATGTTGAGCCTGGGAATCCGAACGGATTGCCAGTCCCAACATTCGAGTCGCCAGCGTTTGAATCGATGCGGGTTCCGGTGTGGGAATCAACTATCTCTATAATTTTCATTTTCTCGTCAATTAAAAATGTCCGTTTTTCACCTCGAATTTCCATTTTCAAGCCGGATCGATTCTATTTCCCGTACAAGTTGAGGGTAACTCGAGTTGCCGATCGGCAACACACGAGTATCTGACCTACTCCTCGGCGATCAAGTGCGTAGTACAAACTGTCATGGGACTTCATAATTTTTGAAATTTACAATAGTTTGCGATACACTGCTATTTGAATGGGATAATTCAAGTTTAAATAAGTTTTTTTTAAGTATTTAATTAACCCATAATTGCTACGCAACTGTTGAATGAAGTCAGCGCAAATGATCCCAGTTGTCGGTCAAGTTATTTAGTTCCGGCATTTATCACGTCTGGTTCCCTTGCAAACTCTCGTATCAAATTATCGACTACATGATAACTGTCAACATTCCTTCAGGAGTTCTTGCATTATAATTAATACATAGCTCGATTGCTCAATACACCTATTTTCATATCGTGAATCTTTTCGCCGCTGACAGAAAACGAGATGACGTAGTTCAACTTTCCGACGTTAGTGGCGTTCTGTCCCGCCACATTCAAATTCTTCCCGAAAATAGTTCTCATTACGTCTTTCTCTCTTAGATTTTTAAATAAAAATGCGCGAAAGGAAGCCAAAAGACTGTTTTAAGGGCTGATATGCGCGATTAATTGTTTTACTACGCAAAAATTTTTTTTAGTCGGCAAGTCGTGATGCACATGGCGGGAAAACGAAAAAAACACGGCGTAAATACAGGGTTCTATTTACATTGGAGAGAAAGGAAATATGACGGGACCCAGAAAAAAACTTGCAATTTGCGGGAAAACGTAAATTCCGATAACGCAAATACGGGGTTTTACTGTATTTTGGTGGTTTTGAGAATGGGTTTTATAAGAATTTTGTCTATGGTATTCAGGAGCTTCCATGGCTTTCCATGACTGTCAAATTGTGAAGAATGATAATAATTAATATAATACATAATATGTAATAATTTCTGACTGTATTGTAATATTTGTTGTTTTTAACTGTTAGATACTCTATTAAATAGGAGATTAAAGCTCTCTCCTCTGGAATTGTATCGTAGTGAATAATTTACTGCAACTTTGTACTATATCTTCTTAAGTCGCCTACCAGTATTCATTATTTATGTATTAAAAATTATGAGTAATGCCATTTTTCATGCAATCTAATTCATTTGCCTGCAATTTCTTTTCAACAAGTTTTTTTGTTTGTTTTCTCAACAATGGGAACTATTTTGTCGCTACTACCTTTCACAACTACGGGAATCTATACACATCTGCCCACCAGTTTTCTCTGTGTTCTAATGTCATGGAGTTAATGATTTTTTTATCGGAGAAGTTTGTGCTTTGCAATTTAAAGTTAATGACAATGCTTAAATATTCTAGCATCCTTAATTATTTTGTACTCAATGCCAGGTTGTTGAATATTTTGCTGTGAAAAATTTAATGCATGTTCTTTTCTATTTCAAGATTCAAGACTCCCTCTTTCACCTTTATTTATCTATGTTATTTTTCTATTTAATCAGTATTTAGACTGCCTGTGGGCCCAGATCAAGAAGCTCAAACAGGACAATTGGGCAGAGAAGCACATTCCTCGCCCATACCTTGCTTTTGACAGTATTCTCTGTGAAGCTTTACAGCACACCCTTCCAGCAATCATTCCTCCTCCCCATCATGATAGTTACCAGTACCCAATGCCTTGGGTAGTATTTCGTATGTTTGACTACACTGACTGCCCAGAGGTAAGTAGATTCCTATTGAATTTTTTATTGTGGAAACCTGTTATCTCAGTTGAGGCATACTATGCTAATTGCTAATTTCTTCAGATTTTTGTGCATACAGTTATTTTACTACCATTCAGTTGTGTGCAATAACTGTCCTTGGGTAAGGACAAGCCTATCTAGTAGATATGTATCCTTTATGTCAGTTATTTCAGTGGCGGATACAGAAAACACTCAAGGAGGGGGCGCAAAAGACACATTGAGTTGCCTTTACTTTTATCCTGATAAAAAATAATCAAGTCACAGGCAGAGTAAAATAAAATTTTAATTAAAGTAATTGTACACATATGTATGGCGATGCCATCTTATGATATAAAAAAGTCACAATTGTGGTTCTGCAATGTTTGGCAATATGGCCAGACCCGCAAGGGAGGGGCGCACACCCCCCATCTGTATCCGCCACTGGTTATTTTTTGTAAAACAAGGACTTTTCAACTGTATCATTATTGCAGTTCTGTCTTACTATCTACCTTATCAATTGTGATTAAAAGTATGATGATTTCATTGGACTTAACACGTTGTGTACCGCGGTATTTAAATTCCTAGGAACGCCGATTCTGGGTGGAGGTGTTGAGATTGGAAATATGCCTTTGGTTTAAACATGGTTAAAAAGCTAATGTTTAGAATATAACTTTACCCAATCAAACGTTATGATGCATCAATTTATTATGAATAACGAACAACAACTGAAAACGTACTAACAAATACGTATTGTACGCTTTAAAATTGTTTAGGTTGACGCGCCTAAATGATGAGAATCTTCGTCATCCGTCCAGAACGTTCGGGGAAAAAATGACGAGAATTCTCACCATCCGTATGCAACGTGTTAACATAGAAAGGTTTATGTCAGACTCTATGAAAGTGCACTGCTACCTTAACCAGTAGAATAACCATAGAAATAATTATAATTTCCTTATTTTAAAAGTTTATGCTATTCAACTCTGTATTCTTTTTATTTGTCTTTTATTTTACACGTCATCTTTTTCTAAGTTGGTTTTAACTGTCTTTTTGTAATTTATGCAGGGGCCTAGCCTACCAGGGGCTCATTCCATAGAGAGATTCCTTATTGAGGAGCATCTTCATCAAATTCTAGAGATGCACCATTTAGAAAGGAAAGATTGGTGAGGCTAATTAACTGTCATTTAAGTTATAAATAAACTCTATGAAAATAATTAAATCTTCTAAAATCATTTTAAAATACTTCTTCTTTTTACAGTGCGGCCAACTTGCTGAATTACCCATACAAATTGAAAATTCCCCTTGATTACATGATTGTTGAAGTAATATTCGCGGAACTTTTCCACATGCCATCTCCAAGATTTTTGGAAATAGCGTATGGGTCTATTTTGATTGAACTATGCAAACTTGAGCCTAGCACCATGCCACAGGTATTGATTTTGATTGACTCAGCTGATGAGTTTGTTCATGGGTATCATAGTCTGAATTTTATGAACTTGGTATTTCTTATCCCTGCTACTTTTTTCCGTTCTAAACTCAGGTTTTAGCCCAGGCCACCGAGCTTCTTTACAGTCGAATTGACACTATGAACACTTCATGTTTTGACAGGTATGGTCCTTAGAAATGTTAGCCGATTGGTGCAATCTTATTATGCTTTTTTATATTTCAATATTTTTCCCATTGGTATTTCAGATTTGTGAACTGGTTCTCATATCACTTAAGTAATTTCCAATTTCGCTGGAGTTGGGATGATTGGGAAAGTTGTTTGCAGTTAGATCCAGAGCATCCCAGGCCTAAATTCATTCGAGAGGTCTTACTTAAGTCTTTGAGGTAACTATATATGTTATGTCTGTGAAAAGACAGATCATTGTTGTTAATATTTATTTACTGACAATCGGTCCATTTTCTAACAATTTTTATGTGTGTATTTCCCTTGGATGGATCTTGTTTACATCTATCTTGTCTTTTTTAAATCTGTAGTGTTTACTATTTTGATATTTTTTTTACTATCTGTAACTACATTTTAAATGCACCAAAATTATAAATAATTGTAATTATTTTTAGACTGTCCTACCATCAACGAATGCGAGATATCATGCCGGAGCCATTCGAGTCTCTCATCCCTGCAAAGCCTGAACCAAAATACAAATATACAGGAGAGAATGCAGGTCAGTATAGCATGTGTATTATTTTTTTTAACTTTTTTTTTGCTTTAGTATGTACATGCCCTAATTTTATGCTTTTGGCCAAATTTTATTTTGGTGAAATTGTCTGTAATGGATTATCCAGGACCAAATTTTGCTGCATAGGGTGGTTTCCTATTTTTTTATTGCTAAAATCGAAAGATTATTAATCCTGGAGTACGTATTTCACGCTTTTAGATTTTTAAATGACGATATCTATTTTTGCGATTAAATGAAAAGTGAAAAATTTTAAGTGTATGAAAACGTGACGGCTAAGAATGAATAATGGGAAAAGCCCGTGTGACGTCATTCTGGTTCTGGCTGCCACCGTGAGAGGCCACCTTGGTGATAGGCAATGAGTGCTGCTAAAACACAGGCTGCTAGCAGGTAGCAGAGTGCCCTGCTAGCAGGTAGCACTTGGCTTAAATAAGGATTATTAATGCTCTACCAAGCGAAAGAAACTTTCCGACCTTAGGCAATTTTAATAAGTGATTATTAAGAGATGTTTCCCTGAGCTCTGTGCCACATGCATGCATTGGTAATCTCAGATGATGTAAAACTCCTGACCACTCCTATAGCATCTAGGTCCCTGTGATGTCACGTGGAGTGGCATCGCATGGGCGCCATTCTGGCCTTTTTCAAATGAGGTTAAAATTGACTACAGTGCAACCTCGATAAAACGACACCCCACGGTGCACCAATAAACACTCGCTATAGCGAATTGTCGCTTTACCGGAGGTGGTGCAAATAATAGCCAATATACCTCATATTACTCCTTTATTTTTATTTTCTCGCTTGGACGTGTTTGGTGTTTTTTTGGCCATGGTGTGTTCCATCAAATGCTTCCTTTTCACGCAACTCACGGACGTGCTGGTATGCTGCCGTCTGCTTTCTGCCGCCCGAGGAACAAAAGAAGATCAAGCATCCGCAAATGCTAATGCCACAATATTTTAACCAAAATTAACTACACCCATGTCTCGTATAGCGCAATTTCGATTAGCGCAATTTCGATATAGCGCAAATTCGTTCCTCGGGGAAACATTGCAACGCAGTGTAGCCTAATCAAAAATTTTAAACGCTCTCGTGATAAAACGTGAACTTGCGCTAAGTACACACGTAATTTCTATCAATTTACGCATATTAATATTCTACCGAAGATTTATCTCGTCTCCTTAACGGAATGATAATAAATAATTTAGATCGTTAATTAAGCGTGGGGCTAGTGGAAATGAGTTTTTTTTTCAGCAATACGGTTTGAGACGTATTTTTGCCGTCGTAGGTTACCGGGCGATTGACTTCCAGGTAGAGGGTCTACGCTAAAGCCTTCAAGGTCATCGGTATTCACGGGGGAGAAATGGAGCGGTGGCCGAGTTGCGCATGAATAGCATCAACACATAAAAGGGTCCGCTATAGAGTCTCAAACACAATGGCTTCGTTCCCTCCCCGCAGTCATAGGCATTCTGCGTCTCAGGAATACAGTTCAGCAGAAGAAGGTGATTTAGATAGAGCCATACAGAGTAAAAACCAAGAGAATATGGCAAACAATAGGAATGCGTGTAGAAAAATCAAGAATTTATCAAGAAAAACCATAAACCTAGAAGAGGACTTGAGAGAGGTCAATTGCTTTGAAAATGGAGAGCGTCAAAGCGATATTGCGTGGAAGTTTAAACTCACGATGCCTTTTTTGAATAAAGACGAAGCTAAAACATCAGTGACCTCAGCCGCACCAACTTCAACCAAGCGGTCTACACATACGGAAAGTTCATGGTGAATCAGTACAAAAAGACGAGAGTGGTAATCGCTCCGAGACATTTAGTGAAAGCGGTTGGTTCCAGAATTTAAACGGCAAGCAGGTATTTTCAGTGCGGCGATATCAGGTGAATCTGCAAGTGTTGATAGCGCAGCCACCACAAAATTTTCTGATGAACTCCAAGCTGTTATTGAAAGTGGCTCCTTTCCCCCTCAACTAGATCTAGTGTTGACGAGACGATATTCTTTTGGAAAAGAATGCATTCTCGTTCATTCATTTTCAGGGAAGGAAAACCTGGATCAGGTTTCAAGGCATTTAAAGACTGTTTCACGTAGCTGCTAATTACTCGGAGGACTTCAAATTAAAATGATTTATCATTCATAAACTCCGCTAGCTATGAAATGGCATTTAAAGTAGCATTTTCCTGTCATTTCGATGAGCTACAAAAGGGCCTGGGTGACACAACAGTTGTTTTTAGACTAGTTTTAAAAATCGTCAACTGCCGGCAACGCATTACGATCCCCTGAGATAGCAGATGTTAGCCCACCCGCACGACAGGATGGAATTTCGAAAGCACGTAAGAATTTTTTTTAACGTGAATAAAAGTCTTTGAATGCGTGAATACTATCTTTAAAGATGTTTTAAACTATAAATATTTATAGAAATAATGTTTTCTAAGGCTTTTTATGGGAATATATGTATTAACGTTCGTCTAAACTGGGATTTCTTAAACCAAATAATTTGTATCTGATGAATGCCCTAATGGTGGGTAACGATTTGCAATCAATACCTTTTGTTTTCTTTGATGAAGGAAACTACCCTACTGTGATGTCATAGAGCATATATGATTTTCAAATTTTTGTAAAAATCCGAGTGCTAAGTATCCTTGGCGTTATGATGCGAAGCACGAATACATAATTGAGAAAGGCCGTTTCGTCATGGTTTCCTCTGCAGTTTGGAGTTTGGACCTTAGCAATTATGTAGTAATTACCTCCCCTTGAATTCCATTCCATTCTAGCTCCTATTCACATGAAATATACATGTTTTATACAGTTTCATCTGCTTGCCAATTAATTTATTATAAATTTTTTAGCACTGCAATGAGGAACTTGCATGGGTCGTAGATTGCTCTAAAAACTATTTTGAATAAGTCAAATGGATACATTAGCTCGCAAAAATACCTTCAGTTTCTCCATTCAACATCAAAAGAAATAAAAAAATTTGCATTTAAAATCGAGAAAATTTTCTCTGAGCCGACCACTATGCGAAGACACCCGAGCGTTGCCGAGGCCAGGCGTGACGTCATAGGTGCCTAAACAACCGTAGGGAGTAGGGAAATACGCTGAGCGCATGGTGCAAAATTTGTTTTGAGGGAGTATTTAGCCGCTCATCGTCACTTTATTTTGTTCTGTTATTCTTGGGCAAGTTTTCCTATTGCTATTGTGCCTAGATTATTACTTGGGATATTAATAATGCGGCATCGGGATGATGAAGTACAAGCGTTTCACTTCGTGTGTTTTGGTTATCAGAAAAATGGATGATAAAGTTGCCACTCATTCGAATAGTACACCTGAAATTCATCTACGTCTACATAATACTCCGCAAGCCGCCTAAAAGGCGTGTGGCATGGGGTGTTAGGACACCAGCCTTTTTTTAGGACACCAAAAATTGATGCCGCGACCCTCATGGAATTTGTTAAGACAAATTATTGCTGTACGTCGGCGGCAAATCGAGTTGTAAAAGAACCTTGTAATACTGGAGGATAACGATCGTAAGCTGTGTTGTTGACATTAGAGTAAGCTGTGCTGTTGAATTTGGCAACGCCGGATTAACGGAGAAGGTAGTCCTATCCGTCCTACGGTACGAATTCACAGCAAAACAGTCTGCACACAATCCACATGTGAGATCGCGAATCGGTTCCGCTGCTAACACACACACAAGCTAAAACCTATTTCAATAATATAGGTAAATCCATAAACAATATACTAGCATATACCATAAAAATATAGTGGGAAATAGGCAAATACTCTTATCAAAACCTGGATGTCACTATCACATTCTTATATTCATTACGTACAACTTACAATAACAGAACTCGTTATGATGAATACAACTATTTATTCACTGATTTAAACCCTCAAATTAGCCCACACAGGTGACATTTCTCACAACTATTCGTTGAAATAATAAAATAACAAACTTCACACACAGTTTTTATTTCAATAGCGTGATCGTGAAATGTCATATCTACGGTGAACAACGGAGATTAGCACGCCACTGACAATTTTTACACTACTGTTAGACATTTATTGATAGCGTAATAGCACTTTTTACAATTCAATCACGATGGAACACTGATAACTCTTGGCCGATATTTTTCAACCTTGTCAAACTTTGTGCATTACAACCACTGGCACTGTGATTATTAGCAGTAGCTTAACGGGAGATGTCACGTTGAAAATAACACTATTTTGGCACAAAAATGTTCCTAGATGTCTCCAATCAGCGAGCAAAAGTTGCATTGACTGGAATTCACCCCAATACAAGCACAGACAGTCCTAAACGACGAATTCTCCGGTACCTACGAATAAACGGATGAAGTTATTGTATATAAAAGCTAAGCGGACATTAGTAAACATCAAAATCGTTCTAATTACATACTTAAATGAATGATATGCCGTCGATAACATCAACTTACAATTAACGTGTATCCCCCTTCCAATGGCCGTGGCTCAGACTCCTACAACGATGTTATTTAGGTATTATCAAAATTTTGGTTTAACTGCTCCAGTTTTATATTTTATGCCCTTACTCAGATATTAATATTATAAATAATGCAAAATACGAGGGCTCCCAAGCCTCTATCGTCGGATATTTATCTTTAAATATAAAATAATCAACACGTCTAACAAACGAAGCTCTCACAACTGCTGGCAACTATTACAAACAATCACAACAATAGCTTCGCGTGATGTTTAGGCACCTTTGACGTCATCGAGGCTTCGTCGGCAGTGGCTTGGGGGGTGAGGGAGTTTTTCCCGCGCTTTAAAATTCGTTATATTTATCATTAAATATCTCGCGAAGGAAAAGTCAGATTTACATGCGGTTTTCTTTGTTGTATTCAGAAAATAATTTTCTGTCCGCCTATGAAATAAAAAAAATTCATGCAAGTTCCCCATTATGATAAATTCTTTAGAAAGCAAATATTGGATTTTTCTCATGATTTAGGAAATCTCGAATGGAGAGTCTTAATATCAGAACAAAATTCAATCAATATTTCCAGTATCTTTTGTACCTGGTTATGATAATTGTCTTATATTTATAATAAAAATATGGTGGTAAGAGTAGGGAAGACCGTGAGAGACTTTGCTGTGGTCTGAAAGAGTATCCATAAATTATAATGATTAAAATCTTTGTATATGAATTTATTTCAGAAAATATACTTCATGCTTTTATTTACTACATATTTTACATCACTCAGGCATGTATGCATAATAATGGTGGTGGTATAATGGTTGCCGTCCCTGTCTATTCAAGATATGTAGTACAGTAGCTGCATTCCTTTTCTGTGTTCTTTTTGCCCCTTCATTGATGTCCTTAATAATCGTCCCAATATATCTGGCAAATAATCTAGTCTCAACAAATAAAACTTCTGCTTCTGATACATTTTTTCTATCGCCTCTTTTGAATGGCGCAATAATCTATGTTGATTCACCTTATTTTCTCTCATATCCATATTTCTTTCTCCCATTTTGAGAAGCATTGTTACTAGGTCACCAGTGGGAGGGATAAAAAAACTATTTATTGTAATTAGTCCTGAAGCTCTGGAAATTCATTGCACATTTAAATTAAATTGATTCTGTAGAGAACCCTGGGGTAGGAGAAATTGTGCATCCTCCCTTTCTTACATATTTCTTCATTAGTATTTATGAGACTATGAAATAGAGTAATGAACTAACTATGAACAGTTACATTTAACTAGCTATATTACATTAAAATGATTTCCCTCCCTCCTTCATTAAATCTCTAAAGGGGATTGAGTTAGTTGTTTTGGAGATTCACTTCTTTTTGGAGGTCCTCAGCTTTTATGAACTTCTTTTAAAAAATGAAAGGTAGCAACACACTGCATTAGCATTGAATAAAGGATCTGAAAAGTATTTTTTCTTGCAGTTGCATATTTTTCTTAAGAAAATATACATTCTTAGTTATTACATGTGTTGAATAGTCATGCCATATGGCTGGGGTAGGCATAGGCATTGACGTGAGGTACAGAAAATATAGATTTATGGTAATAATCGCTTAGGTTTTGCACTTTTTGTAAATGCAGGATAGATCTCAACAACATTTTTAACGTATTAATGATTGAGGATATTTTATGTTACAATGCCACTAAGTTATCAGATATGATTTTTTTGTAATTTCAGAAGGGCAAACAGATAGTCTTTCGCTCATGTATTGATACTATTTTCATGTTATGTGTCATATTTGTGAGCATTTTTTATATGATAATCCCCTGTAGACCCTGATCTTTTGTTCCATGAGGTGAATTTTGATTTTACTGATGATAAACCTTCATTGTTGAAACTTTGGCTTAAATGCTCTGTCACTCTACTAAATGCTGACAAAGATTGACTTCCTATGGGATACGTATCTGTCCTCAGCCCAATTTGGCTTCTAGTATTCAGTTTTGTAGAAAATGTCTCATTATATGAATTTCTCTTTGGTGCTTGAAGTATGGGGTGTGGAAAGTTCTTTCTAGCCTGAGTCCCTACATCTTCTGTTTTTGTGTTTATGGTTGTCCAATCTAAAGGGCCTATTGATGAATTTTTCTTCTCCTTCTCACTCTGCTTATCTTGGGACTGTAATGTTTCTTGATCGTTCTGCCAATGGCTCCTAATGACATCTTCTACTGGAAGTTCTACTCTATGTATCGCTTGAACTGGGATCAAAGACACATGGGATGTGGGTTCTTGCTGTGGAACAGCCACTTGTGAGAACACTTTGTGATCATCTGGTTTCCTGTTTTGATACAAAGGGTCCAGCTCAGAATAGCGTTCAAATGGTGTTGATGGCTTGAAAACTTTGAATTCTTGGGTGGGTTGTTGGAAGCCTGAAAATGAAGCTGAATGATCTCTATAGTGGTGATAATACTGTTGTCTTGTCTCTTGATGTGGTTGGTAACTTGTATACCTCTGCCTGTAGTACCGGACATTTTGCCTCCTAGAGTTAGACTGCTCTTGTGTCTGACTGTAATGATGGTGGTATTCCTCAACAGGTCCATCTTCTGGATCATATGGGGTAAATTGCTCATTTTCATTTTGCTGTGGGTAATTTTGCCTGGAAGGCTCCCTGAATTTCTCTTGTGGGAGTTCAGGATAGACCTCTGTGAATGATACTGTAAATTCTTCTCTCGGTGGGCCTCTGTATTGATTCCTTGGTGGAATTTTGAATTCATCCTCCTCCGGGCTGCTGTATCCTTGCTGAGGATCATGGGAGTCATAAATTTGATGGTACTGACGTGGACGGTTGTTATTTTGATCCTTGTTCTCCTTAATCGTCTGATATTTCGGAAGACTGTCTCTGTGTCGAAGAAAGGCACTGACTACTGATCCGTATTCTTCGATGAAACGGGGATTGTATTCTTTCGGTCCATTTCTGGTAAATATAGGTATTCCTCTGTACAGGGGAGATGGGTTGTGTCTAATGGGCTCTTCTCTGTCTGGCTCTATTTCTATCTGCTGATCGTCAATCACAGGGATGACGCTGAAATGCAGCTGGAATTGTGGTTGATCCCTACCTGGACCACTGTGTCTCAACCTACGTATGGACCACGTCGCCAATGTCCTTGCATTTTCGCAAGGACAAGACGTGACCCCATCACTCACAAAGAATAGAAGCTCACCTTCCTTGTGAAGGAGCAATCCCTCAGCTAGAGTTGAAACTTCAGGCTGATCGCCTCCTTGACCAGGGTAGTTATCCCTTGCTCCCACAAACTCTGATATCGATAAACGCTCCCACAGCTCTTTGTCAGCGTCATCCTGTATACTGGGTGTGATTCCACGGTACCCGAGCAGACCACCAGCACCACCTCTTAGACTCTGGAACGCTGCTCTTCTCAGTGCTTCTTTCCATGCATGTGGGAACTCACTGTTGGGCGGTGGCCAAGTTGGTCTACTGGCACGGAACGTGTTTCCTCTTGGGGGTGGTATCCTTGGACCAGGCTGTCTGGGAGCAGGTGGTCTCCGAAGTGGAGGCCTTCTTGGTGGAGGGGGAGGTGGTGGTTGGGGTGGTGGATGCCGAGGGGGGTCTCTGCTTACCGGGGCATCATCTTCCGCTGTCCACCTCCATGGGGGTAGTACTGGTGCAGGGCTAGCTGTAGGGTTAATGATCCCATCTGGGTCTAGGGTGTATATTGTTGCAGAGCATAAGCTTCCTGATAGCAGCACCTGCGATAAGAAATAGGATTATCATAAATGGTTTGTTGCACAATGTGGTGGAAATTATTTATTTTGATTTAATGAGCTATTGCACTATTTTCCTATTAAATTAATGAATTATCATAGGTGATTCTTACCCTCTTACAGTTCTTATCACTTCCTTCTTAAAACTCTTAAAATTCACCCACTCTCCCATCATCGTCACTTGTCAACATTCCTAAGATTAATTTCATGCAGCTGTCATTGTTCATCAGATCTTTTCATGCAATGTATTTCTTCTCTTTCACATCCCCATTGTATCCCCATTTATATGGTTTTGTAACAAAATCTTCCCTACCTCCACAATGCTAATTCTGACTGGGAATTTTTCATTTCATTGATGAAAGCTTGAAGCATGCAATTAATTATGGATTGTTTTTTAAAAACTAAATATTCATTTGTTAATGGCCAGAGGATTATCTTCTGCATGGGTAATGGGTAATGAAATGGTTCTCTTCCCTGATAAGTCACCCCTGAAGGGATTGCATTTCTGGGGGGTTTCATTTGGAAGGACCTCCCTCAAAAAGGTTTTGAACACCATTGCTGATTATGGCCTTGATTGGTTGTTTTATTGCTTCAACTGACGTTTATGTACGTTGAAATATGCATTGTTATTTACTGCCGGTTAAACGCCCGGAGGAATTTGTTCATCGTAAAAATGTGATGTGACACTTGTGATAGTATTTAGAAAATGCTAATTTTTTCCTTAATTCACCCAAACTTGATGCTGTAAAAATGAAAATTACCTTAATTTTGACCCGTCATATATCATCTAATTCTTTAGATCGTTTTAGTGAGTGAAAACTTCGAAATTTTAATTTTTTTTAATATATTTTTCTGTTTATGTCCAGAAAATGAATTTTACGGCATTAAAGCGTCGATAGTCACTCCGGTAGCGCGTTCGTTCCATTGCGTACTTCCGGAATAGAAACCATTGGTGCATCATATTCCGTTCTCGACTCCGAGTGCCGTGACTGAATTTCCCGAAAGTCAATGATTTCCCGAATACAATGTGACCGTACGGGCGGCTTCCGAAGGTCGTTGTCGTAGGGAAATTTTGAGCGCGACCGGCCAACCGCACCGGGCAAAACAAACGCGCGGAGGTCGGGGGATTGCCCCTCGGAGTGTTTCGTCGTCTATATCTACAAACTGTCCCGCTAGCCTCCTCAATAGACGTGAGATGTTAGGACAACAACCGCGTATCTGTAAGAAAAAATTTAGAAGCGTAGAAAGAATAAAACGGATGCGCCTTATGAGAGAATTTGATTCCTTGAGTTCTAGCTATTACTTATTCAAGTCCTTTGTTGTCCGGGGAACAACGAATTCCTGTATTTCTTATCCGTTATTTATATTTGGCGTACGGCAGTGATTAAATCCCTTGCACCCCTCTGCTCCGGCAGGTATTTAAGCCTGAGCACTTTATTATGCATTATTATTTTTAAAGTGTCATTGTTTCTAATTTTTTTAAATAATTTTCAGTTGATTGTTTTGTAAAACTCAGTTATGATGTTAGTGATCCTTTTTGGTATGGTGCGAATTCGTGAAAGTAGCAACTTCGAAAATATGAATTTATTTTTTTTTCAATATGTATATATATATAAAAATGTAAAACTTATGTAAAATTGCATTTCAAAGTATAAATAATTAAATTAAATTGGCAAAATAAAAGGAGTCAACATTAAAAACGAGAATTCTCGTTATCCGTCCTAAACGCATAGCTCAGGAAAAACGAAGTTTCTCATGACCCATTCGCTAAGTGGTAACCCTTTATAACCCAATGTTGCTTCTAAGCAACATCAAACTTTCAGCTCTATTTAGGAGATATCTAAACTACCTACTATTTTGTTGTGTAAATTTTAATGACGAAATATTAAACTGCCACGATAATTATCATTGAGTGTAAAATGTTCAAGTTTCCAAATTGAAAAATCTACAAATTTTATTTCTCCCAGAATCAGCTCTGGGTTAGAAAGGGTTAACATCTAAAGCAACCTAAGTCTAGCATAGAGTTTCTAGCGACTCCAGGCCTATTTCTCTTAAAAGCTGCTTAACGCTTTCATGTTCGCTTTTGCAGTTGTAGACGAATTGCGCCGCTTTTCTTAGTAATGTTTTTAGTTTACGAAACAAAATTAATCGGAACTCCGATGCTCATAGTTAACTTTCGCTCCCAAAAGTTGAGTGGAGGGGGATAAGATGGAATATTTTCACCCATTTCATGACAGAATGTAGAGATGTTAAAACATTGACCTTAGAAATCGAATTGCCAGTTTTTGTATCTCTCTATCCTGTTTATGGAAAAAATATGAGTGCCCCATGCATCTTATGGCGGTTGGCCGAACCTCTACTTCATTCAACCATACTTCGCCCTCGGTGTGTGGGTCGAAACTAAACTGTTCGAAGGTGACGTACGTGGTCCCCCCGGTGCGAAACATTACCTGTATTTCGTTTCGTCCTAGAGGTTTAGTTTAGTTACGACCCGAAGTAGTTTTGAATCCGATTTCGTTTCGACCCTGAGTTTAGCTCCCCGGGTTTACCTCGTTTACGTTTCGTTTCTACATTTCGCTACCGGGAACGAAAAACTATTGAAGTTTTTCTGGTTTTAACTTTCTTTTCGTTTCACTTGCCATTCCTGGTTTTCCGTTCGTATGTGTGGTGTTTTGACTTTTCGCCTCCCGATGCGTTTGGCTGATTGCAGTCAGTGCGGCAATACGTCTATTGTTCGGGGGTTGAAAGCGGTGGAGAGGCATGGCAATGATGCATCCTTGCGAGGGGCAATGACTGCGCAGAAGAAAAGGAAAATTGCATCCGAAATGAGCAGGCCTTCCGTGGGGAAGAACAGTCATTGTTCATACTGCTGATTCATGCGAAAAAAATAATAATGAACGTATTCTTTTTGTGCGGTGCATAAATGTTTTGATAAAATTTTCTGTGTGGAGTACCCCGTGAAAGCTTTAACCCTTAAGTTCCTCGAAGGATGAAAAGTAGTGGCTTGATCATTATGATGAAATAGGTCGTTGTGGTAATTTACGTGAGCAGCTGTTGTTCAAATCACTTTATTAGAATTATTTATTATATTTAGCAATTATTTATTATTCAAATAAATACTAAATACATAATTCTAATAAAGTAATTTGAACTACAGCACAAACAAATTCTCTCGTAAATTAGTACACCGGCTTATTTTATCAAAATATTCAAGCCACTACTACCTGTACGTACAAAAATCGGCAATAATTAATTGGTTCTTTTGTATAATAACTCGCAGGTCATAATGGGATTTGATACTTCTAAATCGATCTGTATCGATTATATTTTTCTGGTAACTTCCTCCTCAAAAACTTTATTCTTCAACTTCTGTGTTTCAACTTCAGTGCTGCGATGCGTTGTGCATTGCTCGACTCATAATTGCATGAACCTAATTCTTGTAAAAAATAAATTACAGAAACGTCGACCATTAAAATTACTGGTATTTTTGCTGTCGGCCAAATTTTATAATTCATCATATTTATTCCTCTGTAACAAAATATATCGCATTCTTTGGCCTCAACGGTTAGTTTGGAGCGATGCTTTTGGTGGTAATTTTTCATATTGAATATTCACATAATTGTGACTAAGTGCGGTATATCCAACCTTGGCAGTGGCGCCGACTCCATGGGGACTGAGGGGGCCCGAGCCCCCTCAAAGATTCGTTTGGGGGGGCGGAGCCCCCTCAATAATTCAAGAAAATGATTAAGTTATATTATGCTTTGTGAAATCACAAAAATATATTGATAATTTTTATTTCCCATGTTTGACGATAGTTACCTTTTAAAATAAATTCAACAATGTGTTAAAACAAATAATTATAAGGTTAAGCAGGTTAACTGAATCAAGTGGTGTGAATTAGATAGTGTTTCGGTGCTGCGACACACTTTGAATTTAACGTCTTCCCGGGGCAAGACCTCCGATATGGGCCCCCCCAATATTTTTTATAAGTCGGCGCCACTGAACCTTGGCTATTGCTTTTAGAGAAGCTCGCAGGTTTACTCTCAAAATTTTTGCTCTTGGGCTGTTTATGCAGATTTCTGCTTTGCCTAATGTACTGAGACAACGTGAGATTGATGGTCCTGAGATACATTCCATTGTGATCTCGCTTTTCATTGATCATCATTTAAACTCATCTCACTATACTTATGGTAAGGTTATACTTAAGGTGCATGTTAACACCGCTTTCAAAGTATCTTGTATTCCTCAGTTGACCGTCGTTCTTCCAGTGCGCTGTCGCCGCTCAGACGTGATTTAGTAATAACGCTCTCACGAAAAGGCCTAATGCTGAGTTTTCCAATTCGTAATTTGAGCATTTGTACAAATTGAATAGAAACGCGTGTCTATGGTTTACTCTTGTAAAATTATTTCGCATTGCCTATATTTTAAAGATTATGATGCTATTTAAAATTTATAGCCTTTTTTAACAGCGAAACAAGGTAGGTGGAGTGTAACAGCTAAATGGGTGGATTTTTGATCCATGGGGTTAAAAGTCAAGTGTTTAAAGCGGGATGGATAGAATAAGGGGTCTATCAGTCTCTGAAAAAGTAGAAAAAGCGTCGGTGAAACTACACGTTTTCTATTTTTCCAGCCTTTATATCAACTCACCAACCTGTCTGTTTGTTTGTCTGTTTGTTTGTCTGGTACAAATCTTGTAACTCAAATTTGACTCACTTCCTGTGAAGCAAAAACGCTGAAATTTTGCACACTTCTTCATTTCCGATGACAATACATGAAAATATAACTTTTTCTCTCCAACCCCCCTTTAACCACCCCCCTTTAACCACCCCCCAGTCAACCCCCCCCAAAACATGTTTTTGATCTAAGAAGTTCCAAATGGTCGATTTTCGTGTTTCGTGGCATTTTTAACATAGGGGTAGGCATTTAAAAGCATAGGGTGGCATTTTGAAACATAGGGGGCTTACCATTCACTGAAAATTTAATAAATATAGTGACTTTTTTAATACGTCACTTTTGGTTTTTCGGGGTCACTGAGTTTTTTTGCTTTGTGTCATATATAAACGTTGCTCATCCCCTGTAATCTAAATATAAAGGCTGGTTTTTAAAAAAAAAATTTTTATAAGAGCTTATTTAACGGTGATTTTTCAGGCTTGTATTGATTAAGCTCCCCCTTTCTTAAATTAGTGGAAGCTACAGACTATTCAGCGCGTATATAGTTTGTTATTTTTCGGCTCGGGAAGTATATTTTTCTTTCCTAATCTCTATTACTTGAAGGCAGCGTGTTTAAAGAAATTTAATTTTTGTATGATATTAGTGATTGGCTCCTATTGATTAGTATTTTTTTGCCATTATGTAATCTTATATTTCATATTTTATTCCTTCGAAATTGTCTCTTTTTTAAGTTAACTTCTAGCCACCCTCGCGTGGTCGCATTCACCTTTTATCTGAAGACCGAATTCGTCTTATTTTTGATTTTGTAAGCGATCTAAGAGAGTTATCAAGCTGAACGTAAAATTATCACTCCTATTCAACGTAATAATTCATATTTCAATCTCATTTGATTTCTTGTATTCCAAATTTCTAGTTTTTTACTCGTTTTGATTTTGCTTGCTGTTATGTCACAATATCGGTGCAAGTTAATTCAAATCTAAATCAACTGTTAAGTATTTAGTGTAGAATCCATTTTGTTTAGTGACACAAGTTCCCTTGTCGAAGTTTATTTTTTTCTGGCGGAAACTGTGTGTTACTTCATATGAAGAAAACGTGGCTCGTCATTATTTATTTCCCGCAGCTCTTTTTTTTTCTTTGCTTTTAAGATTTTTTTTCATGGTCATGGCATACTTTCGCTTTATAGTTTCATACGTCGTTATGGGAATGAGAATAATGGCCACCTTTGAGTAACCTTTATATGTATATTCATGTGTTAATCGTTATGCTTGAGTATTTCTTTTTGTGCTGTAGTGTTTATTTGTTATTGTGCTCTAGTTGCAAGACAGGTCAAGTTTTCCAAGTTAATAGTCGTTACTCCCCTTCTGGAATTTCTTTGCGATTAGCGTTGGGTTGCTAATTGCGTTTTTCTCTTGGGATCTTAAGCTAATTACTCGCTTTGTTGTGATTACGATAATGATTATGTAACAATGTCAAGATTTCTTTCTGAACGCGTCCAGTTATGAATGTTTTTACTTTCACTAGCGGGCAACGGTGTGTGTAAAATGGTAATTTTTCTGGTGAATATGTAAGAAGGAAATCTCTGCTGCAAAAAATCTCCAGGGCGCCGGTCACGTTTTTTGTGTTTTGCTATTGTTATCCGCCTAAAGATCGAGCGTTCATTTGTCCGGCGCTAAGGAATTGTTGATGCTAGGAGATGTATGAAGGAAAGAATTCCAGAATTCCGTAATTTCAAGTAGCCCACTGAAAACGTAAAGATTCGCCGCGGCCCCGCAGTAAAGTACCAATACTTGATGGTAAACTTTTATGTTTATTGTTTAAAATAGGCAATGCTTTCAAATATGGCACACTTCGGTGTCAAAAATCGGTTAGAATATTTGTCATCGAAGTTAGACGTTGAATATATTTTTAAATTAACATTTTTTTGCATATTGTGCATAAGTTACTAATAGCCTGGAGGTGAGAGTAGTGTGGTTGTTAAGTTTCAAGTTTTTCTATTTAATGAGAGAATATGCTTCATTAAGAAATCGAAAGAATTTAATTGTTACAATAGTGCTTTTAGTTAGAATTATATCTTGACTGTGACTTTGAAGACATTCCACGAGGGAATCCTGATAAAACAGTGAGATGTTTTGGAAGAGAAGCTAGTCTGAGAAAGAAAGTTTTGTTTCTGTGTGGGAGAAAATCCTTAAAATCTTTATAGCATGTAAAATAATCGTCAATACCGTGGTCATCTATATATAATGGGGAAGTTAGGAAGCTATGTATCCAAGAGCGTCAATTTTAGAATAAAAAGCCAACTTTCCTAATTTCTTTCTTATTCACAATTTTTTACAGAGTACTACACGTGTTTCAATTGTTATACAATCATCCTCAGGTATTAGAAACTAGAAATAGTTTCTAATGAGAAATGTGGATGATTGTGTAACAATTGAAACACGTGTAGTACTCTATCAATAAATTGTGGGCAATACGATATCTTCGTTTAACTTAAGAATAAAGAGTTCGAGAAAATACTTACATCACGTTCTTATTCACGGTCCATTATTCTTAAAGGGTCGAATTTGATCACGGCGGCTGATATGAAGAGGCATTTTAATGGCTCTTAAAGTGTATCGTTTGCTGAGAAATTTTTAATTAGCTGCCATTATCGTGATTATTTTGCAGAAATTCCAGTTTAGGTAAAATTGGGAGTAATATAGTGGTAAGGGAGATTACAGAAGGCAGCCTCTCCCTGCTTAGAAATAAGTAGATCTATCTAGTTGTCATCGACTTGTGGTAGAATTTTTCTTCCTCGAGTCTCTCTGGCTGTTGCTTGCTCAAAGGATCAGAAGTATTGCCCAACTCTTTTTGGTTTCTGTTTATTGATTGTAATTAAAAGATCAGGTGTCTGCTTTTATACTTCCCCATGCTTTCTCTTGTTCACAATTTCATTCCAGCGACGTTGGAGCTGACTAAACCCCATCTGTTGGGAACCGCTTTCCTAATCAATGGTCTATCCATAATAATTACCCGGAGACAGTGAGTAGGGTGTAGTCTTGGATTCTGATGGACAGCGTAGGGAAAAGCTTGAATCACCACCAAAGAAGAAGAAACACCAAACTACCAAAGATTTCCTCGGGAAAAACCCAGCTGCAATTGCGTCATTATCGTAGTGGAATTCCAAACTTCGGATTTTTCTTATCGAGCTTGTTGTATTTCATCACTTCCCTTCGCTGTGCGTCATTCATTACAGATTTTAGAAGAAATTCGGAGTGGCCTTCGTTTGACCTCGGTGATAATCCCGAAAAATTCGCCTTGCTTTGCTGTAAAAAAATTGCAGCCTCGCAAAAAGGAGTGTGGTAGACTATGAGCAGAGCAATTGGCTTCTGAACTTAGAATCCCGGGTTCAACCTTCCTTCCCCTCGGACCCTTTAAAAAAAATCCTCGAGTTGTCCCAGGGAAAGGATCCCCCATAACCTGGTAGTGTAAAATTTTAATACACCTCTGGCTTAGTTTGGGGTGGCCTCTGTTCTTACCTATCCCGACCAACCTTCGGCTTGAAACTCTTGCCACAGGAGACCACGTTCCTTGCGACCCATTTTTCTATGCCACATGTTTTATGGCGTTCAGAATACCGAACACTTCTCGGAATGGGTAGTGGTTTCATTGAATGGGTCATAGTTTTGCTACAATTAATTATTTTATTTGCAGTACGTTTAGCATGCCGCACATTATTTAAAAATATCTGCAGAACAGTCATGTAGTTGTGATGATGCTGTATTTAGCGTCGTTATCCGCCATCGTGGGTTCTCGCTACTTCATTACGGCGATATCTTTTGTCATCTTCAATTTGATAATGTTTTCCCGCTTTCAATTTAATTTCAAATGCAGGAAACTTCAGACAGTCAGTCAGGAGGATAATTTTTTCATAGTAATAGCTTTAAGGCATTGAAGAGGTCTAATTTCGAACGCGGAGATAGGAAGACTACGCTAGAAAGGGCTGGTGTTTGCTCAAAATTTAATGTTCAATAATGGTAATCGCCCATAAAAATATGGCATTAAAGGAGGCGTAGGAAGGAACGTGGTTTCCCCGTGTTAGTGATTGAATCAAATAATAAGTCAATCACCTTAGAATTTGAATAGTGTAAAAAAATCGTTCCGGTGACATATATTCCTCCTTTCTTCAAGATAATCAATGCAGCCGAGGTGAATTATGCGTCTTTACAATTGAATCATCAACAGTGTACTGGTCTTTCTTCTCCTCGTCATCCTTCATAATGGTCATCCTTGGGTTGTGTGGTATCCAAAATTGTTCCATTATTCATGTATTTTCCTCGCCCTCACTATTTGTGAAGGTTGAGGATCGCATAAAAAGAAACTGGATTTTCGTCCAATGTTCCCCCACGTTCGCGATTTCTATCGTGGATTGTGTTTTTGTCGGTTCCTTCCCGTATCACGCCCAGGCTGCAGTCATGGGTCGGTGCCCTCCTTATTACTGGCGGTTCGGGGAAGAAGATTTGAGTGTAAAAAAACTCGTTATTTTGCATTGACCTAGTGTCAGTCAAGAGTTTTATGAATGCTGGATCTTACGTAAAGATTTTCTGGCCACTTCTTAAAGGCCACCGCTTACCGCCTGTTGTATGACCTCTTCTCTTGGTTGCTATAAAAATGTTGTTATTGTCATCAAGGTTATATCTGTCAATGTAGCTTCCAATGGAAGCTGTCATACCGATATTAGTGCCCATAGCTGGTCTTCCCTATTCTCCAATTTTAGTTCTTTTCACTTTCAAACCCAAATCTCATTTTCTTCTTTCCCAAATTTAACCCAAAACAAATGGATTTTATTATAGTCGTTAAAAGTCGCCACTCTGACGAATAATGTTTGACTTCTTGCGAAATCGTCTTCGTACGCTTGTTTCTGGGTGTAGTCTTTTTATATATGTCTGAAATTCTATCTTAGAAGTAGGCTACATAAGATAAGTTAATCCGATCGATCTCGAATAAATTGAATCAAAATCATATAAGAAGAATATTATGCTGATATTGTATAATGCTGTTTTCAATACATTCAAGTGCTATCTTCAAACTAATTTTTTCCATTATTTTTTTATCTTTTCCATCGTATGAATTTGCATATGTTAAAATTCTTAGATATTCATGCGCATCCTTATTTTATTAATATGGGTCTAATGTCGTTAGTCCAAGAGAGATGCAATTTCTCGACGCTTGGGTTTAAATTCTCTCAGTTTTGTAATCCTCAAGGCGGCATCCTTTCTTGAGAGTCCTCTTTTTTTATCTCAAGGCGTAATTTTCCATGCCGACTTCCGTTTTTTTAATCCTTACTTGCCCACTGCAGGTGCAATCGTTGCTTAGGTTTTGCTGAAAAGGATGCCAAGGAGCGAGCGAATTCATCTCGAAGGTGGTGGTGAGCTGAATGCCAGTCGGCGGACTTAATTACGTGAAAGTCCCTCCGTGCACGGTAATGCGTGGGAAAAGGTCTTATTCGGTACTCAACCTGGAACTCGATTTTAATCCGCGGCTCGTTTGGGAGTACATTACAGAATTCCACTTTCATACTTAATTTGGTGCCGTAACGGTAATGGTTGGAATAAAAAAGGTTCAGTTTCTCACATTGGCTGGTTTCTTCTCGTTAGTCGCGGATAATAATTAATAATTGCGTTAATGTGACGAAGGTTTTTAAGACGGATCCTTTAATTCTGGACTTTCATATTGTTTTTATGCTCATGAGAGTATACTTTCTGTCTTATACTACTCAAATTATCACTACTTCCAATGAAAATCTCACTATATTGACTTCATTTACTTATAAATTCCAAAGCGTTCGTTATGCGTAACATGTAGCTCAACGTTTTTAATATTTCAAAATCAATAATGACCAATTTGAACTTTGCATATAAGTGTGGATTTCCACCCATAAAAAACCTTGTAAACATTTTAGGACAGATATTATCCCTTGTTTTTATTGACAGAGTAAGCTTCCCTTTGAGAGAATAGAGTTGTTTTGAGCCTAGTCGATTCAAGTATCATATGTGTAATTTAACCAATTAATCCAAGCGGAAAGTACCGCTTTAAAGCTTTGAATTTTTTCTGCAAACTTAATAGTCTCTTTAAGGCATATAACTTTTTACGTAATGTTCGGATATTGTTTTGTAGATTAATCAACATCACTTTCTTGAAATCCACTGCTTTATTCTTGTACCTGCTTAAATAAGTAAGAAGTTTACTCTAGCCTTCTGAGGCAGTATTAATTATCATATTGATTGCCTCTATATTTTTTAAACGTGATATCTGTGTCTAAGGAAGTTGCAATGCCCATGCATTGGGTTCTTAAACTTTTTTCTGTTGATCTTTGAACGTAAAATCGTATTTGATTTTGTATGCTTATTCTCTTGGTACCAAGAATGGATATTTTCTTTGATTTTTCATGCTAGCTGTTATGAAATTCTTGGTTTTTTCTATCCTTGCACTTTTATTATTGTGCGGTAGTTTCTGTTACTCCGTTGTCGATAGATTCTCGTGAAACGTGATGATTGTATTTGTTGTCGAAATCAGCTGGCGAGATAACGTTTGCCGGAAAAGGGAAGCATGTCCAAATCGTTTTGACAAACTTTCTACGCCTTTGGATCTCACTTCCCCTCCGCTTTATTCTCAATTCCAACGGTTGCTGTCCTATCTTCACATGTCATCTAAAAATCGGCATCGGGCTTTGCACTGCAACGGTATTACGTTTTGCTTGCTAAATCGCTGAACCCTGTTTAACGACGAGTAGCATCTGTGTCCTCTATAGCTGGATCTTTTTCCTGAAGAGACTGTTCGCGTCAATACGGCACAAAAGTCTTTACAATTTCACAATTTAACACTTTTTATGTTCTTTTATTGTTTTATTTTAGAACACTTAATGTATTTTTTACAACCACGTATTGAATAATTCTTGTATGTTGTAGAAATTTTGGGCGTAAATGAAGTGCGAATGTAATCGAAAAAGGCAAAGTTGCAATTCACATGAAGCCCGAATAGCCTTTTTCGAATATATTCGCCGCGAAAGCATCAGATTTTACTTCAAGGGGGAATGTAGTTAACGTGCTACGATAATAGCCTTTTCATGTACAGTAATTTTTTACTTTGTTACATATATTCAATGCATTATGAAAAGCTTCCGGGAAGATGTGATTTTTTATAACTGATAACTTCAGACTTGACTTTGTGAAACCTCTCCATATTGGAATTTAAATACACAAGTGAACCTTACAAAGTTTTATTCTTTTTATTCCCTTTATGAAGTCTTATTTAAATCAGCGCTTTAATAAAACTATTCAATCTTTTACGCTAATGAGATTTTAAATTTTGTTAAGGATTGGTAGCTATACCGATATAGTGTTCTGCAAGCCCTTTCTAGTCAATGTATCAGTGCTCAATTTCTCACATATTTCATTATTCTATGGATTACACAGTACTCCTGAAGTCAGCTCTAACTAGTTATCCTTTGTTCCATGCTGCTAAAAATTTATCGAGCGTAGACTTTGTTATACATGCTCAAGCATTCAATAATTACAATGGACCGTCTCTATTGTATCAAATAGCAACACAGCCTTGATATGTTGAATTAAAACTTTTGGGCTATGTCGCCGCGTCAGATTTTGGGTGGCCTCAACGTTTCCCGACCGATGCTGGTCGCTTTCTCAAGGGAATCAGATTCCCTTGAGAAAGCGACCAGCATCGGTCGGGAAACGTTGAGGCCACCCAAAATCTGACGCGGCGACATAGCCCAAAAGTTTAAATTCAACATGACGAGCACCCGCGAAAGTTTTAACGAAGAATTACAGCCTTGATATTTCATGCACTACGTATGTGTGTAATCTATTTCAAATCTCGACGAAAGCTTAGGTGGTCTTTTATTTGTCGTGAGGGAGTTAATGCTTCTACCACTCTCCTTTTTATCCATTCCCTTAATTTATGCTACTAATACCGTATTTTTGTATTGATATTTGACAGAAATATGATTTCAGAACGTTGAGGATGTCGGCGAGCCGTTGTGTTTTGGAGTTATACACCGAAAAATCTGATCTGCGGCACTTCAACCTTGAAAAACTTTCCAAATCCTCAGAGCGGGAACGTGACAATAGAATTGTAAGCATGGAATCCCCCCACACCCAGACACTCTCCCTGTTTCTAAATCGTAATGCGCGGTTGAAATTTAGGCAGCGTGTAGACGTGGGAATAATATTAGGAGCCATACTAATTGATGTCCTTAGTTGAATATTTGAACAATTTAGAATTTTTCCGTTTTATCCACTTTTTATATCCGTAGCACAGGGGAAGACAACAAATACATCCATTTTCAAATTTCTATGGCTAGTAAGGACGTAAATGCTTGAATTTTCACGTGATTTCTTTAAATTTTAGTTAATCACTCGCGGTTATTGTTCTAGCTATCTAAAATACTGAGCAATCAACGTAAATCACTAGAAAGCAGCAACTTCCTTTTGTTGTGCGAACCGCACACAATTGCGTCAGAATCCTCATCGGCATTGCTACCCCTGATCTAGATGATAGGGGGCCAACCCAGCATTTCGGCAGCGTCTTCTATTAACAAATCTCTTATGCGTAACTTTCAGAACTATCATAACTGTACATCACTGATATAAATCGGTAAGGGAAAATTGTTGCAATATCAGTTGGTATCGTAAATGATATTTAATCTAATTTAAATTAATTAATATTAATCCGCCCGATGTACATGTATGCTTCGTTGATCAAATTAGCTCAAACTTTTCTGCTATCACATTCGAAGGAAATGCAATCAAAATATCTCTATTATACTCCTAATAACAGCAGTTTCTCTCCATTGATATATCCCCAGAGCCCGATGCATGTATAGGTGAATTTTGATATCTTCTCTGTGATTATTTGTAATGATAACTTCCCAATAACAATTAGAAGGGTTGAAATCGGCAGGGAAAACTTAAGCACTGTACATCCATAATCACAATAAATGTTATATCGTTCGCTACTCATTTGTGATATTTCATAAAAACACAAAATTTAGTTGAATGTCAGTGGGCTTTAAATTCTGCTATTTTTGGTTTTTAGAACCGAATTCTGATTTTTTTTTTTTTTTTGCTAGCCAGGGGTGAACCTCGTGTCGATAAATGCTCATATAGTTCAGTGTGGAATAATTTTTGTTATTGATTTCATTACTTGCGTTTATGAAGGCAGAGGCCCCATGTGGTATTTCTTCTCGTATTGATGAGAAATGAATTTTTGGAATTGAAAATGTTGCATATTTCACACAAATAACTTAGCTAGAACTATTTTCGTCGCTGTGCAACATCCTAAGGTACAATGCAGGAAAATTATAACTCATCTTATCTTTTTTATCATATATTGTGCCCGTTGTTGCCGAACAGTAATGAGAGTAGCCATCACGTTTTTAATGTAAATTTTTCATTTTAATGTGAATTGATTTCACCCAGTGAAAAAGTGTGAAAAGATTCTCTTTTTGAAGGAATCGGTTGGCTCCGCGCTTCCTTTTCTCGGTCAAAGATAATCGATTTTCTGTTACTTCCTGGGAAAAACTTATCTGCGTTTTACTATAGTCATTATGTCAGATTGTTTTCCGGCATTTTACTATGTTTAATTCTGAGCAATTTATTGAAATGGTCTTATTCGAAAAGTATTTAGCTTGATATGAAGTCAAAATGAAATGTTGTTTTAATGGTAACCGTTGTTTCCTTGCTCATTGAAGTAGTACCAACGTATGCGTTGCCTCGTATATAAATAATTCGTAGATATTTATGTATTGTAAATGAATGTCAAGAGAAGTGGATACAGGAGAGATTGAGGGATCGGTACTTAAATCCTTTGGGCACCTGGGAGTTATGCAAACCAGTATACCCAAGAAGGATGCAGGCGGATATTGGTCAAAAAATTAAGAATCATGAATTGCTTATTCACTTCATTATTAAATGGTGAATTAAAAGGTTCACTCGTTACTATTCTTTTCTCAGAAAGAACTAGAGGTGGTTTCCCCTCCATGCGCTCCCTTTAAACTGCCTTAATGGATACAGAGGAGGAAAAGGTTCGGGATATGTTACGTTGATTCAGAGTGAGTTGCAACGGCTCATCTGTCGCGATTACCAGATATCTGATGCGACCTAGAAGCAGTGCAGTTAGAGCGAAATTAACGTGTTTAGTACTTGATGGATACGCGAGAAAATCATCTTCGATGTTTCAGATAAATCCCAAATGCTGCGTAGCAAAGTGGACTAGAATCGAAAAAAAGCTGGCCAAAACCTCAAAAACGATTTTTTTTGATCTAGTAAGTTGAAACTTCGCATACATATTCTCAAATAAATTGTGCATAACTTGCTAGATTATTTATTTCCTGTGCCCTCACGTGTATTTTGTTGTATATCTATGGTTAATGATGAAACAAAATCTTTAAAAAAACGTTCAAATGGAAGAAAAAGAAGTGTTAATTAAGATGGTACAACAGTTTCGTCAAGAAAACCATTCAAGAAACTACTTCTAGGAGGATAAAGTTGGCTATTTTTAGAAAATATCAAGGGTGGTCGTTTTCGCTAAATTTGTTCAACTTTAACCTCAAATATATTGTTAACGTGAAGGCACAAGAAATAAATAATCCGGCGAGTCATGCACAGTTTATTTGAGAATATGAATGCGAAGTTTCAACTTCCTAGCCCAAAAAAAATCGTTTTTGAGGTTTTGGCCAGCTTTTTTCGATATTAGCCCACTGTGAGTAGTTCTGAATTGCGAATATTTCCAATTACAGGGAAAACCTCTAGCTTTTTATAATTTAATCTCATGGTTTGGAAGTCTCGAGTAAGAAGTGGATTCTTCAAAAAAATTCTAGGATATTAAATAACTCTGGATGGTTAAAAAAATGTCGACCTCGACCTTTGAAGTTATAGAGAAAAATTGATTAAATTTGTGTTCTGGATTGAATAAGTTTTAATAAAGTATGTTTCAGGCAGTGGCGCAACCATGGGGGGGATAAGGGAATATATCCTCCCCCCCCCCCCCCCCCAGAGCCTCGGAAAAATAAAAAAAATATTTAAAACTAAGTATTGTCTATTTTTGACATTTAATAACTAAATGTGCTTGAAGTTAAATTTTTAGTGCCAAAATGATGTAAAATGTGTTTCCAGGCATGTCATATTTCAAAAATTTTCCCGGACCCCCTGTTGCCTGGGCCGTGGGGGGTCGTCACCCCAGGCCATCTCATCCCCCAAAAGCATATTCCTAGTTACGCCACAGGTTTCAGGGATTAGAAAGATTTTGCTTGATATTTTTTTTCTCGATCATTTTCGGGGAGAGGCGGACCTCTAACCCCCGTCTTTACGCCTCTCTTACCCTTTTTTTATATTTTTAGCTGTAAACGGCTGGTGTCCTAGCCCCCTGCCACACGCCTTTTAGGCGGCTCGCGGTATATTATGTAGATGTAGATGAATCCAATAAGATGATGCTCTATAATTTAGCCTCACCTCTTATATATTTAACAATATTTCCCGTTTTATTGAAGAAAATTTTTTTCAGTACTCTTCCTCCTGCACAAACAGAAATTGGATAGCCCGTCTTATTGCAGAAAAAGTCAAATTTCTGTCTACTTGGCTTGGGTGTTCTACTTGACACTAATCGGAATTATTCACATCGATTTTCATTCCCAACGGTTGATTCCGATTGATTAGCCACGCGATTTGAAATTGTTGTGTTTCTTCGATATTTCAGATAATTTCTAAACGTATGAAAATGTTTTTTCGTAGTGAGTCGTCGGAGTGAAAATGGCTAACTAAACAAATTCCAATCGCGTTACTGACCTACTGACACAAAGCCTGGTGGGGTGGCTTTGTTGGCTTCAGCCCCCTCCGAAATATTTCCCCTTGTGCGACTACCTGTGATGCATCTGCTGAGGAGACAGCTAGCGCAGGGGCACCTATTCTCTGACGCTCCATTTTTGTATTTGCATACTTAAAATTCGTAATTTTTGTCTATAACCTACAATGAATTTAACTGTCAGCGTTATGCGAGCGAAATATGTAGCTGATGAAATTTATGGATTTCGATGCGCGCGAATTGACGACTAAATATCAGTACAGGCCAACCGCATATCACCCAAGCTCCCCCCGAAGAAAAGTTCTGGCTACGTGATTGAAATAAAACCGCTCGGAATGAAAACCTTGCGGAATAATTCCAATCAGTGTCAAGCACATCCCCTGGTCCGGAAAGAGTAATATTTTCCCAGTACCCAACACCCTAGTATACACCTGTTCCTGCTAACCAGTAGAAATGAAACAGTTCGGAATGAAAACTGATTTGAATAATTCCGATCAGTGTAAAGCGTACGCCCTGGTGAAGAAAGAGGAATATCTACCCCATGTTCATCAGTCTAGTATCCACCTGCGCATGATAACCAATCTAAATTAAACCGTTCGAAATGAAAATTAATGAGAATAATTCTGGTCAGCTTAAATCACACCCTCTAGTCCTGAAAGAGGAATATTTTCCCGTACTCACCACCCTAGAATCCTCTTGAGCCTGCTAACCAATCGAAGTAAAACCATTCGGAATGAAAACTGTTCGGAATAATTCCGATCAGTGTCAGGGTCACTCTCTGGTCCAAATAGAGGAATATTTTCCCAGTGTCCACCAAGCTAGTGTCCGCATGGGTCTGCTAACCAATCGAACTAAAAGCATTCGGAATAAAATCCTATCAGAATAATTGCTATCAGTGTCAAGCACACACCCTGGTCCAGAAAGAGGAATATTTTCCCAGTATCCACCACCCTAGTATCCACCTACGCCTGTTAACCATTCGAAATAAAACCGTTCGGAATGAAAACCGATCGGAATTATTCAGATCAGTGTCAGGCATACCCTCTGGTCCAAATAGAAGAATACGAGCGTGCTGCGCCCGCTCCCAGCGGGCTTCCCCCGCTCTTTTTAATGCAGGTCCACTGAGGGATAGGTGCGTTTCTAATTTTAAAATGTAGAAAAAAAGGCAGGGTCTTATGTACAAATTTAATTGGAATGTTCATGTACAAATTGAGGTCAGAAGACCTCCTTAAACACAACATTGGAAGTAATTACACTATCCTCTGTTAAACGCACATGATGACTCATACTTACGTATCAACAGGAGACTTGAATGTTTGAATTTTGATAAAAGTTATTTAAATAATACGAGATATTGTTGCAAATGAACAAATGTATCAGTTTGTGCGCCGTTAACGTCAGGAATATTTACCGTTTTTTTGTTTCTTTTTATTATTTAAAAACCAATTTTAGGAAACAATAGCAATATTTAGGAAGTAAGATATGCCGTCGCATGTTCTCTGGTAAATTTTGTGCATTTTGGTACCTCATTTGTAGAGTTTGGTTGCGTATAAGTTGAGAAAAAGGTATCTATACAGTAGAAATAATATGGAAGATTTTCCCAGTGTCCACCACCCAAATGTCCTAATGCGCCTGCTAACTAATCGAATTGAAACCGTTCGAAATGAAACCGAGCGGAATAATTCCGATCAGCGTAAAGCACACCCCTAGGTCCAGAAAGAGGAATATTTTCCCAGTATTCACAACCCTATTATCCGCCTGCGTCTGCTAACCAATCAAAATCAAACCGTTCGGAATGAATAATACTCTAATATCCACCAAAAATCGTCGCCGTTCTTACGGGTTCGTACTCACCAGCAAGGTGGATGCCGGCGTCGAGCGGTTGTCCCGCCGCTTCTGCCCTCCCATCCGCCACCGGCACTTCTCTCTTGCTTCCCCGCGTAGACCCAACCGTCTGCATGGGCCAGCCGCATCTGACCGCCACCGCTTTCCCTCCGCCCTGCGCTCCTCTCTTTTTTTATTCTTTTATCATCTCCGGATGTTGCCTCCACGGCTCCCGGCCCACCGTATTTTTCCCTCCGCAGGTATTGCCCACGGTGTGTTGGGAGTGGGGGATAAGAACAAAAGGTCGTGAGTTACGCCGTTCGCGAGTCACTCGCCTCCCAATTGACTCACCTCGCGTCATTATTCCATTCTTCGGAAGATCTCCGATTTCCCTTTCAGCCTGTGGATTCACTTTTTTCACCGTTAAAGCCGCGCCCTTTCTCGCCTTGTTTATGTATGTATTCGCTACCCAATAAGCTGAACCCGTTTCGCTTCCAACTATAATTTCGCTTGTCGTAGCAGATTGTCAGTCTTTCATCGCTAAACCCGGTAAACAAGTGATATTGATACGCAATAGGGTAGTTTCCTTCATCAAAGAAAACGAAAGGCATTGATTGCGATTCGTTACCCACCATCAGTGTATTCATAATACACAAATTATTTGGTTTTTGAAATACCGGTTTAGACGAATGGCAAAGGTCAAATTTTACCCTCATTTGAAAAAGGCCAGATTGGCGCCCATGCGATTCCACTCCACGTGACGTCACAGGGACCTAGTTTCTACACGAGAGGATAGGATTTATACATCGTCTGAGGTTGCCAATGCATGCATGAGGCACAGAGCTCAGGGAAACATGTCTTAATAATCACTTATTAAAACTGGCTAAGGTCGGAAAGTTTTCTTCGTTTGATAAGGTATTAATAAACCTTTTTTAAGCCAAGCGCTACCAGCCAGCAAGGTACTCACCTACCCGCTAGCATCCTGCGTCCTGTGTCCTGTCAGCGCTCAGAGCCTCGATCAAGGTCACCTCACAAGGCGGGAGGGGGAACCAGAAATGCGTCGCACGGACTTTTTCCCATCATTCCTACTTACGCGTCGCGTTTTCGTGCGCTTGAAAATTTTCACTTTTCATTTAATCGCGAAAAATAGGTATCGTCATTTAAAAATCTAAAAGCGTGAAATAGGTACTCCAGGAGTAATAATCTTTCGATTTAGGCAATAAAAAAATAGTAGGAAACCACCCTATTGATATATCGCAACCGATTTTTTTTCTCCTATTATTCCGACTTACGGACGGCGATTGTGAAGTACTTATAGGCCTCTTATTCCACCTTCTCTTCCCTACCGGTACTTTTGTAACACCTTGAGATGTATAGTGGGCTGGTTTATAGCTCTTTCACCAATTTGTATTTACTTTCTATGGTATTAGTTGGAAAAATCGAAAAAAAATTACTGCGATAATGCGCGTTCCTAAGTTTCACGCTAACTTTCCCGTTAATTTGGCGACTTTCGTCACTATTTTTGCTATGACGTATGGGTACTGGCAACTTTTATTACTGGAAAGTTGATTGCTATTTTTTTCTTTAAAAGGATCTTAACCATTTCGCTTAATAAGTGGATGACTAGATCGTCACTACTTCTCTGTTGCTCCTCGGCCTCTGGTTCGGTGGTATTTACACTTTTTTCCTTACCTCAGTGAATGGTTCTTTCTGAAAGAGTGAATAAACCGAAGCTATAATGACGTCACCAACTTACGAAAAGTGGGCGGCAACTTTTCATTTTTTTATCTTAAAATTATGAGAGAATGGCTGATTGGGATTGATTTTTTTACTGTGACTTATCTCTCCTTCCATCGACCGAATTATATTAATGGAATGCGATTTCGGGCTGAGGTAACGACCCATATGACTCTACGCTGCACTGAATGGCAAATGTTTTAAACACGTTAATGTATGCATTGCTGTTTCACTACCATGTGCTAGTTTTTGGACTGATATCGGAACGGTCATCCGTTGGAACCTAATCCGGAATTTTATGAAAAAGTATATAATTCCGCGTAGTGATTCCCAGCATGTCGTAGCAGATTGTCAGTGTTCATCGCTAAACCCTGTAAACAAGTGATGTTGATACTCGCTACCGATTTTTTTCTCCTATTATTCCGGCTTACGGACGGCTTGTGTGGCGTACTTAGGGGCCCTTAATCTACGTGCTCTTCCCGATACTTTTGAAACACCTTGAGATGTATAGTGAAAGTATAATTACTTATGCATGTTTGCGGTCTACATAATCGTCTCTTTCCTCCAGTCTATTCAAAATACATGGCCTGAGGCATAATTGGAATTGGTTCGTGGTAAGCTTTCTTAATCCTCGTCACAGTCATCATTTTTTCCCTGTAGTTCACTTTCTGCTGACGTATTGGAGAAACCTGTTCCGTAAGGTTCTTTTCTCAGGTTTATCGTATTCTCTGGAAACGGCTTTGGCCTGACAGTGCCTCTGCAAGCGATGTAAATATGACAAGTCCATGATTAAGTCGTTGAAATAAAATGAAATAAAAACACAATTCGCGAATACGAATGCTATGAAATTCCCACGGATTATCTGAGCATTGGTCGAATGGTTTAAATCACCTTGAATACCTTCGTTTCTGTTCCTGCCTGCTGCTGTATTTTTCCTAAAAAATATGGGAATTGCGGTATATGGTTTTTCGCAATGGCCATTTAATTGTAGGTACATATATAGCTGAAGTGGCATACGAATTGTATCAAACAAATACTCAGGTGCCTTGGAATTGGTTCAGGTTGGTGAAGTGGCTAAAGAACTTACTCCCCATCCAGTGGTACCGGGTTCAAATTATGCCCACCCTTTCCCTGCCCACAGCATTCAAGCTCAACACTTCGTCCGTCCGATGGGATTTTAAGCCGTAATCCCTTGAACGCCTTTCGTTTATAGTAGCCTGATGCTGACTCCAGGTTTCTTTCCTCTCTTTCTTTCCTACTATTCCTTCATAGCGTGAATAACCTCAGCTATTCTTCGCCTCCTTCAAATACCACATGTACTTGGAAGTAATATGAAATATCGTCTTGAGTGGCAGAAAATTGTTGCAGGAATTAAGGTTCGCTTGCGATCTCTTAATTTCTCACGCTACCGTAAATCGGGGTTCCATGTAATGGTGAGACAACTAAGCCAGGAATTTCGTTCGGAAGGATCCAAAACCAGAGAGGTACGGGGGAAAATATTTTTTTAAAACAGGTTTCTAAGTAGAGGGTTGTAAACTAATTTTAACACTTTTCATAATCGAAAATACTTAATTTTTCCAAGAGATCTTTTTCAAATTCGTGATTCTTCTACATTTTGTTTTCTTTTATGAAGCAAAGTAATTGTGTTTTTATATTTCGAGGGGAGTCCGGACCCTATGGGCCCCACTACGCCACTGGGATAGCTTGAAATGGTTTGGTACTATTTTCGTGTTTGGGTTGGTATCACTTATCAGTGCACAATTTAGTGCTCTACAGTGGATGATTCTGTGTCGTTGAATGACTGTTCAGATTATATTGATGGAAGACGTTTTAGAAATAGGTAAGTAGGTACCAACCCAAACACGAAAATAGTACGTACCTACCATTTCAAATAACTCTGGTTTACCGGAGCCTTCTCAGGCTAGATCCTTTTTTTCTTTATCTGGACCTCTATGTTTAACGATGATTAGTGTCTTGGAGTATAGGTATTGAAGAATTAAAGTGCAAAGTTTCGCTAACGTTTCGGTAAAAACCTTCATCAGGGCTTTAAAAACTTAATTCTTTTTTATTTTATTATTGTAAAAAACATTATGCTATCCTTTTATGCCTATAAGTATCAAATTTATGTACTCATTTTCCTTCATATCCCAGAAAAATGTGTATAAATATAAAGGAACGCTGGCAAAATTTTGCATTTATATTCTTAAAGACCTATGCACCAAGACACACTAATCAACGCTTCATTTTTTTGGGCAAAATATTTATGCCGCTTATCCATCTGCTTGAAATCATAACGTATTTTGTCGTATTTTTTTTAACTTGCCAACGCCTTAATTGATTCCAAAGAGTTTCCACTCGGGCAGTGGCTCGTATTTACAATTGCATAATAATTTCCTCCCCGCAATGGAGGCTCGTACTCTTCTTTCTTGAGAGAATCGCGGAATGGAGGGTAGCCAGAGAGCGCGTGTCTTATTTCGAAGGCGATGCCTTGTTGCGTGTTAAATTCCGCCCTCGCCCATCAAATCAGCATTACGCAGCACCTGAAGGGGGTTCCTTCCAAGTTTCCGCTCATTTAATGGCGCCATGTTCTCCCGCGCGAAACTTTCAATAATGCAGTTGCCTCACCGCTCGTTAAGGGAGCCATTGTTTGACTACGCCATAATGCTTTCCCTCTCTCTCAGCCTCTTTCCAGTAGCCAGTATTTGGGAGCTACTGGAAAGGAAGCTTATGGAACAGTGAATATGATTACCATTCTCAGTTTTTAAGCCTGAGTCACACGATCATATTCGTCATTTCCTAGTGATCACTCGTAAATGATCTTCCTCGGCCATAGTACGGCAAGCTACGGCTAGCAGTAGCCATAGTTGCCACTGGCAAACCACAATTCGACCATAATTGCTGTGTTGACTGGGAAATTTGATCGTGTGATTCAGGCTTTACAATACTGCTTAAACTTGAATCACACGATCAAATTTCCCAGTCAACACAGCAATTATGGTGGAATTGTGGTTTACCTGTGGCAACTATGGCTATTGCTAGCCACAGTTTGCCGTATTATGGCCCGACTGTGGATGCCATCCCGCATTTTTTTAGTCATATTCGAGTGATCACTCCAGCGATCACTCAGAAATATACGTCGTGGGCAATTGTTTTTCGCGATCACTCCAATGATGAGGATTCCCGTCACTTTTTTCATCGCTCGTCTGGTCCCTTTTTCCGTCGCCTAAACCGTCACTAAAACACCATATCATCCAATCAGAACCCATGCCCGTATGGAGCGATTGCTGCGCAACGTTTCACAATCTTGGGAACGTCATAGGTAAACATAAATACGCTATATGTTTTCGTGATTTTCTATGACAAACGAGCTTTGATATCGGAAATGATGCGAAAAGCCACGGCGGGAGGGACCGTGTGATTCAGAAAAATTATCACTCTAGCGATCACTTTTTCGGTCGCGAAAAGCGATCGCTCGAATGATCACTTTTCGCGACGAAAAAAAATGAACGTGTGATTCAGGCTTAAGCAGTATTGTAAATGGGGCATATAGTTTATATTACTACGTGTGGGGTTGCGGTGTTGTCGGCAGCAACAATAAGCGCTGATGTGTATATTTATTCTGAGGGTAACACTCCACCAGGAGGATGGTCAACCCGCAGATTCCCTCACCGTATCTCCGCGCCCGTTCTCTGTTCGTCTTGCATATCGCCGTGTCTGTTGGTTGATAGGCGCATGCGCGGTCCGATTCGCGTGTTCGGCGGAACTTCGGCCGCCGTGCGTGTCTTTGGTCTCGTAGTTTGAGTGCGGTGACGTAGGCGGAAGCCGGGATGATGTCGTGGTCCGGGTACCAGAGGTTTATTGCCTCTCTGACCTCTTTCAGCATCGCAACGGATTTTACCCTCCCGAAATAGCTTATTTTTTCGTTTCCGTTTCCGCCCTTGTACCTCTTTTTTTTGTTTTGTTTTTATGGGAGAGGTCATAGTTCGGCGGCAAAAAGAGTGCATTTCGAATCGTGAAACCACATTGATATCTTTGATCTTTTTACCCGCTAGTTGCATTCAATGGAATAAAATGGGCCGCACCTGGTTGGTCTCAGTCATTGAGCGGTTAGCATGCATTTACTGTACTGTGTACTGTCTACCTGTACCTATACCTTGACAGTTTATCTCTTCATTCTGTGATGCTTGCACTGTTTAAGTTTCGTGACAGCTATTTTACGGGAGATATCATTCGGAATAAGATAGGAGCTAATTAAAAATGAATTAAATCGACAATGTAAATTTTTCATGTCTGAATTTTGTGGTCACTGTATGTTTCCATTCCTCAGTTTTGCCATTGTTTTCAAATATGTCTCTCTCCTTTAAGATCGGTACCTAATTTCTCAAGGTGAATTTTCTTTTTTCGAGTTTCTGCAAAATAGTTTAAGCTCAAGGGAGGATATTTTAGTATTGCTAATGGACGAGTTTTGCCTTTCCTTGGACATGGTCTAAAAGATCGGTAAAAATGGATTCTACGATAATATTTTTTAGTATATTTGTTGATTTATTTTTTGTTTCTTGTTCCTCGAATTCATATGGCTTGCAATTTGACTTGATCAAGTTCGATTTTAGTATGGATGTAAGATGACTTTTGTATAAATTGTTCATTTGGCCCCCATAAACTCATATACTACGGGCGCACTGAAATATCAGCCCTTGTTATGTGCAAAACTGCCTTTGTTGTTGTTGATTGTTCATGTGCAAAACTGCCTTCAATCGATTTGCAATAATAATGAGTACAGTTTTATTTTTTCCTAATAAAAATAGTATTTAACCGCCATAATTCTTCAGCATAGGACAGAAATCCAAGTATAATAAATGTAATTTATTGTAAGAAATAATTAAAATATTGAAACTTCCTGCAAACAGCGTTTACAGTCTTCACACACATCACTCCTAAATTTGGCCGATAGTAAAAGGGTTAATGGAAATTTTAAGTTTTAGTTCAGTTTCCTTAAAGTGCAGGATATCCTAGTAGGGAAAATCATTTGCATTGACCTGGATTTGGACCTTGATCTCGTGAACTAAGGCCAGGTCTTCTGCCACCTAGGTATCTTCTTTCTCTGTGTATTTTTTTTCGGCTTTAGAGAACAAAGTGATATATGCTGCCAGGCATAAATTGCCAAGTGGCAGCATGTTTGCACACATAGCACCACAGTCCCAAGGCTAAAGCCAGAGCCATTGACTTTATTCAAGGAATACCAGCTTCGAATCAAGGGTCCTGAACCTTATAGGACCTGAATCGAATTCCATTCAAGGTAAAAATGATCTTTCCCATGTGGAATATTCGTACTTAAAGTGAACTTGTGGGTGACTACACTAATATTAAGATACATGCGTGGCCTGTCTGTGATTATTTTGTTTAATAACCAAGTTTCCTGTTTGGGTCAGGCTAGGTAATAAATACACTATCAGATCATGACCTAATCAGTTAGAATTATTGCTGTAGACTATAAAATCTTGAGTGGGCTTTATTATTATACTTCCTTTCTGTCCGTGCACAGCAAGTAACATACATATTGAATTTGGCTCTGCTCCAAAAAATCCAATATAAACTTTACCTTTCTACCTCACCTCTTTTTTACACTCATTTTATCACTGAAATCACCTGTAATGTACCCACTTGATAGCTCATACACTTGTATACATGCATGTTATTATTAATTACATGTAATGTAAAGGACAAACATACATATGTGGAAAACATTATATACATATATGTATGTATTTCTATGAGCTAAGAAAGGCAAGTTGGAGTATTTAAATCCTTTAACAACTTGAGTGGAGTTTGAAAAAGGTTCCTGACTCCTTCGGGTGCTGAAGGGTCAACATCTTCAGACCAAAATTCAAAATAGCAAGACAATTGGGTGACAGGCATTTATTCCTGTACTTAAGAATGAAACTTTGAACTGATATTACTTATTTTCTTGATAATGCTCACTGTAGGAGTGGCGGAACTTCAAGCACAAAGAATTTGGATGCAGAATTTCCTAATGGGAACATAAATACTCAATCGATTAGAAAAAAAATCTCCAAATGCTCCAAGAAAAAATATTTAAAACCTCTCAGAGTTTATTAGCTGAGTGCATCATACAATAGAGTGACTCCCATCACCACTGCATTTTCATTTGCCAATCATGCTTGGATTCATTGTCACTCATTTCATTGTTTTTTTCTTGTTTAGGCTCTTTACCTGGAACAAATGCAGCTAACCAGATGATAGCATCGATTCGTCAAAAATGCACGCCCGAAGAAATATTGAATATGTTGAAGGATCTTCCAAATCCAAACCGTGAGGAAGATGGTGATTGCAGGTTCAATCCCCTTAAAATAGATGTATTTGTGCAGACTCTTCTGTATCTAGGTTCAAAAAGCTTTTCCCATTCCTTTGCTGCCATATCGAAGTTCCATTATATTTTTAAGGTAAGAATATGTACTTTAATGTATCACAAGTGGTTTTTTGATTACTAAACTAAGAGTTAGTAGCCGTTTTTGTGAATAAATTTTGAGCAGGAGCCATATGCATTATTGGCCACTGATATAGTCCCTCCATTTTCTTTATCATTTCATCATAAGTTTTACTATTTTTGCAAGACATCAATTCTCGTATCAAATGTGAATTTTAATATCTCAGTTTACATCTTAAACTGTTTGTCAGTATTTTCTGATATTTTTTATAATTATGTGTCACAAGTAAAATAGCAGACATTTCAAATTTTAAACATGCTACTCTGCAATTTATGCTTTGGTGACATAATAATTTCATGGAAAGCCAGTTTTTCTCATCTTTTTATAATATCCATTATGCTTAGGTATAATTGACATCATCTCATAGATGTAGGCAGTGGCGGCTCGTGAGTCAAATGCTAGGGGGGGCGCACTCCACCGGGGGGTCATAATTTTTTAATATTTCGTGTATTTTATTAAGTTTTTACGGCAATCTAGGAATTAAATTTTGTGATGCCATATGTTCCGTTTTTTTCAACAAAAATACCTAGTTCTCCTAATAAGGCTTGATTAATAAATACTAAATGCAGAAGACTCTCGGTCATACGGATCGGCTTAGTCCGGACTCTCGATTATACTGATCAATGATCTTGAAGAATAAAAATATATTTGCTGCGATATTATGCAAATACAAACGAAAATACGTTTTAGCGCCTACATTCTTCGTGCGGATATGCCCGCAATACACTTCTGTTGTTCGCTTTGCAATCATAATGCGTTATTTGTCAAATCTATACAACACTTGCAATGATTTAGGTAGCAATGACACTTATAACACCTGAGGAGGGAGGGGAGTGTCACAGACTTCCACTAGGCAAAAAACACTACTAGAATGCGCGCGCTTTGCTATTGCAGATGTACACTTTGATGGCGGTGTTCGCGTTGTTTCTTGAATACAGTATGATTTAAAATCAATAATTAAACATTTCTCACACATTTTTAACATAATCTGAAATACTCACATGCCTTTAGTTATATTGCAGAAGTCCATCCTTCTTTCCTTTTGTCCAGCAAAGTGATCAATTACAAGTTCGTTGAAATCAGCACCGGACCACAATTTCTTTCCCATTGAACGCATGGCAAGGGCACTCGTCTATAAATAAACAAGGGACGACACAAAATAGGCCGACGAAAAATACGACCAAAAAGAACAAGGTGCCTGGACACAGAATTGGGACAATTTTTCCCTATATTTCCCTAAAAAAACGAGCACTGTTGATCAATTCAAAATTGTCTTCTTGAATGTACACACAGCGCTAAGAAACTTCTTAATCGGCAATTACGCACAGTTAACTCCTCGAAAATGATGTCTGAACTCATTTCACTCCGTTCCTTCCGAGAGTCTTGCCGTTACTATAAGGACGACTCAAGGGAGATAGAAGTCGTGGTCCACTAATGCTGATTCAGCTGACGGACGAATTTAAGGTCAGCAAAGGCATTCAAACAAACAAGGACGTCACGGACCATCTCCTTGAGTCTAAGATTCATATGTGGCAAACACACGAGACGCCAACGGGTCGCATTTGGAATAACCATGTCTTCGAAATCATTGCCATGATATAATAGAATATAAATTCTAGATCGTAAAAGACGACGACTCTGAGCCACAGATAGGAGTTGTAAGGATCTCCGCACTGATATGAACTCTTCGAAGCCATTTAAATCAGACCGAAGTGGACATTTTCCGTCAGACAGCTACCGCTCTGCCGCTGAGGAATTAGGTGAAAATGAACTAAAAAAACAAGGACGGCTAGAAAAATGATGAACCTACACACAAAAGGTGCGTTGTACGCGGCACTTCTTGACAGTCATTGAATGACTCTATTTAAAGTCACGTTTTACGGGTTAAATCATGTTTAATCCTTCACCCTATCACGCACGCGCCTATTTCTTAAATTATAAATCAGTGGGGAATGTTAACTGATTTTTTCTAATACTGCAGGTCTTTTGATAAATTTATCTGAAAAATAGGTACCGCATTTCTAAACATCGGGAAGATATGAATACATTGTTCAGGCCTAAACATTATAATATTAGTTTCCCCAAGGTTCTTGAAATCCGTAATCATAATAGAACTGTGGCAAATACTCGAGAATGGTTTTCCTACATCAATACGGCCTTTAACTGGTTGGATTTTATGTGTTCCGGAATTCAAACCCCAAAAAACGCAAGCATAATGGGATAATTTATTTTCTGTAGCAATACCTACCAGTAATTAAAAATTAAAATCGTATAACTACACCCAGTACAGTGATCATTCTGATTCCGTACGTCCCTTTTCTGTGGCAGCACCAAGTAGACGCCAGATTATACGCCCGCCGGCCTGCGCAGCGATGTCAACTCACACGTCGCTCTGCGCATTTTCGGACGACGTCCCAAGACTTCCATAAGACACAACGTTAGACGCGTCATAGCACCAGCGGCCCCCACCACTACCACTCTCCATATAACTGCATGGGGATGGATTGGGACGTTCTGGCCAGCGCCCCACGGCTACAAATACGAACTTCTCGCGCTATTTCTTTTCGTGTTTTTCCAACACTTTCGATGTATGGGACTGAAAAAACACTTTGATTAATCAGATGTATAATTATAAATTAATAGATTTTTATTATTTTTACTTTTTCAAATATTTGGGAGGGGCGGCGTCCGAGAGTCCTTATGGGCAAACCGCCACTGGATGTAGGTGTGACTATTTTCTTAAAAAATATCAATTATTACATAGGTAGTCTTGCTTGAAGTTTTTTTCCTAAGATTTAAATCCAACGTAAATCATTCCTTTATTTTGCTATTTTCTTATGTTGACTCAAATATAAATCGTTGTAATTTAATAATTTTTACCTTTGAAGCAATTTGCTGGCAAGAATTTTGTTGCAATTCATTTTTATGAATTATATTTTGGGAATTCCTTTTGATTAACCTTAGGTTTGTTCTCTGTGGAAAATTTAGAGTAATTCATCAGTAGCTTGGAGAGAAACTCACCATTCAATCCATGTAGGATACAATTTATGAAAGGCAGAAGTGCAGTTGCAGAACCATTGAGTGATTATTTCAATGCATGGCATTATTCTTACTTTCTATTCAGTCTATTCTTTTCATTGGTTTGTTTTGACTGAAACATGACCTTCTGCGGTAGCAGTTTACTTTCAGCATGCTACTCTTCCTTTCCGAAAATTATGTTAATGATGATTGAATTCTGTTTTATCTATAGCTTACTGTGAGAGTGGAAATGAATTGGTGTATCCATGGTCAATTTACCTATTTTACTTTGTAAATCACTCTATTTTTCAATGGTTATTTTATATTTGTGGCTGCTTGTCTTATCTCATATCTTATCCATCTCCGTTTAGTTCTTCTCCTTTTATTTTTTTACCTTATTCTTCCTTAATATATGTATAGTTTTTGAGAAGTCCTGTCTATTCCTACAGGTTCTTGCTGAATCTGAAGAAGCTCAGATCTGTATCCTTAGGAATATGTTTGAACTCTGGCATAGTCATCAGCAGGTAAATTATACATTGGAATTCATTACTATCTTTTGTTTAAACTTTTTTTCACTTCTTTAACTCAATATTCAATTATGCTTGTTGCTGTCTCCCTTAGATGATGTGTGTCCTTGTGGACAAAATGCTGAAAACACAAATTATTGAGTGCTCTGCTGTTGCAAATTGGATTTTCTCTAAAGAAATGTGTGGAGAGTTTACAAAGTAAGTAACCATTGTCAGTTGTAAATTAATTGAACCTTTTAGATGAATTGTCTTTTTCTGTCCCAAAATTTAAGCAATTGGTAAAGTAATTCTTTTAAATGCAATGCATCCTGATGTTTCCGTGATTTATATCCAACTCCCTACAATATTTTATTAGAGAGGTTTCTGTGCATAATAAAAGCTATTTATGCTTCTTTATAATTTTTTACTGAAGCATTAAGAGGTTTAAGATTGAGAAGATTTGTTCCGGAAAATATTATGAGGACTTTGAAGAAAATTTGTACAACAATACATGTTTTTCTGTGATGCAGAATTTCTAATCAGTATTATTAACATCTTTACTTAATTTTGAAATTATATTTGCATTCTGGAATCATAATCCAACCTACTTAATTACACTCACCGAGGAAATATTTATGAATGGGTTAAACTAAGGTGGCCTGTTGTATCGTTGTCAAAATTCTGACCGAGAAATATTTTTGTTAAAGGAATTACCTGTGGGAAATACTGCACTTAACAATTAGAAAAATGAGCAAGCACGTTGGAAGGTTAGCACGAGAGCTGGCTGAGGCGAGGGAACGATTAAGAAGAGCTGTTGACGAGGAGAGTGATGGAGAATCTTCGTCATCGGCATCAGAAGATGCCAGTGCAGAGGGTGGAGGGGGTCAGCCTAAGAAAAAGTCTGGCAAGTCATCAGGGGGTGCCGCCACAGGGGGCCAGAATGACGATAAGGAAAGGCCGTCAGAAGAAATGGTGGAAAGAATGGAGGAACGCCTTGAAGCGGCTCAGGCTGACCAGAAGAACCTCTTCTTGATCATCTTCCAAGTGAGCCTTTTTGTCATTTTAATAATGATAATAATAATAATCATTGAATTATGTTTACTTGGTTAAGGCTATGTTGATTCATTTTAGTGGATGACAGTTTCAAGTTCATTCCAGCTCCTGCTTTTAATGTCAGGAGCTAGAGAGTCCTAATGACAGGAGCTAGAGTGTTTCAGAATTTTCTTTTGCTGAAATGAGTCATCCTAACCTGGAAAACATTTATCGAAATAATCACCTCAGAAGCCTCCACACCAATAACAAAATTTCATTGAAAAGGTAGAAACACGGTAAACACATGGACTTCTGTGTTTTATTACATATTTCCAGTTATGTCTTCAGTGTTTTTTAACCAGTTACATTGTTATGGTTCAAGAAATTTAGTAAAATTGCAAATGATTTTAAAATCTATTTTACTTTTTTTTTAAATACTGCAGTTATAATGACCACTTTGGTCACGATCATTGCCTAAACAATCTATCCCAGTCATCCATGGTATCAGAAATCAACTGGGAATTAATTGCACCACAGCTGGTCACTATGATAGGCATGGTGGGGGGGCTTCATTGCCAGTTACTATGATTAGTGTGATGGTCAATCTGTTAATAAAATACACATTCATCGGAGTATTAGGAAATTATGAAAGAAACAAAAATCAGGTAATATTACTTTTGATGTATCTTTTAGCAGCACTGATACAAGTACATCTTAAAATGATGAGAATCAGTGAGTTAAATATTATTGATCCAGTAATAATACCAAAATTTTTTAGCTATGTCCAATGTTATACAGTGGAACCTCGTTAAAGCAAGTACTGGCTATTGCGAAACCCCCGCCATTACGAGAGATAGCCGAGGCACTGTCAATTGACCCTATGATTAGCATGTAAGAAAAGTTCCTTTGTACGAGGCCCTTTTGGTGCTGGCACTCGCCATAGCAAGTGTTTCCATCACCAGAAATCCTTCACCATGAGTCCCTAATCTCTGTAATATCTGGCGATATGTTAGAAATGAAGTTAGCATGGAGTGCTCAAATTCACGTAGTAAACTGTCGTTCAATAAATAAGTAGTTCATTTTGATGAAAATATTGTGGCATTAACATTTGCGAATGCTCGATCTTCTTTTGTTCCTCCAGCAGCAGAAAGCAGTCGGCAGCATACCTGCACATCCATGAGTTGTGTGAATAGAGAGCATTTGAAGGTAGATACCATGGCCAAAAAATGCAAAACATGCCTAAGCAAGGAAATAAAAATAATAGAGTAATATGAGAGTGGAAAATACAAAATACAAAAAAGAAAATACAAAAATAATAGAATGATCACCTAAATGTACTAATTAAGTATGCATAGAAAAATGGCTTTGTCGGTTGTGCATTGACATAATGATTGACAAAGCAATGCTTTACTTAATTTTCAGTATAGCGCTTAGTAATTGTTGGTGTAGTTGTTATTAAAGCAAGGAAATTTAGTGATGCAAAAAAACATCGCCTTTCGTCTGGATTTATGCTTACGTTTATGAGATAAAAATTTCTCTGTCAGCGCACCACTGCTGTTCCTGTATAAGTGCTCACAATGGGTGTATTGGCTATTACTTGCTCCACCTCCGGTAAAGCGACAATTCACTAAAGCGAGTGTTTATTTGAGCACCGTGGGGTCTCATTTTATCGAGGTTGCACTGTTCACAGCATAAAAAGAGATGTGTACTAAACCTTTGTAGTTACATTCCATATACATAATTGTGTTCTTCAAAATACTATTGATTTTATTATTGTCTATCATTGAGAGGCACAATGGTAGTTAGCATGAAAAAAAAAGATTTGCGAAAAGAGACATGAAAAAAAAGTTATGCCATTGCATCAATCCCAATATAGATGCAATTCAATTTTTGGGGTAGTTTGTTGTGGCACACTCAACCCTTTGAACTTAGTACCAAGCCAGTATAATAATGTGTGTTAAAGAAAATTATAATTAGTGACTTAAATTGATAAAAAATTTTATTTTTTCAGAGATTTATTATGATCCTGTCGGAACATCTAGTCCGTTGTGACACTGATGGGAGGGACTTCAATACGTACTGGTACAGGTGGACCATTGGACGACTTCAACAAGTTTTTCTAGCAGTAAGTATAAAGAAAATATCTCTTAGACTTATTTTTTGGTAATGTGGGGACAAAAATTTAAAAAGCCATTTTGCTTTCTTAGAATGTGGGGAATTTTTGTTGCCTATTCTAGTAAAGGGATCAAAAATTCAATCTTTTTACCTTCGTCTGAAAACGGAATGCTTTTTGAAGCTGTTGTCCATGTAAATCATCAAATTTGTTTGGAGGCATTGCTGGCATTGTGTTGGGTTAACACTTTTGCTTGCATTTTCTTGAGTTATTTTGCTTGCATTTTCTTGAGTTATTTTGCTTGCATTTTCTTCAACCTTCTTAGCAAGAATGCTGCCTAATGAGGTTGCTGTTTTTTATGTTAGTTGTGAGCAAAAATACCAAAATATTTCTGCAGTGCTTGATATTTTTGAGTGTATGTTTGATTCCAAAAGATGCTCCTGCACTGTGGTATACTCTCTAATGCCGAACTCTATTGGAATTTGCAAAATTTCCCGCTTTGGGGAGGTTACAGCCTAATAGAAAGGAATGCAGAGTTAGTCACATATCTACCAATGGCCTTTTATAGAAATAAAAATTGTTACCAAAGACATCAATTAAATGAGTAACCCCTCGGAAACAAATACACAAAAATTCCAAGAAGTATCCCTTTAGTTTGATTCTATAACGAAGGTAACATCAAGAAAGCCAAATTCAATAGAGGATTTTCTAATGATTATGAAAGATTATCTTATGATTATTGAAGGAATGGGAATCCTCCCTTTGGTAAAAAATTTTATATGTATAAACAGTCATTGGTAAAGCTCCTTGATTTTCTCAAATGAAAATAATCCTTATTTGATGCTCCTTGCCATTTTTTGCAATATTTAGCATTGGTGCAATATTTGCTTATTTGTCAGAGATTTATTAAGGGTTTCAGACCATACAACATCTTATAGTACCTGAAAAATAATGCAATTGCAAAAATTCCCTTTTGCAAAAATCAAGGAGCCGTAGTCATGCCATCAAATTATTAAAATGTGTCGTGTAATGTTTTTATTGCTGTTTGTCATCATTTTCTCAGAAAGTATCATTTCATGGAATTTCAACATGAAAAGGGATTTGAATTGTAAATTTTGCTAAAACACTTAAAAGTTTTATTTACTCTTCTTTCCCTAATATGTACAATTCTCAATTATTTTTCAGCATCATGAGCAAGTGCAGAAATACAGTTCAACGTTAGAAACGCTCCTTTTCACACATGATTTGGACCCTCATATACTTGAAGTATTCCACCAGTTTGTATCTTTGAGGGCATAAAGAGAAAAGGCTTTTCATTGTGCATGCTAAGGTGTATTTAAAGTTGGAAGAGTTTCACTCTTTTCTTTTTATGGACTGCAGTCACTCTGAAGTGGTGTCTTTTAAAAAGTGTGACAAGAAAATAGCCATGAGGATTATCTTTGTAAAAGTTTTGCTAATCGAATGACGAGTGTTGTTCGTGAATCTTGAAGATTTATACTTTTTCATATGCAGAATGAATGCCCAAGTGAATGGCCATTAATGATTTTATTTAATTTTTGTTTGCATTTGTTTGAGTTGTTCAGCATTTGTACCTGGATTATGGGTTAAATTCTGATGTTCATTGATGAAGACCAATGTGATCTGTATTCTTTGTGTAAATGCCATCAGTAAATTAAAATTCTGTTTTTAAAAAGAAGGTATGTAGCTAATATCTCATGTTGGTTAATATCCTAATGTGTTCCATATTTTATATTTGAAATACTAATGATGCCTCCAGGAGTTTGAAGGGAAATAGGGAAGGAACAGTGTTGAAGTTTATGAGTAATCTTAGTTACTGAGATATTCATAATAATATACTCTTACTTTTCCACTGAATTTTAATATTTGTACAACATGTTTCCCCACAAATTGGCATAATCGGGTACATTTACATTGAGTGACTGAAAATTATTGTTAAAGTATTCTACCTGTTAAGATAGGTTTACAAAGAGCATAATGAGAATTGTCCTAGCCTGTTTCGTCTTTGAATTTGGGCATCCCTTTTCAATTCACATTGAGTTCTAAAATTTTACTGAATTTAAGCTTAAAACTTTCAAAATTCACCGAATATCATGAATTCAAAACATCATGATAACTCTTAGCTGTTTTTATTCCTGGCTCTGATACCCTGAATCAGGCATTTTAATTTTTAAACAAACAAGTCTCCTCACTATGTAAGATTTTACACTTTCCCGGCGAACAACATGTAAAAACTCTTCTCGGGATACCATGCGGGTAAGGTTATATGAGAGCGCCGACGTTTCGGGTGCTGACTTGCTACCAATTCCACCGCTACTGAAACATCGGCGCTCTCATATAATCTTACCTACGAGGTATCCCAAGAAGAGTTTTTACAAGTCTCCTCACTGATTTTGCATGATGACAGCCTTGCCAACCTAGCTGCCTTGGAAGTCCCAAACTTAATGGCGGTGTCCTTTTCACTTAGTTTTTGAAGCTCATTTGAATGCACACAATGTTTTTGGAGAAGAGATAGTTGGTAGGGTTTCCCATATGCATTCCAACTGTGTATTTTACATGACACCTTCATGTAAGCAACCTTTTGTGTGGCTCCTACCCTGTAATTAATGCAGCATAGGTGCATATTCTAGGAGTAATTGCAAATGACTTCCACAATAGCTGCTTAACCCTTTTAGTGCTATCCTTCTTCCCGGGGTACAGTCAAAAAATGCTGAGGGAATTTTAATAAAATGTAGCAACTAGGAAAAATAAACATTATTAAGGTAATTTTTTAGATATCTTTAAGCCGTTTTTTTTAATTAATGATATTAAATTGGGCAATAATCACGACATTTTTATACGTTTACTGATATATAAGTTTTTTTATTTCAATGTCCTCAAATTAAACAAACGCTATATCGGCACGCCACACTAAAAGGGTTAAAGGATCATTTTAATGTGTTAACCTTTCCACTGCGATAAGGCTGTAGGCTAAGGGCAAGGAGACTGAGAATACCCTAAATGATTACAGTTAAATAATTGTCATGTAAGCAAGCCTAATGATCCATTCTATGCTTCCAAGAAGTATTGGTTGAACAATATTTTAAATATATTTCCATGTAATTTATTACACTGACATACCCCGAGGTTTTGGGTGTCTGGCTGCTGATAGGCTCCAGAAGAAAAGGATGGCACAAGGATCTATCTGCTGCCGCATACTTACATCATACTCAACATGATTCATGAGGGGCTAGAGGGTAGTCTCTTGAATCTTTTTGAATCTCAAATAATGACCCATTTAGGGCAAGATAGGGTGGATAATGATTAGGTACTGATTCAAGTCATATGAAGATGTATCACTGATGAGAGAATAATTATCATAAAATATTAGTAATTGAACCCTTATCATTTTATGAACTCTATCACCGGGTATGCATATTTTTTTAAAGGGACCAATTGACTACATCACCACCTTAGATTGCTTTTGCTTCGTCATCGAAAATGAATTCTGAATAGCTAGGGAAACAAGCAGTGTGTGTGATTTAGATGATTTCAAGATGAAAGATTTAGATGAAAGGGTACAGAAATTCGATGTTTTTTTCACCAGTAACTGTAGCAGTTAGCAGAAATTCAGAGAATAATAGGTAATTTTATTTAAAATTATGTGGCGTTTGAGATGATACTAAAGTTCTCATACTATTATTTGCAGGAAGGTAAAAAGAAAAATTTTCTATTTCATCCTGGGAATTATGCTACCTCTTGGCACACATTTGTTATGCGTGATCTGTGGATCCAATCAAGGGGAACAGACTATCAGATTCATTGCAAGTGGCCTTTTCCTTTATTTTGTAGCTCTTAGTTATAATACCCGTGTTTATTGCCCTCACATTCTTTGCCGTTGTTCAACCTACCTTTATGCTTTCATGAGTGGTCAAAACTCCATGTTCTCTCATACCCCAAATTTTTCTTTATTAGGTAGCAATTCCATAATTCTTTGCCATAAATGTTCTATACTTTGTCCATGAGTGTTGGAATTATCTAGCATTTAACTCCAGTCATCAAAAGGCTTGATGGTGATGGGCCTAAATCCATTAAGCTCCACGTTGTTTTTATGCGGTCTACACAATATTTTCATCAGAATCATTTAATATTGCTAATTTATGTTTCTACTAGAGATGTGCGAATAGTATCCGCGAATACTCGAATACCTCGAATACTAGAAAGTATTCGATATTCGAGGTTTCGAATAGTTATGCGAAAAGTACCGCCTCGAATACCTCGAATTTCGCGTCATACACTGTCGCACACACGTCGTTGGTAGTTGACTCGGAAAAATGTAGAGAACTGTAGTCATTTAGTGCTCGCAGCGCCGTTTTACTCAAGTTGACGAATTACATCAAATTCGTGGATTTTAGCGGTGAAAAGAGTTCGTCGAGGGGAACCGAAAATGGTCGGGTGAAAAAATCCGAAAATCCCCGATTCCCCCCACCAGGAGAACCTCAGTGCCGTGGGATAGCAACCTTAGGGCATTTCCCACGATCCGCTATCCCCCTCCATTCAGCACTCGCCTCACCCACTCTGATGCTTTCCTCTTCTCCGAAATCAAACAAAAGGTCCCAGCTCGCGCAGGGATCGCATTACGAAGACCCCTGCTTCGAAAAAAATATCGAGTTACGAGAACAATAAAAACGTGTTTCACGCCCTCCCCCCTTTTCTCACCCACTGACCTTTTTCTGGCTACCTGCTTCGAAGTTCCCCATTTCTGGATGTCAACTGCTGTGTGAGTACCATAGGATACCCTTACATTAGCGCATTTCCCAAGATCCGGTATCCCTCTCCATTCAGCACTAGCCCCCCCTCTGAGGCTTTCCTCTTCTTCGAAATAAAAAAAAGATCACAGCTCGCGCAGGGATCATATTACGAAGACTCTAGCTTCGAAAAAATACCAAGTTACAGGAGAACAATAGAAACGTGTTTCGGGCCCTTCCTTTTCTCCCCCACTGACCTTTTTTTTCCCTAACAGCTTCGAAGTTCCCCATTTCTGTGGAGGTCAACCGCTGTATGAGTCATCTATTAGCACAAAAGGTGTCTAAGAATGACTTTCGTCAATTGATCACACCTTTATTGAATTGAAATATTAGTAATGTGTGCGTAATTTCAAAAAGAATAAGACCAAACACGACGTATTTCTGAGTTTATTTAAGCATTTTACGCAAAGAAATAAATGTCAAAATACGACGGAGACTTAGCATTCTGGCGAAACTCGATATGAGCAGCAGAGCTTCTCGGAAGTTGATGCGGTATTTTTTTCCGAAAACAAATATCAAGTTACAATTTATGAGTGGTGCTATAAATCTTTATTGTTACAGTCCCAGACAAAGGGATATTTTCTCAGAATATTTGGTTTCTCCCTGATAGCAATTCCAATTCATCTTCTTATATCCTGAGAACTCCCGAAGATGGACTGAAAATAATTCAAGAAAATCCGGTGGAAAAGAGCTTGTATTTTGCAAAATGCCTCAGATTGTCAGCTAGCACTTGGCAGCAGGAGTGGGGGTAAAGCGATGTTAGTTGAATTAATTATATGCCAAATTGTTTCCATAAAATTAAAATATTCATTAATCAGCTAAATTCCTGTTCGAATCATTTAAAGGAAATCAAAATTACTCCCCAAAATCTTGTGTTGCCTGCTGCATAGGCAACCGAGTCAAACATTCCAGCATTCATCATTTAGTATTCGAGGTATTCGAATATTCGAGCAATGATTTAATATTCGAATTCGAGAAATCTGCTATTCGACCCATCTCTAGTTTCTACTTCTAAATTCTACGTAAAAAATGAGTGAGCAAGAGACATCCTGGATATTTTTTTAATTATAACTGCTCAATTAACTGGTATGAGCTGTACTCAGTAATTTTTGATTTCTTTCTCTCATGCATGTAAATGGAGGATCTCTGACCAGATATTTGAGACCAGGTTTCTTAATCTTTCATTTATTTTTGTTACCTATCATTGCATTTCAAAAAAAGATTTTATTACTAATTGTGGGACTAATTTTCCAGTAGTCTTTATACCAGGTTATTCATTACACGTAAAGTATTACCTAAATAGTATCATCATCACACCTAAAGAAAATAGTGTCAATTAGTTCAAAAACTGGAAGCAATGGTGGTGCTTCATGGTGAAAAAAATGCATGGAGAGACTGAAAATTCAACTTCAAAACTTTCAGATTTTACCAATTTTGGGATTCCAAATTTTAGGTCCTAAGCTGTAATATTTTCCGTCTCCATTTTAATCTGTATCAAATTTGCAGATTTTTCTGGAACTTGTAACATCCTTCACCCTACCTCAAATGATGATTAACCAAATTAAAGAGGTTCAGAAGCATACAACTCCTTCCATTGAGGTTGTGCAAGATACTTTGACAATAAAAATGGGTCATCATGAGAAGTGTCCTCTTCCCAACAGTTTCATGTGTACAATGGCATACTCTTTTTTTAGACGTCAATATTATTGTGGCCCACACCTCCCAGCATGGCATAAGAGTACCTCAGTTAATTTTGGTAGACCCATTGGTGCAAAAAATTTGAATGAATATAGAATGTGCAGCAATGACAGAACCTACGTAAATTAACCATTTTACCATTATGCTAGAATTTCATTGTAGGTGCATATCAAGCCTGGGACAATTTACTAAAAACAGAACCTTCCCTAATCAAAGGCATATGTCTTTCAACAAAATTCCAGTTTGAATTTTGTTTCAAATAATACATGCAATTACACCACCAATGTGGATAGAAAACTTTGAAAAAAATGTATTCTCAGTCATAAAAGTAACCAAGTTACATCTCTCTTTAACACATTTCATATGATCATGTTTTCCCTCACTGTGTTGTTAGATATCCGTTGATGATCACAAGAAATTCTGCCAGTAGCTTCAGATCAGAAGATGCTGGTATCAGCTATTCACCAGGTAAGCCTTTGCAGGAATATTTCTGTGATATTTTATTTGGTAAATTTAAATTCAGTAACCTCATCATACATTTTATCCAACGGTTACTTCTTGATCCATTAGGTGAAAAGAATAAAAATTAAAGCCAACATCCTCCGACCATAGGGAACCCACCTTAATGTCAAGTAAATGACTTCTATCCGCAGAAAAATTGTATTGTATTTATTGGACAGAAAGTTTGAATGTACATGTAAATTGACTCACTCTGGTCATACCCTGCAAAGCAATGTTTCTCACCACCAGAAATACATGCTATAAATTCACAGTACAATGGTATTGTACCCTTAATAACTTTTTTAATGTTTTTCTATTATATTAATTTGAATTCTCATCAATACCAACCCCAGGCCCTGTATGAAGTTAATTTATATTATGCCTTTGTGATATCAAAAAATAAATCCATGGAACCTGTATCGATTATTGTTCTGCTAGCATACTTACAATATCAAGCATTAACTTTTAATAACAACCACCTTAATATGAGATCAAAATAGGTCCAACATTTGGATATGCTTACAAATTTTTCTTTGTTTTGAGGAACATGCCTCTTTGATCGAGTACTATAATCACACTTTGAACTACACCAGCAAACACACATGATAAATCATTAAATGTCTGTAAATTACCCTGTTAGAATAAACATTGAATAATTTAGTCAAAGGGTGTAATTAAAGATTCATACACCCTCACCAGCCTACAGAATACACCTGCATCATTGGTCCACCCTTAAATACATCCCTATGCCAAGTCTCTCTGCATTACTAACGTGATATCAAATGCTTGCATTTTATCATAACAAGACCTTCCCTTCATTTCAATGAGGCTGGAATTAATTAGCTTTCTGTCAATCATTGCTGATACATCAAAAAACACCAAACATTGGCCCAAGGATGTACATGTCTATATTAAGTATGCACATGCAATATCAGTATTCTTTCATACGTACATATAGACACGGGTTTACCTCATGGTCTTCTACCCTTCCCCTTAAAAATAGATTTGCTCAACAAAACACATTTTGAAGCTGCTGAAGAGGGCCAGACATAGGCAGATCTAAGGGGGAGGGGGGGGAGAGAGCAGGAGCACATACCCCCCCAGACCCTTAAAAAATATGCAAAATATTTAATACGGTCCTTCCATCATTGTGTTTGTTTTGTATTATGGGGTATCCTTGTACCGCCCACCAGAACAAAATATGTACTGGATACGGCCTTGCTTGTGCCCTCCCTAGAAAGAAATCCTGGATCCGCCCCTGGCCCCTGGAAATTATGTATATCCTGCATGCAACCCACGGCAGCATATATTGAATGAATATTTATTAAGCCCATGATCACAAAAAACAGAAACCTAATGATCTTTTTAAATAGAATGCCTGATAGTTGCAGCAACTATTGAAATAGTTCATAGCAACCATATTAGCTCATGTTTAAGGTGACAAAGATTTTTTCGCATTGAATAGAAGTTGCCAGATGTCCACCTAATATAATACTAAAAGCAAGCTTCATGAGTTTCTTTTGAAATATTAATTTTATTCTGTGGACAAGTTTCTTCATATGTCACATTTTTCGTACCTTTCACACCTTGACGTGTTCTATATTTGCAACAAACAAATCACTGGACAAATAAAAATATTATTTCTTGAGTAACTACATAGCCATTTTCTCTGAGAGCAAGAATTGATTTGAAATGACAGTTCAGCCTTTGAAACCATACCCTAAAATGGGCAGTGTCTCTAAGCTCATGTGCCATGTAGTTTTTCTTACTTAAATATTGTACTGATTTCTCCATCATTAATTATTGAAAAACATTAAAAAATATTAGGAATCAGTTATTTGTGGTGAGGTTTTTTGGAAGTTTTGGATTCATGTATAACCTCAACTGTGCAAGATGAGAATGGATTTCCTTTCACAACAATGTATGCGCATGGTTTAGAATATTTTGATTAGTAGACCATTTCACTTCCTTCGGACAAATCATTTCTTCCTCTGAATTCCTACAGCACATCAAAAATCTACAACTAAGTAGTCATTATACAACTTCTAAGTGTACATTAATCCACTGAAAAATTTGTCAGTCCAAAATAATATACAGAAAAGTCATAAACAAAAACAAAATTATCTGAAAAAATAACTGATTTATTGTATATAAATGACTATTCTTCACAATCAACATAGATGGCACAACTCTTGACTTTCTTTAGTTTCACTTTTCACGAGACATTTCCAACAAATCAGTCTTTCAAAAAATAAGCCTGTAAGTGGTACAGATCTATAAAATGGGCATGATCATTAACATACATAAACATATCAAATAAAAATATATCAGCAAAAAACCCAAATATAAAACATCAATACAATCACGTGCATCCCAATTATCTTCACGTCTATAAATGCCTGAATGAGAACCATGGAATTTATAACATTGCTGATGTTTAACTATGCTGCTTGATCATATCCATAACTTCTTGAACATCATCTTTAGATCCAAGAAAAATGGGGGCCCTTTGATGTATGGATTCTGGCATTACATCAAGAGTGTTGATTTTTCCATTCGTTGCCATACCACCAGCTTGAGTAATGATATATGCCATTGGATTACATTCATATAAGAGACGAAGCTGAAAAACAGACAAGAAATAACAATACAATTTTGCTTGTAAGGGCAATGTCATCAAATAAATTCTGGCTTTGGGTGGAAATGAACTGGCAATTTAAGTTTCATCGATATCAAATCTTTTAAACATAAAATGATATACACCAATTATAGGGTGATACTAGGCATTTAGAGGCTACTACATTAACACACTAATTTTTATACATCAATATTGATAAATTAAATAAATACACAAGTTTTATTGCATTTACGATAACCTCTGAATACCTAGCATCCCTCTATGGGCACAGGAAAAAAGCTCCACTCAGTTCCTGGTGTGCCAGTACAGGTACGTAAAATTTAAGTAAATTATCTTTGAAAGGAATATTGGGCATTTAAATCATAGAGGTATAGGTTAACATTCAGATTACTTCTTGAGAAGTCTAGAGTAGTGGGCAGATAAGTTCGGCACAAGGTCATTTGTTTGTTGATTATGCCAATTACGGCCATAAATTACCCTTTCACCTCCACATAGTAGCTGCCCTGATACCTCAAGGTTCGTGCCGACAAGGCCACGTTCTTCCTCCCCCCAACTCACAGCTGCAATGTGACCAGACTTGCCCAAGGCCTAAGATGCAATACCCTCTCCTTTCCGAGGATATAAAACAGTGATTGAATCAGAGTGGTAATACATATTACTTATTACGCCACAAGAGCTATCTAGCTGTAGTCATGAAAATAAGTCAAAAATAAGTAGGTGGACCCCCTCGGAGAGTTTATTGGTGAAAGCCAACTGATTTTCAATCTCCAGGCTTTTGGTTAGTACATATATATTTATAAGTCTGTGGTGATGCAAATTTATTAAAACCTATTACTATATTGATCGGATGGCCTCAAAAATCATAACAAAGAAACTCCTCACAATGAACATTGACCCCTAATATTTTTCTGAGTCTTTTTCAGGGTATCCAAAGTTTTTTAGGGTCCAAGAAAATATTCTCATCCAGACACCCCCACCTGTACACATCCTCAAGAGGTTGAGGAGGGTGAGTAGTACTCAATACTACATCATGAGTAGTTTCTTTAAGTTTCAGACTGATTACACCAATGGTTATGGTCATACGGACTGAAGAGTTTAACTTTTTCTTAACAACTACATAATACAATTCCATAAGCCCCTCGAAAGTGAATCTCAATCAAAGTCTGACTTATAAATTTTCCCATTGTTTGAAGGATTAGAGAAATGGTTTAAATTTGAAGGTTGATCAGTATGTGACTGATCATCCAACAGCTATAAAAAATGATGCACCTAATATCAAATCTGCATCCATAAGATATTAATGTTATGGTAAAAAAAAGAGGATTGAGATATCTCCCCATTGGGCACCCATACATTTTTTCAAAAAACTTGAAATTTCAAAATTTTGAGGCAGGAATGGTAATCATATTGGCAAAGTATGAAAACAAATCTGAAATATGAAAGCTAATGATGATGTACAAGGTGTGAAGCACACAGAAACAACTCTGCAAGAAAACCTGTTTTAAAATTAAATTTTACATTTGTAAAAAATTGGCTTCAATTCCAGAAGGTTAGATCACAAACTCAATAACTTACCTTTCCCTTAGGGGCATCTTTGGTTGCTGGGTACATAAAAACTCCTCCATATTTCAAAGTTCTGTGAACATCTGCCACCATGGAACCAACATATCGAGCACCATAAGGTTTTCCAGTCTGGAAAGGTAATTAAAACAGATCCTCTTAGTCTCATTGGTAATGCTTCACCAAAAAAGACATACAGTGCAACCTCGATATAACGACACCCCACGGTACACTAATAAACACTCGCTATAGCGAATTGTCGCTTTACCGGAGGTGGAGCAAATAATAGCCAATATACCTGTTGCGAACAGATATACAGGAACAGGAGTGGTGCGGCGACAGATAAACATCTATCCGATAAACGTAAGCATAAATCCAGATGAAAGGCGATGTTTTTTTGCATCACTAAATTTCCTTACTCAAATAACGACTAACAATTCAAACAATTTATAAGCGCCGCACTGAATAAAAATCGTGCAAAGCATTGTTTCGTCAATCATTATATTTATCGAACGACAGTTTACCACATAAATTTGAGACTGAGCACTCCATTAACTTCATTTCTAACAGATCGCTAGCAATTACAGAGGTTAAGGAGTCTTGATGAAAGTCTTCCGGCGGTGAAACCCTCGCTATGGCGAGAGCCAACACCGAAAGGGTCTCGTAAAAACGAATTTTTTAATACGCTTATTATAGGGTCAATTGACGGTGCATCGGCTATCTCTCGTAATAGCGGGGGTGTCGCTATAGCCCGTACTCGCTTTAACGAGGTTCCACTGTACTATTTTGTCAAAAAATGCACATGATTTATCACAGAAAATCTCTATATCTCTAATTTTTGCTTTTGGGGTGCAACTCGCATGCTAATTTGGCGTATTGTCTGGCCAGGAACCACTGGGCAGTATACAGAATTTTTATGTGGGGCGCACCCATAAAATAATTAGATTGGTAATCATTCATTACTATACATTGGAAAAAATTAAGGACAATAATAATTTTAAGTACTTCACATAGGATATGGAAAAATGAATAGGGCCAAGTCTGAAGAAGTTTTTAATGTACAAAAAACATCAGGTGAAATACTATACAAAAATGGTCATAAGGAATTTTATAAAGCAAGCCAGAATCCAAAGTAAATTGTGTAATAATAAGGATTGTAAATGAATGATAATATAACTGTATAAAGATAAGGATTGCGTTGCAACTACATCTCCTAACATATCTCTAATTGTTGCTTTTAGGGTGTAGCTCGCACACTAATTTGTTAAATTGTCTGGCAAGGAAACACTGGGAAATATACAGAGGTAGTATGTGGAGCACACCCAAAAAACGACTTAAGTTGTAATCATAAATTACTATACAATGGAAAAAACATTAGTAAGTAATTTGTAAGTACCAGAAGAACAATCGAAAGATTAACAGAGGGTTTCATCAAGTAATTCTTCCTTTACCATAAACTTACCTTTGGATACTTCTTGCTATCAACGTAAGCCTTCACTCCATCTTCCCAGAGGCTCGCATAGCCTTCATTGATGCTGTATATTTTTCCTCTGGAAGGAATCCTCATATTGGGATCAGTTAGCAAAAATTCTCCAATAGCCTAGAAAGGAAATATTGAGTGATATTATTGGCTGGCAGAGAAGCTTTTCCATGTGTCAATCAGCTCATGAACTACTAGCTAAATTTTTTATAAAAAATAAGATGAAGTAAATGAGAAAAATGCATCATAAACCAAAAAAGTCAGTAATACCATCACACCCAATTTAATCTTACGGAGGCTCTCAATAAATATGGGTGATTCCCACTCAATTAAACAAGTGCTATTCCCTAAAGGCCTCAGACTTTGATGAAAATATCTGTGTGGATCCACATCCCCCTCACATTAACTACCCTGAGACAGTTTTACATTTTTATTTGACTTGTTTTCATTCAAAAATTTAAAAAGGGAGATTTCTATTGCTGGAAAGAGTTACATTCTCATTCAGAAAAATCTGATCATTAAATCAGATCTTTTACTACATTTATTAGTTAAAAACAAAACCCCTTCATTAAATTCATGAAAATAGAACATGTTTAAAGATTAAGTGATAGGAAAATTGAGTGGAAAGCTGTGCCAAACCATTCTTAGAATTGTCCATCAATAATAAAAATGGAACATACCCATTCAAAATGAAACATGGTATGGTATACAGATATTGATTTTAGGATTGGCTTTACAGCAGATTTCAAAAACAGATAGGAATCCAGGAATTGGTAGAACCACCACATACTGGATCAAGAGTGAAGCCATTGACTCCCTGCCCAGTTGAGAGCACCATCATGGTTGCACTTCCATAAAGACCATAGCCAGCTGCGACAAGCTCATTTCCAGGCCTGAGAGCATCCTTCACAGTTGGAGTGTCATTATGAGTCTTCCTAAAAAATTAATTTATACATATACACGAAAGTGTTAGTCAAATGGGTACATGTTTTACAAAAAATATTATGTCACAAGTTTCTATTAGTGAAAACATACAAATTTTCCACAAAAAATGGTTTTATGCCATTGCACCAAACCAAATGATGATACAATGAAACGTTCAAGGATTAAGACACGACCCTCATCCCATACACAACTGGATGGAATGAGCCCTGACGAGGCCCTCAGGACCCTTGAGCCATGAATTACCAACAAGTATAATTGACAATCACTTTCATGAATCACACATATCAAAAATAGCTGCTCAATATGCATGAGGCTTTAGAGGACAAGACGGCATATGTTGCTAATCATAAAATTCCATAAAACAAAGATGAGCAGGGAAAAAAAGAAGATATATCAGCAGCAGAAGTGGTGTGAGGCATGACTTTGGGGGATTTGTGTTCAAATCCTGGTCAAGGAAAATTATTTCTCATCCTTTTTAGCCTCTCTGAATGAATTTTGAACCGATAGTAAATTTATTTAATGAATTGATATAGGGGAAGACTCAAAAATCATCATCAAGGGAGAGTAAAATTCAAGAATACATACTTGTAAATGCTGAAAATTGATCCAATGGAAACGAGGCAATCAATATTAGAGGAACCATCAAGGGGATCAAAACACACAACATATTTTCCTTGCTTCTCTGCTTCCACCTGAAAAAACACATTTTAAATATTTAAAAAAACTAAATACATTATGCTACAAAAAAAAGCATGCAAAAACTCTTATATGTATTTATATACAGAATCTAATTATTTATGTATCAATAAGTTGATCAAAAAGCAAATTCTACAAGAAGCACACAGAAACTAAAAAGCCATATGCATATGCCATTTTTACTAAGTTGTTAAGTCATATCGAATAATATGAGCTACTGAGTGCATTAATATTCTTATGTAATATCCTGCTGGTCCCCATTATGCTACGAATTAAAACAAGAGGTACACTCTGAGGAAAATTAACGTGTAATGATAATTTCACATTGCAGGGAGGAAGGCTTCATAAATACCTATACAGAAAATAAATAACTTTATTACAATAGCTAATGCTGTTTATAAAAATATACCTGATTATGTAATAAGAAAAAATTGATGGAAATATGGAAAATTCTGTAAAATCTTGATGACTTTCCCACATTATTACATACGGAGATACATAGGTACTTTTGCTGACAAATTTACAGAAATAGTGAGATTCAGTTTATTTCCTTGAGCAGAGGCAACCCACATCATATTTTTACAAGATTATTAGATCGCAAATCACTTAGTAAACTAGAGTGACATCAGCAGTGGGGCAACTATTGGGGGGATAGGGGGATAGATCCCCAAAGCCTCAGAGAAATAAAAAAAATTCTTAAGACTATTGTCTAGTTTTGACACATAATAACTGCATCTACTTTAAGTTAAATTATAAGTACCAAAGTAATGTATAATGTATTTTCAGGCATGTCATTTTTCATAAATTTTCCTCGTTGCCTGAGGGTGGGGTCGCCCAACCTCAACTGGAAAATGAGCTGATATTAATGTCCAATTATCAATTTAGTATCCACCCTATTATAGCATAGAAATGTCAAGTTTACCTGATTGTTGAAATTTAACCCAACCACAAGGACGAAATTTTAACCTTGCCTAAATATTACATTGCTAACCATACAGCAATGTTAAATCTTCTATGCTGCCACATTATAATACCGTCTTAACAAAAAAAAGCTGAGAAACCTATAGTTGCTTTCAGTGTTGTCATGGTGCCAGAATGCCGTCCTGGCACTGGCTAAGAAAAGACATAACCGTCAAATAACAATTCTATCAATCAATTATCAAAATTATCAAATCCACAATTAAAATATTGATAAAACAAAGGCATATACATTTTTAAATATGCACAAGTAACTATTAAAAACACACAAAGTAATACTTCACATGCAAAAAAAAGTTAAGGAAGGTGCGTTCCAGCACTGCTAACTTTGCCATGACACCACTGGTTGCTACGTTAAAGCAATGATCTAAATTTACCATCTGAAAACTTCACATGCCTTCAAGGAGGACAGGAGGTGGTAATGTCATAGAGTCATGGATCTAAGGAATTGAAAGAAAATGTTTTTGAATACGTAGGGTACACAGACTAGTATTAAGTCAAGGAACCAGCTCACCCACTGGTCGACTTTAAGTTATTTTGGATTTTCTCACTTATGTAAACCACTATCTGAGCTAAAGGATTGATAATGATAAATGGTACACTCAGAACAAACGGTATGCTGTTAAAAAACCAATTCAGGTTGAACTGGCAAATTATTTTAGGAACACACAGGCATGCATACATCTCATTAAACACAGCACAAAAGTATGCTATTACAAAGGCCACTAAAATAATGCCTTCCATAAAGGCCATTCAAACCACATAGACAGAAGAGATAACTGTAATTAAAACAGAAATGTACACTGAAGGAAGAAAAATAAATGAAAAGAAAAACAGGAGAAAATGGATAGGGACTACTCAAAAAAGCTCTAACTGCTATGCGAACTAATGAATCTTTCCCAACAGATATAAGACAAGAAAGCAATAAATACATTATGCTATGACACTCTGATTGTCAGTTAGGTCGACCAAAATTATTGGAAGGAAGATTTACATTTTTGGAAAATGATAATTTCAAAGAAAGGATTTTTTAAAAGCAGGAATACATATGCTAAATGTCAAAATGCTCCTTCCTCACCACCTGGAATATCTTCAAAACTTACATCCTGCGTCCTCCCCAAAAGAATCCTATACCCCCAATGCAAAATCTAAATCTCCCATGATTCTTAGGGCAAGAATCCACTAAATGTCTAAATTAAAATATATTCTGAATATCATCCTGAAATTATAAGTCGAGCACTATTATGATTTAAAATCATGCGATGATTGAAGTTACAATGATATTGTGTACGTGGGACGGCCAAATTTTTGGGCAAAATATGATGCATATTAGTACCATTATAACAATATGCAGGTTTTACACCCACTTTAGGCAATTTAGGATTAGGCAACCCGCGAAACAGAACTTTTTTCTCCCTCTCTTTTCACATTCTAATTTTTTGCTTGTAACTCGTTAATAACTCGTTGAGAGCGTTTTCACTTGTACATGCTGCATAAGCCATGGTAGAATTTTTTGATGAATTGAAAATACGGAAGTAAAATGATACTACTGCCGGCTTGCTTATTTTCATGTGGGGCAGTTTTATATCGCTTTTTGGGAAGGGAGAATGGCAATTAACCACACGCCATGGTGCTCTCCTGGTATGAAATACCTCCTAGCGACAAAATTTCCACTTCGATAAGTGTCTATTAGATATTCTCCATTTACCCTTCCACATTGCTGAGCTCGTGAAACTTGACATCTTCCATTGGAGAGCCGTCTTAATAATTAACATCTTCACTATTTCAACGCGACCAACTTCCTCACCTCTACGTCATCATAATAATTGTCATTAATTCTCCGTAATCGACTGGTTTAAACGCTTTCATCGGGTTATTCAAAGCAGAAATCGAGAAAGAATGTGAACGTGTGTTGTGGGTTGCCTACTCTACACCGCGATAAAGTAAAAAGAGGTCATTGGAATCCACCATAAGCGATAGCGCTATAATAAAAAACTGGATAAAAACTTACAAATTAAGGTATAATTGCGAGTATGCTTGCGTCATACCAATATTAGGATTGATGGCTATTGTTGAATGTTATAATCCACCATACCTCATTTATTTTACTCAAATATACGCACGCCTGACGGAAAAGAACTAACGACAATTTTGTAGGTTTTTGCCGAATTAAAAAAAAATCTAGGGCCAAAATTTCCGACAGATGACGAGAATTGATTTAGAAATACAATCGTACTTGTAATATCGATACGAATTCAAAAAATTTTACTCCGCTCCTATAAATAAGTAGCAAAAAGATTGTATAAAGCAAATATAAGGAGGGTTTGCGCAAGTAATACGACGTCGTAGCTGAAAAAACGACCCTACTCCTTCGAACAAAAACTAAATTTTCCTTGAACCACCACAGTCTTGAGAAATATACATTTTTTTCTATAAGCCATCTAAACCAGCAGCGCGGCAAAAAATTGAAGTTACAAAGAAAATAAACACGGCTTGAGTATGGAGACGAATAAGGGATAGTAGCTACGCTAACATTTCCAGATATTTCTTACGCCCATTCCCCGTTCATTAATTCCTGGGGTATTTACTAAATCTCTTTCCCCCTTTGACATTCACGCACGAAAATTTAAAATCAAAAGTGTTTTCTCAACTATTGATGAATATATTTACAGTGATTGGTTGAAATAAGACGAAGTTGAAACGATGTTTACGGTAAGTAACGTAATCCAAAGCGATTTTCAGCCTGAGAACAATTGAAGAGGAAAATTTATAGAAAACGTGACCCTCCGCTCCTCCTCCTCAGACCATTTGGTGCTAAATAAATTGCGGAATTTTAAGATAAATGGTTCAAAATGGTGTGTTTTTACGGCTTTCTGAGGGATATTTTATTTATCCTTACACTATTCTGTTAGTGATATCAATCTAATTAATTGAAACGGATTAAACTTAAAAATTTCTCTGACAACTGTCAGAGAAATTTTTAAGTGGGTGTTTATCCCCCAACCCCCCCCCCCTCGCTGCGCCAATGCAGACTATAGGTAGTACCTATTTACACGATTCAAGGGGATTACCACGGACTTGCCAGCGGTGTACTTCCAGAAGTCACCCCGCACATACACGTTAAGTTCGAAAATTCCACAAGAGCAAAATCATTTTCCTGGACAGGAATTCAAATCCGAATGTATCGCATTCGCTCCAGATACCGATAGAATTTACGAGGCCTAGATAGTTCATCTGCAGGTGGCGAATTGGGAAGCTGCGCGTTCAAATTCCGGTGAATGCAATATATTTCTTTTCTCCACGGAATTTTTCGAACATTATTTATATTTTGATATGCTTTTAACTATGATTTCAACGTTTATTTGTAATCAATTTAGCATTAAAATAGGGAAAGGTACAAGGATTTCAATAAAATTTCTTTATATAAATATAAAACTCCACAGTATTTTGTAATTCCAAGCGATAACATTGAAGTTGTTGTCGTTGCTCTCGGGCCTACGCAACAAATAACTTCGTAGGCATCAACCGAGCGCTATTTCTTAAAGCCGCTTTAAATGGGGCACGTGCTTGCACAATCTAACGTGTGTACGAAGGCGCAGTCAAAATTTCGTCATATAAAGCGGTGAATTGCTAGAACACATGCGAGAATGCGTGGACGTGAGATGGCAAAATAGCCCGTTCTAATTTCCTTCGTGCATCCGCGCAATTCCACGCCATTTTAGAAATTAATGCAGTTCTAACCTGCGCAATTCCGTTCCCCGTGTAAAACGGCCTTTATAGGAGGTAGTTTTGGTGCATTTTGAGGATTCGACTCACGTGATTTGATTCACGACGATGATTCGATACTTCTAATGTTCATAATGAACGTAATCATAAGGCCGTTTTACACGGTACACCATTGCGCAATTCCGTGTACCGTGTAAAACGGCCTTATGATTACGTTCATTATGAACATTAGAAGTATCGAATCATCGTCGTGAATCAAATCACGTGAGTCGAATCCTCAAAATGCACCAAAACTACCTCCTATAAAGGCCGTTTTACACGGTACACGGAATTGCGCAATCTGACGTACGTGCGAAGGCGCAATCAAAATTGCGTCGAGTAAAGCGGTGAATTGCTAGAACACATGCGAGAATGCGTGGATGCGAGACGGCAAAATAGCCCCTGTTCTAATTTCGTTCATGCATTTGCGCAAATCCACGCCATTTCAGAAATTAATGCAGTTCTAACCTGCGCAATTCCGTACCCCGTGTAAACGGCCTATAGAAATGCACGAGTCTTAGGGACTGCGTACGAGTCTCAGGATTGAAAATTTGATTATTTGTATCGACTTCAATGCACTCTGACGAACTCTTATGAGAACAACAAAACAACGCACATACAAACGAGTTAATACTTCACCAACCAGTGATGTAGTTTTGCGTGGCGCAAAGCTGCATTGGAGCAATTTAATTGATATCATTTACTTTTAAGATAATCATCAAATTCATGGATTCATCGTTCATTATGAACGAGATGAACGCTTTCGTTCATTTTGAAAGATTTCGCCAGAAAATCTTGATTTGTCCCATTCAGCTCATCCCAATGAATCGTTCGAAGGGAACGATTCATTCATGAATGACACAGCTCCACTGTTTATAATCAATCCTCCGGTTTCATGCACGGACCTTAAAATGAGCATCGGGCGCAGCAGTCGGGCTCGCACAATCGCTCACGGGAACGTAAAATCAGCGCTTCAGAGGCTTTTAGTGAGCGCGAATGCACCGAACTATCGGCCAAGAAAATTGGGCTATTCTTTCCAGCTATTATCTCAAAAAGCACTGAGCTGCGAGTGCCAAATTACCGTTCCTTACCGTTTCTAGGCCGGTGAAAGGGAGCAACGGCGATAAACTCCAAGAATAGAATTAATAAATGCAGCAATTACGTTATGACTGCAGGTGCTACTCAGGGCCGTAGCCAGGAATGTTGGCCACGGAGGGCAGACATGATGTCAGGTCGGGCAGCAAGTATACGCTAATTGGAGGTATAAAGAATACAATTGCAAAATGCTTGCAATTCAAGTTGTCCAGGTCGAGAGAAAATTCTACCAGGCCGGGCGCAGCCCTACCTAGCGGCTGCGGTAGTATAGCTGGTGTGGAATGGGGTGACAATCCCACAGCAAACTTTTCCAAACCCGTACTCCGAAAACACGGGCGTCGCCGCCATAGGAGACATGGGGGACGCGTCCCGCCAAATATTTGAAAAGTCAGTTTTGTTCCGCCCAAAATTGTATAAAAAAATTTAATATAGCCCCATTTGTCCCCACCGAAGTGTTGATGCTGACGAAGCCAATGTCCGAAAATTCTGTAACCAAGTGACTGACACAAGCTCTTTCAGGGTAAAAATGAGTTTTAGTAACTATTAAGCAGCAGTGAACACTTTGGTATAGTGGCGTAACTGGGAATGCGTTTTGGGGCAGATGGGAGGGCCTGGGGGTTAAATGTCAAAACTGGACAATATTTAAAAATATTTTTTTTATTTCTCTGAGGCTTCGGAAGGGATCCATCCCCCTCATCCCCCCTCAGTTACGGCACTGCTTTGGAAAGCCTTTAAAAGCTACAAATTGACCATATCTATTTCATTTTCGCGAAAGGACTCCGGGGGAAGACCTTGCAGTTCCAGCAGAGGATTTAAGGAGGGAAGTAGGTTAACTGGGAGGTGTAACGCTCAATCTCCCAGGACGTTTCCAGCATATGCTCGCTACCAACCAGTGAATGTGTTAGAGACAAAAATACAGAGAAAAAAATTAAAATCTATACTTCAAAACCTCAATAACGCCGGGCAGGAACTATATAGGAGTTTAGTCAGGAGGAGCAACGATCAGTTTGCCGCCCCCCCTCCCCTTATCCCCCCCTCGCTCCCTCCCTCCCCCACCACTGAAATATAATTCACCCGCAAGCTATTTTTTGAAATGCAGTATATGAAATTACACACCGTATTTTTGCAATCAATACATTTTACTAATATTATTGTTTAATAATTATTGTTAAATGATACCAATAGAAAAATTAAATAGCTTTTTAAAAAAACACATCAAATTTTGCCGTCCGGGGTACGTTCCCCCTCTGCCCCGCCCTATTTCCGGGCCTGCAGCAATGCATATCCCAAAAGATTCTCTTGATTCTTTAATCTATTGATGAACTACCTGCAACTTAAAGTATTTTCATCGCAGTCAAACACCATATGGTATTAGATCACGGAAAACTTTCTGACGAAGGTACCGTATTTCTCCTATGTAAAGTTCCTGACTGAATGCTGAACAGTCAGGCTATACCGACGCATTATACAGTGGCAAGGCCGTTGCGATGAGGATGACCTTCAGGCGAATTCTACGACATTGCGACACAGTAAGTCCACAGCGAGCAGAAAGGGGGGGGGTCAAAGGTTCAAAAATCCCCGAAATCTTAGGAGATACTGTTTATGAGCCACGACCTAGCGTACTGATTTACGTCACAACATGTTCTTTTTTATCGGAAATTTTTAAGGTAAAGCGAGTAACGACGCGATTGCAATGAACCGTCCGAAGAAACACGCTGCGCTATCAGCTTTAAATTCCACGATCCACACGATTAGACAGCTCTGTTCATTATCTTCTAACGATCTGCTGTCGCCATGGCTGCTGTAATAGATGGCTAATTGCGACGCCAGCGAATACCAAGCAGATAAATACGATAAACAAACATGGGCGTACCCAGCGAGGGGCAGGAGGGGGCAGCTGCCTCCCCCTACAAGCAAAAATCGCAAATGTCTTTAAGGAAAATAATATTTTTTCAAGCAAATAATTTTAAAAAACTAATAAAGAGCTGTTACAGTTTCCTTAAAAATTTAGTTTCATTCACCTTTTCCATGCTTAAATCTTACCTATTTCTTGAAAAACCATGGCTTCCCCCCCCCCCCCCCCTAGCTTTGGCCCTTGTAAACAAACCCAATCTACGTGCGCGCAATACCTAGCGAAGGACGGAAAGCTACTTCACTTAGGATCAGTGGCGGATTCAGAGAGCGGCTAGGAGAGACAAAATGCCCCATGGATATCCAATTTACTCTACATAAATAGGTTATTTTGTTCGAACCCCCACTACCACTGGGAGTAGTCCACCCCACTCAGGCCTCCCACCTAGCCCCCCTGTCCCTATCCTGAATTCGGCACTACTTCGGATACATCGATTATTTATTTGGGCAGAATGGGGTAATAATATCGGTAACGTAGTTTGCAGATATACAAATAAGCTGCATAAATCATAGTTAACAGCCAATAGAGACTTTCCAAAAAAAAAACATGCGTCCTGCGGTTGCGCAAATTAAAGAAGAAAATTGAGACACACTTATCACATCCTCACAACTGTTAAACAGAATATAGCAAGCGATTGCTGTATACATCTCACACTATAAAGCAAAGAAGCAAACTATCTTCTCAGCGAAGCAGGGTCTTCCTAGGACGTTAGGGTACCTCAGGGAAAGTTTTCTTCGGAGCTCTTTCCCCTACTTCAAGAAACTTGGGTAATTTTTTTTGGCACTCCGGGACTCACTGACGTTAGGAGCCTAGGAAAAAGCTATTCATTCACATCACTTTGTCCACCTTACAAAAGTGAGGTATTTTGGTCCCTTAACAGAGGGGGTCAGAGTTGGGCACCCCTGCTGAGCACAGGTATTTCTTCCGAGGAAGAAGGGGGAGGGGCAAAGGCAAAAGACCGCCTGTTGGGGTATTGGAAGGGGAAAGAGTCCCACTGGGCACATACCTGCCCCCAAATGTCTCTAGGATGTCCTGCTATTAAAAATAACACGTAAGAGCTCGGTTTCAGCTACACTAACAAAAAAAGTCATGCACTGCAAAAAGAAAATGCGTCGGCAAAGAAACGGAAACCAATTACCTCTGGTAAACCTTTCCACGGAGCGGTAGACTTGGGTGAAAAAAGGAATTCGTCGAAGAATAATTACTATGTAAAAAATTGTAAAAAAAATCATGTCAACTCATATATTAAAATTACTGGTAAAGTAAGGACTTGTAAAGTGACATGTGACTTGCTAGTTAATAGAGGTAAAAACAGCATTAATGAAACAATAAACATTTAGTAGGAGGTGATATAGCTTATGTTGAAAGAGTAAAATATTGATTGGATGAAATGGGACTGACGGCAATGTTTGTCCATAACCCTAACTTACCTCTATGACAGTTTCGTTTTCTTCACTAACTAGCAAACAGGTGGTGAATGAAGACCTAAGCATGTTGATGAAGAGGTCATTTGCCAATACATCAAGCTTTTTAACCTCTTCTCCTTGAACATTGGTAGATCCGGCAATTCCAAACCTGAAAGAATAATTCATTGTGATTACAAATACACATCACTCAAAACCAATGATGATAAAAATACTTCGTTGATGGAGGAAAATGCTTGATAGTTAAAATCAAACTGCAAAGCTAACGCAAGGTCAACTATCGGTGCCCTTCATTCGACCCTTTTCAATGGAAGGTTAAACTACATATGACCAAAACATTTAAGTACTTGAAATTACGAACTTGAAAGTACTCAAAAAGCAATTATACTTACAGCTTAGCGATCCCAGCTTTCCTTACGGCGGAACTTACTGCCTTAACAGCAGACTGAATGCTATTGAGTAGCTGGCTTAAATCGCCGGTGGCCGTAGGTACTTTTCTTTGCTCAGCGAGAACAAATCTCGTCAGAGTCATACAATTCGTATCAATTCCCTGGTTAGTTGATGTCATGATGGCTTTGTTTACACGAACACTTGCAGCCAACAATTACAGTCAAAGCAACAATCCGCCCGGACGTACTAAAGTTATTAGAGGAGTACACGAGTTACGTCTTCGTGGGAAGACAGGAACTAAGAAGAAGGGGGGACAGAGAGACTTGTTGAAGCGGCGTCAAGGTCGTTCCCGGTCAAAACTTGGCCACATGGAAAATTATTGTAGTGGGGGAAACTCAATATCCTTTGCATTCTTTGCGCTATAAACGCCAAGGTGGTCAGTACTTCAACTATCAATATTCAAAGCCGAGAAAGCTTTATTTGCCCACTTTTCGTCTGAATTTCACCTTTTTAAAATTATTTTTTGTTGATGACGTTCCGGAACAAGGTGACTATTCCCGATTATGCATTAGTAAACTATATTGTCTCGGATAATATGATTTTTATGAAAATCATCACCGTAAACCGTTCCTCTCCTCTTATTCTCCCAGGACACACAGATTTTTGTGTGCTTGAAATTTACTCTTATTTTTGCTCTTACTGCAAATGAAATAGTGATCAAAATTTAGCCATTCAAATTTTCGCGAGACGACACAACCTGATTTCAAACATTTAAATTTTGTTATACATTTTCTTTGTAATTTTTGTATAATATCGACTTTCATATGTTTTCAGCCGCTGCTCTCGTGTTGTGGGATTTGTTTTTGTTTACCTGTCACATAGAACAAATCGATAAAGTCTTCTCCTCTGGATTTAGCGTATGGTTATCAATGTCCTGTAATTATGCCGATGGATTATCTCCGTATGAATACAAGGGGAAGTTGGGATTATCAGAGGTAAATAAACGTTGCGTTCATTATGTTTTCTATCTGGCGTGATTCTATGACTGGAAATTCATTATGCTAATTTTCCTCTAGAAATTCGATTCCGAGGAAGATGTGGAGAAGAAGGTAGCCCAGGTGGCCGAATGGTTAAATAATTCAAAACATGTTGTTGTGCATACTGGTGCTGGGATAAGCACTTCAGCTGGAATACCCGATTTTCGTGGCCCTAATGGAGTGTGGACTCTGGAGGAAAAAGGAATGAAGCCCAATATTAATACATCATTCGATGATGCCGTTCCAACTTTCACGCATATGGCACTTGCCTCGTTGGTGAAACACGGTACTGCATTGCTCTCAGTTTCGGATAAATCCTTTCTGTCGGCAGCTTCTTCTGTTGCATTTTATGATAAGGAATAAAGATGAATTCAAATTTCCCTCATAGTCATTAGCACATGGTAATAGCGAAAGGGTCTCTTTTATTTTCAGGGAAGATTCACTATGTTGTGAGTCAAAATATTGATGGTTTGCATTTGAAGTCTGGACTACAGAGATCTTTTATATCAGAACTTCATGGAAATATGTTCATTGATGAGTGTGATCGATGTGATAGGTAAGAGGTTTCACTTTAACTTGTTTTTTACTGCTGTTGTAATTCTTTTTTATATCTCTAACTTTAATTCAATTCATACTGTAGCAATATAATTAAATTTTAATATTGAGTAGGTTTTGTTAGTAGTTATAGTGAGGAATCGTGAATGTCATATAATTAGGTTCAAAATTTTGCTGCATATTCGATATCCTCATCTGCAGTTTCATTCGCTTCTTTTATTGTATTTGTATTCAAGTTGTTCTCCTCAGAAGGAAACTGAATAGTGAGGGATTGTATCTTAATGTATAATTAATTTCTTTAAGCAGTATAATGGGATATTACTCATTGACTGAAACATTAATGACGAGAATAGAAATGTAGACAATATATTTAAGATGGCACGATGAGAAAATAAATTAAAATAACAAATGAGACTGCGAAGTAAAATTTATACATGGTTATGAATATGTGAGCTGATGTAATCTAGAGTTGTGGTCCGTCTCATGATTCAAGTGATTTGAAGTGTCACCGCTCTAAAGGCCGGTCCGTTTCATTCCTTTCCTTTGAAGTGCTTCAAGCAAGACTGTGAAACAGATCGGCTTTTCGACTTGGGTTGCTAGGGAGTTGTTGACTGAAAGACATTTCGCTACCTTGGTTTGACAAGGTTCTAACTGACCATCAGCTGGTTTTGAGAAAAACCTTGTCAAAGTTTTAAACTGCTCTATTTCTATTATTAATAGGAATTTATTTTTGATTTTTGGCAATACACTAGTGATCCACTAGATACACTAGTAATTATTACTTTAAGAAAATATGTTATTTATTTTATTTTTTTACATGTTTATATGAGTAATAAAATAAGTAAAATGCAGTTAGAACCTTGTCACACCAAATATTAGTTTTTTCACATTCCAGTTGGAACTTTGTCACTGTTGTAAATCTGTTATTATTTTACATAGAGGAATAAAAACTGGTGCAACACATAGAGAAACATAAACTTAGTTATCTTGAGTGAAAACACCAAATTTTGCAAAAATGTCAGTTAGAACCTTGTCAAACCAAGGTAGCGGTTTGTTTATAAACATTTGTTATCAATCAGACATCTCGATATTATCTTCAATCGCACGAAAATGGGATGTTTTTTGCAATTGCTAACAAATATTTTTGATGGCAAATCAGATACAAGTGATGACGCAAGTACAAGTGAGAGTGAGAAGGAATTGGGAGACATTGATGAGGTGGATTTATTAGTAATTTATGACATTAAAATGATGGAGGAGGCAAGGGTAAATCTTGTATTGAAGCCACAGATTCTCTCTTATATGGAGAATGTGGTAGAGAATTACAGTGCAAAAACGTTCTTAAGTCATTTCAAATATTGTCATTGATAAGCCAGATCTTATTTTAAATAATAAATCAATTGTGTGGCGGGCAATGCAGCTACCGTCCATGACGTGAAGGTGTTAAAATAATTCACGGCTCTCTTAGTTTTTGAGCCATCAAGAGGGATTCTTTCCAAATGACACCCACATCATTGCAGACTCTGCTTATGGAATCAATGAACATTTGATGGCACCATTCAGAGATGACGGTACGTGATGCGAAACGAAATGATGAACTACACTATGGGATGACTTTGCATCAGAAACTCTTCAATGCTAAGTTTTCGAAGACTCGAAAAGTAATTAATATTAAAAAAAGTAATAGACAAATTGAAATTAGTTGATATGGAAAAGATAACGGAATTCATCTTGGCTTGTTGTGCGCTCCACAATTCTGGGTTCGAGTCCCAGTCAGGTAGCATTTTTACCCTCAGATTTCTGGGTTTTCCATCTACCACAGCACTGTAGTCCTTGAAATTATTCATCATTTGTATTCACTTACTCTCTGCAGATTGTGACGGCCCTGCACGACATGGCGGCTTCCTTTAACTCAGCGGTTCCCAAACTTTTTCTTTCTGCGACCCATTTTAGCCCATACGTTTTAGCCGCGACCCCCTAAAAATGGTTGTCTAAGTTTAAGTACATAGTTCACTTTATTATTCGCACGTCTCGCGACCCCTTTCCGAACGGCCCGCGACCCTCAGTTTGGGAACCGCTGCTTTAACTGATCGGGCATGCACATTTAATAATAACCAAAACCTTTCTCAGCTACAAGGGTAATGTCTTTTATTCCACAGATTTATTTATTTATCTCACCAGTGCATAGTAATAGTGATAATATCGTAGGAAATTGGTGCAATTTCTCGAATGATTGCAAACGATGTATTGCATTTGCTCCAAACACTTCACCTAAATGCTGGGGCGTTTGGAGCTATCAAACTTGATAATTTATGCTCGCTCCCGGGCCCCACCTTCTGTGCTTCAGAGCCCTCCAAAGCGTGAAACAGACCGGCCTGAGGTGCTTGAAGTAGCTTGAAGCGTGAAATGGACCGCAACCTAAGGTAGAGGCTGAAGTCTATCACAGTGATTAGGAATTCATGTAATGTCGTTGCTAATTAGTTGAATACTACTTGAGTTTCAGTTAACAAGGAGGGAATTCTAGCAAGAAATAAGATACTTAATTTGTATATATTGTATAAGATGTAGCAAAAATTACCTATCTTAAGTTGATTTAGCAGGGAAAATGTCAAAGTATGTATTCATAAATTTTCTGATGTAGCTTGTGCATGGATAAGTGTTAAATTGTTGAATCCTAGAAACAGACTAAAGACTTCATGACTGTAATTGCTGCCTTGCTTTCCTGAACTGGGACTGGAAAAATTCAAGTAGTTCCAGGCCTTGATTTTTCTTTATTATTCACTCTAAATATTTAATTTTGCAATTAGGTGGAAGATCAAAGGAATATTTGAAGAATAACTGTCAATATTGGTTGTCAGTGGAGTTTAAACTTCATAAATAAATGGGAACTACTTCTACTTACAACTAAAAATGACTTTCTTCTTACACATCGTGATATACACTAAGCATAACACATTCATACATTGTTACGTTGCCAATAATGCATACAATTTGCTTGAAATAAAAATTAGAATCTTAATTGGCTCTTAGTTTTACGACGCTGCTAATCTGCTAACAGAAATGTTGCACGTCCCATGGAATAGGCCACTGCCTTTGGAAGCTTACCATAAAGTAAACAATTGACTGCTGTGAGTATGCTTAGGGTGAACCGTCTCTAGTTTCATTTCAAGCCCACAGTCTCTAAGGATTGTTTTAAGGAGCCTAGCCCCACCCTTATGTTTTAACTGAATCCAATAATTTTAGTTAATTATGTTATACACATAATGATTTTGGTAGAATATTTTTATTTTACCAAAAAGCACAAGATAGCATGTTTTCCTTCATTTATGCTACATAAGCATTCTAAGTACAGTTTGTATATAATTTGTGTTTTTTTTCAAAAAATATTTATCAGTTATTTTTTAGACAGCAAAATTGATGAAGTCATAGAATGTATACAGTAGATGTTTTTTTAGTAGATTTTCTAGTCATATTCTGTGCATTTATTTCTTAACCCCAGATATTTCAAAATGGAATGATATATTTCGTTATTTGAGTTTATTTTGAAATTATGGTAAACACCTAACACAAGAATTCAATAAATATTTTTTATTTGGATCTGGAGCGTTGCACAACTGAGGTTTTGCTGAGAAAGAATTCAGTATTTTGGAGAGAAAGATAATTTGTGGCAAAAAGACATCATGAACCATGCAAGGCTAAAGTTACTGAGAAGCTGAGATTCTCTTGGTAGCAGCTCGTGACATCATCAAGTTATCTGCAAAAGCATTAAGCAGGTTGATTTTTTGTCATAACTCAAGGCGTACGCAGTGGAACTATAAACGGAAAAATACTAGTTTGGTTATTTTTCGAACTCTGTTTCATACATAGGTACTTTACTGTACAAAAATTTTGTGAACTAGCCCTTTCCATTCCATAGAAGCTATTTATGTGAACATACTCTATATTAATTCGCAAATGTTGAATGGAATAGTATGTTCATATAACAAGAAAAAAAACTTAATGAATGTAACGTGACAAGATTTTCTACTTTACCCAAGCTCACTCTCGTATTAATTTAGTCAATGGTCCATCTGTTTTGTTTGGTTTTGATTCTTTAGTCATAAATTAGGTACATATTTATTTGATGATCTATCTGGATATCAATTGATCCGCTTTGGGGAGACCAAAGTTTATTTGTTTCTACTTATAAATCTTAATGCAATTTTAATTTATCTTTTCTTGTGTTTTTTTCTCAGACAATTTGTGCGGAGTAATGCAACAAAGAGTGTGGGACAGAAAAATCATGGAATAATCTGTCCAATGGCCTCTTCGGGACACAAAAGGCCTTGTCGAGGGCATCTTTGTGATACTATCCTGGATTGGGAAGCTCACCTTCCAGAAAAAGATTTGAAGTTGGCTGAATACCATTCTGGGTATGATTTTTTTCTGATATATTTTCTCCAATACTTCAATTAATTAGTATTAAAGTTAGGGCTTCCAATGTTTTCTGAAAAATGGAAGGTCTAAGACAAATTCTTATTTGAAAATCTCCTTTTTGAGTTGTGAACAGAAAATAAATAATTTTGTGTCCAATCAGTGACACACATAGAATATGGTTGCCTTAAAAGTTTATATTGATGGCATGAAAGGTGTTTATTCCATTGGTGACCTAAAAGAATTACATATTTTAGGAATCCAGGAGCTTTCAGAAAATACAGGAGGTTTGATGCCCCTTTTCAAAGTGATGTAAAAAGTGAAGGCTTGGATCTAAATAAGTCAAATAGAGGAATGCCATGATTGTGGTGTTCAATATATTCAAGGAAGCAATGGAATTCATCTGTATTATCTTATGGAGTTTGACAAATATTATTTGTCTGGAAAACCTGGTCTTGGATGGAGCTCACGCCTTGAATATTCCAGTAATTACGACTAGAAATTGTAGCTATGAATTCCTAAACAGAGCAGGGTCACTCAGCAATGCTTGAAGACAAATTATGTAGTTTTTATGTGTATCTTAAAGCTACCAACACCATAAATCTGAATTTTCTTGATGAGTGGACAAATTACCGTTTGCAATATCCATTCATGTCAAAACATCTTAGCACTAGTACCTTCTACTAGCTTCTAAAGGAGGGGGGGCAAGGGTGTCGACTTACAAAAAATATTGGGGGGGCCCAAACCAGGGACCTTGCCCCGGTAAATTTTTTAAGAAGTGAATTTTAAGTTTTTAAGCATTTTAGAAGAGTCATATGATCAACATTAGAACCCTAATCACTCGAATCTCGATATCTGGACACTCTGGGGAAAATCGACAAGCCTTACACATTTTTTCCTCACATCTATAACGAATTTTTGGGGGGGCTCGGGCCCCCTCAGGCCCCATGGAGTCGGCGCCACTGAGGGGGGGAGAACTCTGTGCCAGCACGGTCTGCAGCCAATCGCTGTCCCCGAAAGGCACCTCACACCCTCGCCTAGTCATGCAATGTTGTCATATACATATGAAGCGCTGAAAGAAGCCTGAGCCGCCAAATCAAGCCCTTTCTTCGAATCGCCTAAACAAAGGATTCTTCCTTTGTATACTTCAAGCTCTTTGTCCCTTCTGGCTTCTTTCTCAAGGGAAGCCTTTAGTTTACATGTGAGGTGGGTGTTTCCCTTATTTACCTGGCAACCTTGTCCCCTACCCCTTCTGTCTGTCATCGGACAACTCTCAGCAGCCGAACTGTATGTATAGACATTTTTTGTCCTAAATTCCTTCCTAGTGCACTGGTGCTTCATTGGAGTTCATGGCTTAAATAGGGTAGTTTCCTTCATCAAAGAAAACAAAAGGCATTGATTGTGAAGTGATTGCGTGAAATCTTCTTGGGATTTCCACCGGTTAAATGTGCTATGCATCATTAGCCTTTCTAAGGAAGACCCGTCCATCGTCATCAGGGTGGGAGAAAGAGTTGTTTCACCCTGATGGGGATGGACAAGTTGTCAGTTGAAACGATGCTGATGTACAACGAATTAAAATGGTGGAATAGGGTAGTTTCCTTCAACAAAGAGAACGAAAGGCATTGATTGAGATTCGTTACCCACTATTAGTGTATTCATAATATACAAATTATTTGATTTTATGAATCCCAGTTTAAAAGAATGTTAATGGTCAATTTTAACCTCGTTCGAAAAAGGCCAGATTGGCGCCCATGCGATGTCACTCCACGTGACATCACAGGGACCTAGATGATATACGAGTAGATAGGAGTTTTACATTGTCTGAGATTACCAATGCACGCATGAGGCACAGAGCTCAGGGAAACATCTCTTAATAATCACCTATTAAAAATGCCTAAGGTCGGAAAGTTTCCTTTGTTTGATTGGGTATTAATAATCCTTATTTAAGCCAAGCACTACCTGCTAGCAGGGTACTCTATGCTACCACCATGCTCGGCAGCAAGCAGCCTGCATCATAGTGGTGTTCATAGCCTCGCACCCAGGTGGTCTCACACAGCAGCAGCCAGACGTCACACAGCTTTTCCCAGCAATCATACTTAGCCGTTGCGTTCACGCGTGCTTGAAAATTTTCACTTTTCATTCAATCGCAAAAAATAGATATTGTGATTTAAAATCTAAAATTGTGAAATATGTACTCCAGGAGTAATAATCTTTCGATTTAGGCATTTAAAAAAATAATAGTAAACCACCCTATTGTCTCTCTTAGATCTCTTACATGACTGTGAACTCAATATTTTAAATAGTTTTTCATACTGTTTGGTATGAAGAATGCAGCGAAAACCACAAATATTCACCCCATAAAACTGCTGCCGCCCTTATTGCTTGTATGTGTTCTGAAGTGGTAGTTGAATGTAGGGGCGGTCTTGGGTGATTGGGGGCCCTTGGCTGGGACTCATTAGAGGGCACTCCTTCTCATCCTGGGCTTCCCTCTCCCCACCCCAGAAAATTTTAGGAAAGTGCATCCCCAGAAATGGATTTTGACGCGATTCTGGCTCTTTAAAACTAGATAAAAGATATGAAAAAATACTATTTCACAACTTTTAAACTGTGATTATTTACTTTGGCTCTGTTGACTAGTTAGTGAATTTGATCCCTGTAGTTGCGCAGTAATCTAAAAAATCTCCAAATGACCTATTTGAATAGCCCTTTCAAATAAGCGTCACGTTGTCTTTAATCTTCTAAGATCTTTATTTTAATTATATTTTCTATGATATTTTTTCACTTAGTATGTTGTAAAGAAAGTGAATAATGAAAACATAGAACTTTATAATAAAAAAAAACTTTGGTTCTTGAAATCTTAGTCTTTTCTTGAAACACCTTTCATAAAAATATACTTCACGATAGACGCGAGCGTTGTGGGGGCCCCATAGGCACGATAGACCGCCCCTGGTTGAATGGGACTTTGTGAAGGTTCAGATTGGGGAGGTTTGTTGCATTGCCCTGTTCTGATGGTGCTCTGACAGTGACTCTTTTATGACGTTTTACTCGTTATTTTTTCCTAATAGCATTGCAGACCTAAGTATTGCTCTTGGAACAACCTTGCAAATCGTGCCGAGTGGAAATCTCCCCACTCACACAAAGAAGCATGGGGGTCGGCTTGTTATCTGCAACCTGCAGCCTACTAAACAGGTATTTCAACAGCCCATTTTTCTCTCTGCTTATTTGTAGAGATTTATTTCCACTCTTCCTGGCATTGTGGCTTCTTATTCATTTTTCAAATTAATTGTGTTTTTTATTCATGACATATATTAGAAGGGATTGGGTTGGTGTGGTATCTATAGTGTTGGCTTCACATTCCATGGGCCCAGGTTCAAATCCCGAATTTACAGAGTTCACCCAATCCCTGCGTGAGTATTGTGTGTAGGACATTTCAAGCGCAGCACTCTTTCCATCGGATGGGATGTTAAGCCACTGTTCCCTCATTGCTTTTCTAGAGAAGGTCTTAGCTGCCAAATGCCTCCTCCAGGCACTATAGCATAGTTTATTGTGACCTCAAAATTTGCTCTGTTCCAATTTTTAATGTATATCTAGTAGGGATGGACGGATCCAGGATTTTTTTCAGATCTGGATTCGGATCGGATCCTTGATTTTCGGAGCCGGATCTTTCGGATCAGATATTTTCGGATCCAAATGCATTTTCAAATTCCTGATGCTGAGATTCCCCGGATGATTGTTCAATCTCTTGGGAAGAGTCACACTATGTGCCAGTCGTATTTTGCCTTTATTATTTTCCACGGCTGAAATTCTCCTACGTAACCTCTGCGAGAGCTTTCAAACAAAACGGTTCATAAGTAGGACAAGAATCGCATGCGACGGTTCATTTGAAGATAGAATCGGAACTCTTTCCACCCTTATTGCGTTGCATTTACTTAAGCTATTATTTAAAATTTGGGATCCATATCCGATGTCTTCCGCAACTTTGGATCTGATGGAGGCCAATATCCGTGGATATTTGGATCTGAGGTATCCGATCCGACCATCCCAATATCTAGTGCTTTTGTCTGTAGGTGCAATGGTGGAAAAAATTAGCGCAAAAATTATTGGCATCTGAATTCTAAGCTGAAAAACGTAGCTCACTAACCATTGAAGACAAATGAGAAAGGTATACCTCTGTTATAGGAGACATATTATGTTCAAAATTATATCAATCCAAATATGCCAAAATATTTAGGAAAATTTTGGTATCAAAATTCTCCTAAAGTCAGCCTTTCAATCCTATTGGTTGAAGGGTTGCAGATTCTTTATTATGTTATGGCCAGTGAATTTCCATCTTTCCTGTTGAAATTTTCCTGGTTTTTCATTATTTCAATTGCCTCATGTTTCTTCTTGGGAATTGTTTTCCTTTGGGATCAACCTTGCCTCATCAAGTTTAATGCTCTGCCCATAGGCGGATAGACGGGGCTCGTGCCCCCCCTCCAGACCCTTAAACATAAGCAAAATTTTTAATACGGTCCCATTATCATTGCATTCATTTTCTATTATGAGGTATCATCGTGCCCCCCCCCCCCCCTCCCCCCCCAGAACAAGATCCTGGATACGGCCTTGCTTGTGCCCCTAACCCCCAAAAGAAATCCTGGATCTGCCCCTGGCTGTACCCTATTTCCAACTAGGTATGCTGCACTGTGGCTCATTGTCTGAAATTCTTTTTTTCATAGCTCTATCATGCTCCTTGATTCTAACTTATGTGTAAATGCCAGTCTGGTTGATGGTACACTTATTACAGGAACGCTTGACTTGGTAGATGCCTTCATACAATTTAGGTAAAGGGTGGCCTTTGGGTATGGATAATACATATGTCACCTGTCTTCATGATTGCTCTATATCTGATTGTCACATTGTGGATTTTCAAAATCCTGGAAATTCTGAAAATTCCACATGAAATAATATTTGCTTTGGTAAGGATTCAAACTCGTATATACTGAACAGTTCCATGGTGTTCTTAAACTACCAATGCAATTTCTTCCTTGGTGGAGTCTTTTGAGTTCAAGTGGTAGAACACCTGGCTCAAATTAGATCTGGGATCCCGCAAAGGCAAATAATTTTTCCTCTTAGGAATTTCCCCTATCGAATCTCCACATGCAGAGGACCCCATACAGGTACGCCGCTGACTAGTCCATGATGATTACCTTGAATAATCCTGTAAATTATTTCAAAAATACCTGCTACATGTAGTGTGTAGGTATAGATGCAGTTTCCTCTTTTGCAATTTTTGTCAACAGTTAAATGTATTATCTCCAGCATTTTTAATTAGCTCTGCTGGAATACCGTCAATTCCAGATACTTTATTCATCTGCAGGTCTCTTGCTGCCACTTCAAGTTCTAATTTTTAAATTGAGGCTCCCATATTATCTTTATCCATTTTCCTTTCATTTTTGATAGCTTTCGTTGTTTGGCTGTTTCCATTTCATAATTCTTCCAGATATTCTTTCCATCTCTGTACTTCATCTTTGTTTTCTTTGTCCCTTAGGGTATTACATACATCCAGGGATGGGCATGATTCGTCTTCATGAATCACGAATCATGATTCGCGAATCACAAACTGTGATTTGTGATTCGTGATTCGGATCATTTTATTTTCATGATTCGTGAACCGTGAGTCGACTCTTTTTTTACTAGTTGAGGTGATTCGTGAGTCGAATATTTGTGATGCAGCTCACGATTCACTGACGAATCACGAATTAATTTCACTGCTGGAAACGTACATCACTCTGTCACCGAAATTTATGTCATCACCTGTCCAATATTTTTTTTAATGGATGGTTTCTAAGAAGGGAATGGAAACACAACCATTTTCCGGGCCGAAACGTCGGCGCTCTTATATAATCTTACCCGCGTGGTATCCTGAGAAGATTAAAAAAAAAATTTCAGGTTATCTTTGGCAAATTTTAGTAGCTCATATACATAAAGTGAAGACACAGTCATAATTCTTGATTGAAGAAAGAAAGGCTTGCAGTGATCCTTATGCTTTAAATTGAATAATGTCCGTATGACTTTCTTTTGTAACAAGAGCACCTTACTTACCTTGGGAGCATTGTCCACCACTATAATACCGTAACAGATGTGACTTTGAAAAAATGCATAATGCACATTCATCAATACTGCCTTTGATACAATAGGTTTTAAGTTTTCTGAGAAGATACAGAACTATACTGATTTTATTACATAATTTATCCATGTGGGTATCCCAAGACAGCCTCTAGTCTTGGTCGAAACCCAGGACATTGACTGAATCTATTTCATTGTGTGTTTCTTTTAGTGCGAAGGTGGATTTTAAGGTTTTACTCTCATTTAAGTATAGTTCATTGCATTTTAACCATTCACTAGCCCTACTTAACATATCATTGGCCATTTGGATTGCAATAATGTAATCTTTGTTGGATGTAATTAATTGAAACTTTAGCCACGAATTTTCTCACTCGGCTGGAAACCCGAGAAATATTCATTCAAGTTTTGTTTGTTTGCATACATTTTTGAAGCAATTATTTAACTATATGTAATCCAGTGCTGTATTTAATCTGAAAGAACTTGAAAGTACAGTTGAAGTTTTCAATAATTTCCTTACCATCTGTCATTGATACTAAAATACTACTGCTGTAGAAAAAATCATTGATGCTACATTAAGACATTGCAAGAAAGGTGAATGAACATAACATTCCAATGTTCAGCATGGCTTTCAAAAGAATGAATCATGTGAAACTTGACTTACTCTCTTTTCCCACAGTATTTTAGTTAGTGGCGAAAATAATATTCCAGTGGATTTTATTTTCCTTGATTTCAAGAATGCTTTTGATCAGGTGTCTCATAGCAAGCTAATTTTGAAATTAAAATCGTATGACTTAGACATTAATAGTATATCATGGATAAATCATTTCCTACATGATCGGATTCAAAGAGTTGTTTTTGACAGTGTTACCTCCCCACATTGTGGGGAGGTAACACTGTCAAAAACAATTGAAGTCACATCAGGTGTCTTACAAGGTAGTGTCATAGGCTCACTCCTGTTCCATCTGTATGTAAATGATATCAATAATGTGGTCAAAAGTAAGCTTCAACTATTTTCCGATGAGGCAGTAGACTACAGAGAAATTCTATGCCCAAATGATTTAGAACATGTAAATGGTGACCTAAAAGCAATTGAAAAATGGTGTTATACATGGTAGTTAGAATTAAATGTTTAAAAATGTGCAGTAATGAATTTTTCAGGAAAGAATTTTTCTCCTCTTAGCATTTACCAAATAAGTAATAATGAATAAGCAAACATGGAATCCATTAAATATCTTGGAATAAGACTGACACATGATCTTTCCTGGGGTAAACACATATGTGAAATAATGGGTCAATCTAATCGTAAACTGGGATTCATCAAAAAAGTACTGGGTAAATGTGACAACCATGTACAAGAAATCACCTACATCTCCCTGGTTAGATCTCATTTGAAATATGCTGCCAGTGTATGGGATTTCTACAAAATACGTCTATATAATGAACTCGAACTTGCGCAGTGAAGATCGGCAAGGTTTTTGAAGGGACAGTACTCTGGCTATTTTACCGTAACCAGCCTATTAAATGAATGAAAGTGGGAATCATTGTCAGATTGCAAATTGAAATGCAGACTTCATCTCCGAAATAAATTCCAAGATCATATTTTCAGTGATGATGTTAAAATATTTTACAGCCCTCGAATTTCTATCGAAGACTGACCATAATAAAAAAAATAGATGAATTGATTGCCAACCTATGATTCTAAATTTCTTTTTTCCTCTTTCAATTAGGGATATTAATAGCGGTTAGGGATATTAATAGGTATGTCCAATACGAGTGAATCAATGCATATCATAGGTCGCTCCATGTTGGTTTAAGGACGTGAAGGTAACCCAACGAACGGCATATTTTTGCATTCTTACTTTGCGATATTTATTTTTTTAATAGTGCGGTTTAGACTAGTACATTATTGCCAACTCTTTTTCATGCATGATATGAAGTGCATGTTTGGTGAGAATTCACCCCCTACCACATACCTTTATTTTGGCTTGCAGGATGTTGATGAACAGAAATTCTGGTAATTTATGATATCCCGTTGATTCACACTGCATCTACACAAATTTTAATTAACAGGCGAAAAAATTGGTATAGGTTCCCAATTATGGGAGCAATGTTCATAATGTGACCATTACTTGGTGTAATTGTCATTCTGAAATGGCACAATGATTTTCCTTAAAATATGATTCGTGATTCGTGAACCGCACGAATCATATTTTAAGGAAAAAATCACATGATTCATGATTCGAGATTTGAATCAAATTTCCAGATGTGAATCGTGATTCGTGCTTAGAATCTAATTTCTTCCATGATTCGTGATTCGTGACTCGAATCAATATTAGGTGATTCGTGCCCAACCCTGCATACATCTTACATCCCTTTCCTTAAAATGGTTTCCCACAATCCTATAGATCAGGGGTTCCCAAACTTTTTTGTACCACGCCCCCCCCCCCCCCCCCCCCCGCTACTCATATCAGCTTTCCATTTTGCAATACCCTATTTCCACGGTGCCGTACCTACTAACTCCTACTTGTACAAGTACTTGTACTCGTACAAGTATGTGCCTACTCGATAAGGTGAGTAGGTAGATTTTTTGTTCACTGTTGAATGCTGTAACGCAGAATGGAAAGATTCAATAATTGTACGTGCGATGAAAATTAAAACAAGTATTACATGAAAAACGAATATAATTACTGATACACAATTTAACATTGTAACAAGGATACATTTTCAATTTAAGGAAGGTGAAACACGGGGACGGTTTTGGAGTCGGGACAAGGGAAGGGGACGGTTTTGAGAACCTTGAACTCTTGTGTGTTTTGTAGTTTTAAAAACTGTAACCTTCTTTGATAAAGTTTACAACTTTATTGAAACTTTACAAAAACAATTATGAAAACTTAGAAAGACTTTATTTCAAAGATCTGAGGAAATTATTTTTGTAATTTTTTATTTATTTCATTTGGGTTTCACGCCCCCCCAGGGGGGCGCGCCCCCCAGTTTGGGAACCCCTGCTATAGATGGCCTCTACTTTTGCATGCACCAGGTTGTTCTGTACGCCTTCACAGATATTTTTCATCCACACTTCTCTAGCCTTCCTTGCGTTACGCCATATCTAGTATCTTATTCTCCTGTACTATCCTGTCCTTCCTCTGTTTTCACATTCTTGTTCTTTCTTCAATGAGGCATAAGACTTCTTGCGTGATCCATATGTTTTTTTTTCAAAACAACTTTTCTTCTATCAAGAGTAGAAGTGAAGTTGTTATGTACAGTAAACTTATTCATAATTGAAAATAATGCTCCTACAAGCTACTTACAATACTTTTTTTCTTAGGACAAGAAAGCAGACCTCATGATTCATACCTATGTGGACAGTTTTATGAAAAAGCTGATGAAATTACTGAACATAACCCCTGAATCATACAGTGAGGATAAAGATCCCACAAAAGTTACAAGGACAAGTGATAAACCAATTGAGTGGACCATTCATGACAGGTGGGTTAAAGCTATGCAGGCTACATATGAAACCTTTCGCAAGACTCACCTTGTGAAGAAAACTGTGAAACATAAAAGAAAGAAAGAAGACTGTGAAGATGAGAAAGTGGAGCTTAAGGAAGAGAATGGTGTGTGCCCTGAAGTTAAAAACATCAAGCTTGAAAGTTCTTTGGGGAATGAGGAAATAAAACGAGAGAAAATTGATATTGAAGCTACTAAATCTGAAGAGAAAGGGGATGAGATGATTTCAAATGTGATAAAAGAGGAAAATGAGGACGGTAAGATTAATCAGGATTCTCCTGTAGGTGTGGAGGATGTGAGGAAATCTTGCATAACTGAATCTAATAATTTAGATGTCAACAAGGAGTCTCCTTAACGTTTGCTGTATTAGTGGTTATAATTTATTCTTAATACATAACTAATTGATGTTTTGCATTAATTTTCAAACTAATCCTATGGAAAATTTGACCTGTTATGTAATAGTGCTGTGAGGTCAGTCCTGAGTCTTCATTGTCATCAAATATTTGGTGATACTGCGACCTAACAATTGCTTAAAATGATGAATTGATTTAGGAGAAAATCCATGTAGTAAGTCTTTTCATTTGACAACAAAGATCTCACTGTTTCTTTAAGTATGTCCTTTGAAATGGTATCATGACAATTCTTCGAAGCATTTCATTTCTTTCTCTTCAAACCACAAGGGTCAGGCTAAGGTAGGAGTTGAGTTTGTATTGACGCCCTCCCCCAAGACAGATTTATAATTCTCTCTTCATCTGCTGGAAATGTCATACGCAGTGTCACAGTCATCTCTAAGGGGTTCTAATACTAGTCCAGGAAATGCCCTTGAGGTCAGTTGTGTTGCTGAATGGTCTTTACATTTTATTATTACATATTTTGCCTGATTAGAGGTTTCATCATTAATTCATTCATATTACAGAAAACCATTGATTGTACCTACATAGGTATTTGTATCCTCTTGAGAAGTGTCCACTTTTTGTGATTTAAATGGGAATTATTGTTCATGTTGAACTGCAACTTTATTTTTTATTATTTTGTGACCAGTATGTGATACTCTTGGAACTTAAGAATCTTAGAAAATATCCAGCATCCTTAACTAATGACTGTAGGTACTTCGAAAGTTCCCTACAAATTTCCTGTCGTCTGTACATAATATGCAATCCAATCACAGTTTGAAGCACTGAGCGGTGGTGCAGCGAGGGGGGGTTTGGGGGATATAACTTCCCACAGAGCTCAAAGAGATTTTTAAATTTAATCCATTTTACTTGATTGGATAAATATTACATATAGAATACTGTTAGGATTATTAAAATATCCCTCAGAAAGCTCTAAAACTCACCATTTTGAACCATTTATCTTCAAAATTTTCTTAAGGAGGGGCCCCGCACCTCCCCCTTATCCTGGTAGGTATTCCATACCTCCTATACCCCCCAGAATCAGTTGCACCTGAAAACCCCGTAACCTTGATTCCTAGCTGCGTGCCTGGCACTTAGTGATCGGTAATTCCTCGCAAAAATTGTTTGTTCAAATAGCTGATTCTGCTGTTCTAAGCTATCCAGTTAATCAATAATGGTTTTCATCTACAGTTCACCCTTTAAAAATTTATCAAGAATGAATGGCTATTATCTAATGTAGAGTGCACTGATATTACAAAATAGGATTCTCCAGTCAGCCACTAACTGTGCTGTCACCCACCAAGCATTAAAATGGGTATTAAAAGACACCCTTAGTAATGTTAACAGTTCCCATGTCCCATTAGTTCTCTTTTAAACTGGGCAAATTCAGGGTAAAGTCAAAGAAGGGATGGGCAGTATCTTCTAGTTTATGATATGCCCCTGTCCAGTGGCATAACTAGAAATATGCTTTTGGGAGGGATGGGATGGCCGAGGGTGGTGACCCCCCTCCAGGATATGGGGTTCGGGAAAATTTTTGAAAAATGACATGCCTGGAAATATATTTTACATCATTTTGTCACTAAAGATGCAAGTTTAAGGAAATGCAGTTATTACATGTCAAAACTAGACAATAGTTTCAAATATTTTTTTAATTTATCTAATGACTTTGGGGGGGATCTATCCCCACATCCCCCCATAGTTACGCCACTGCCCCTGTTGTTTTTTGGTATTATACATTTTTTTATTGAGGGAGGAAAAGAGGCAGTTGCTCCCTTGTCGCACTTGGATTCTCTACTTGTGTTGGCAACTTCATTCTGATGGTGAATTCAGTGGAATAAAAACCTTTCCAATGCTTATCTCTGTGTGGCTGTTTGGGGATTAGAGAATTGGGATGGTCAAATATTGGAGATTGAAAATTGTTTATGTGAGATCTATGAAGGTAATAGGAGAATTAGTGGTGCATCCAGGATATTGAACAGGGGGGAGGGTGTTAGGTGTGGAACCTGGGGGGGGGGGGGAGTAACCTCCCGGTAGTAGTAGGAGTCAGAGCAAAGTTACCATTTTATCTGGTTTAAATTGGATACCCCTTTTGGTACCCCTCCCCCCTCTATGGATATGCCACTGGGGAGGATTGAGGCACTAGAACTTTACTGGCTGATCGATTAGGTCAATGAACAAAAATTTTAATAATGGAAAATATTTACTCCTCTTTTGTACCCATCTGATTGGAAGGAGTCATTCCTGTGGATTACTCAGTTGTACTCTTAGTTTATGGCTGTTTCTCATTCAGCAAAGACAATCCAGATATTAAAATATTTTTATAAAAATTATCTACCCCTGATTTTTCATTATTTTGATGTTATTCAATGGAAAACTAATCCTGGCCACATTTCAATATCCACCTCCTAATCACTACATTGACTTCCACTTTTTGTGATATAATGGTCACCATATCTCTGCACAGGAATAAGTGATTGAGGAGAGTTATAATATATGTAAATGGCCATTCTTGTTGTGTGGAGATGGGCCTCGAAAAATTGGTGTAAAGGTACTTTTTGTGCATTTCTTCAATCACGATCTTGCTTTTCAATGAGGCATTAGCTGATTGCAAGTCATTTACACATGACACAGTGATTGTAAAATTAAGACACCTGGAAAAAATGTAGGAAATCAGGTTATCACATTTTTTAAAATAAAGTTGAGCTGCTCTTCCTCCAATTAAGTCACAGTATGTTTTTTTCCTTTGGATATTCCCTTTTATGGCCTTCTCATGGCATCCATTGATGATTTTCTCTCTCAATCTAGGTGAGGATTACAATTTCTGAAATTCTTGCAATAATACCCTGCTATAATCCTGAGGAAATTTCATCCCTTTTCTCCCAATCTTTTTAGGACTTTTTCAAAGCTCAATCAGTCAATCTATTTGATATTCATCATTCTCCTGTTTCATAGCACTATATTTCAAATGCCTCCACCCTTGACTTCTCAGCTCCTGTCATTGTCCACGCCTCACTACCACGAAGAAGCTTGTTCCGGATTATTTTGTTACATGCTCAATGCTTGTATCCCCACCCATGAGTAGTTTCTTCTTTTTGAAGAATGCTGAATTCTTTTTGGCTATTCCGTTATTTTCTTCTTGTATCTTCCATTGCTGGTTACACACCGTACCAGGCAATAGAACTCCACCTCCTTGGTTTTTTTTCTCTTGGTTTAAGGTTGGTCTTCACTTCTCTGCTGTGGCAGACTAATATTTTCATTGTCTGCATATTAATTTTCGTTTTATAGCTGTACACTGCCATGTCTATATTTGCTAATATCCTCTTCAGATCCCTCCCTGTACATGCTATGACTGCTATGTTGTCAGCAAGTCATAGTATGATAGTTATTTCCCTGTGATTAATCACTCCTGAAGTCATGTCTTTAATTTCAGTGATGACTTTCTCTCTTTCATCTCCTGAAATTCTTACCTGGGATACCATAATGCATGGGATGAGTTTTCTTCATGTGCCATTGTCTGGTTTCCATCTTCCAAGTTCTTCTGTATTTTGGTGATCCTCTTCAGATTCTGATTGTCCTACTTGGCTGAAGTCCCTATAGAATTAAATAAGATATTATGTACATATTTCTCTCATTTGCTGACTGTTTCCCTTTGTTTCTCCTGAAAGTTTTCTGATTAGAGCTTCCTCCCTTCTTTTTCTGTGTCACTACTCCTTTTTGGTAGGTCAAAATGTTTTCCCTATTGATACAACTTTAGTTAATACATATGTATTCATTTTATTCCATTGGTAGTCAAAGAAGTTGGGAGGCAGTGACATATCTTTTCCGTTGAAGGAATTGGTTTATAATGGTTGTATGAATGAGTACAAGTGAGTAAAGGTATAACATGTCTCATACCCAAAGTTCTGGTTAAAAATATAGGATATTGAAATTTATTCCATCCATTTGATTATTGGAATTGATTGTTCATAAAAATGTTGTTTCTAACAAGACATGAAGTGTAATGCTATCCCACAGAATTGATACAATACTGTGGTATAGATAAATTAAATTTTCCTTCATAGCAAAATGGTGTGATACTGTTTAAGCATCAATTTTATTAAAAAATATGTGTACTTGAAATAATTTTTTTATATTAAATTTTACTATCCCATTTCATTCTTGGTGTTTATTCACATGCATGTAATTACCTTTATGCGATCAAATCTGGGTATTTATGAAGTTCTCGTAGCTCTTTGTTAGTTTGGAAACTCCATATTCCCTCGTTGTACATGAGACCAAAAATACATCTTAAAATTTTATTTTCAAAAACTATCAGCTTTTTTTCAGTCTGCTTTGACACTACCCACACTTCTGGACCATACAAGATAACTGATTGTATTATAGTTTTGTAAACCTGTACATATTTTGGTCTTTTTTGATAATATTTTGCTTTTTAAAAGCCCTTATAAAGCCCAGTAACATCGGTTGGCATTTAATATTCTAGCATTTATTTCAGTTTCCTCTTGATTTGCTTGGTCAATATATACACCCAAATATTAAAATTTGGTGACTCTTTTGAAAGTAAAATTTTCCACTTGTAGATTGTTCCTCATACTGTCCCTGTGGTGGTCTACTGTAAGGTATTGTTTATTGTGTTTATTTACCTCCAGTCCAATCTTTTTAGCTTTTTTATTAGAGTTGTGGCAAGGTTATTTTCATCTTGTGCTAGCACTGCTACGTCGTCTGCAAAGGCTAAGACATTGACTTTTGTCCTATTTCAATCCCTTTATCTTGCTGGTTAACCTTTTGTGGGGAACTTTCTAAAGCTTGATTATATAATACAGGAGAGAGTCCGTCTCCTTGTCTAACTCCAGTTAGTTCATTAAATTCTCTAGGTAGCTCACTGTTGATTCCTACTTAGCATCGATATTCTTGTGTGCATGTTTTTGGCAAGTTAATCAATTTTTCGTGGATTCCCAAATGCTGTAGGCATTTCCACTATTGAACTCTATTTACACTGTTATATTCTTTTCTAATGTCGAAAAATAGGAGGTGAAGACATTTGTCAAACTCCCAGTACTTTGAAAGGGCTAATCGGATAATAAAAAGTTGTTCAATGGTCGACCTTTGTCTTCTAAACTCTGCTTGATGTTCACCAAGAATTTCTTCTGCATATTTTTGAAACCTCTTTTACCGGGATTTTAGATACATAATACTTTGTACTTGGTGTTCAACGGAGATATTCTTCTATTATCTCATTTTTTATGTATGGGGACTATGATGGCTGTCTTCCAGTTATTTGTAAGTTTCTCCTGTCTATAAATGTCAGTGATTAATTTATGTATTTTCCTTGGTATCAGTTTTCCTCCTGCTCCCTGGAAAGGACAGTATAGCTACAGAGCTAATAAAAGCAGGAGGAAAACTGATGCATGTAATTAATAAATTAAAATTATTTTTGCCATTCATGTATGTTCTGAACAGCAGTGGAGTATGAAAAATCATCAAAATTTTTAAAATATGAAAGGTATGTATTTCTGCAAAACTTACTGACTAAACACTCATTTTTTTTATAAAGTGAAATTAGAAAATCTCAGATTATTGGTGGATTGGTCCTAATCTGCTGAAAAAGATACAATATGGAGATTGAGCATTGCCGAAAAAAGTGCAGAGTGGAATACTCTCCCTGTGACTTAAAAATTGCATTTACCTCATAGATTCTATTGTTTTAGTTTAAGATTTAAAAAATCAGGATTCTCACATCATACGTGAAATTAGTTTCATGAAGTACTTATTAATTTGCAAAGTCTGAGACCTATTTTTCTATGCTTTCGATACATTTGGGAGTAAATTTATTCATTAACTTTACCATTTATGTAGATTGAATAGGCAATGGAATATATATGATATGCACATATATAGTTCTTTCCTGTGAAGGAAGGTAAATGAAATCATATTTTGAAATATATGAAGACAAAATGATTTATTTTAGATATTAAAATATTCCAAACTAACCAAAAATTTTCTCAGAGAAAGAAGACATGAATGTTAGGTTGAATTGAATATGGTGAAAACTTGTGGGAATGTTTCATATCTGTAATTATGGAAACATTTTTTTTTTTCTGAAATGAAACATGTTGAAAGTTTAAGAGTAGAGAACTTTAGCCTGACCGTGCTTCTTTCTCATTCTATATATTCCTCTTCTCCGTAAGGAATTCACATTCATATAATTCAGGTTGGTCTGAGGGATATTTTCTACATTTTTACCTCCTATTGTTAAAAATATTCCTTTGGGGCCCGTGTTAAATAACATTCTTGAAGGTGGATGGTAGGAAGAGCCTTAACTGTAGCATTTATCCTGATTGCCTCATGAGTTGCCCTGACATAATTTACTGGAGTTAGATTTACATTGAAGCTGTCACAACATTATGTTTGTATTTAATGCCTTCTATGACTATTTTTTAGGTTTTATTTCTTACTTGGGATCATGGTCTGCTTTTGCCATTATAGCTGTGAGCTCATTGCTATTTTATAATCCCAAATAGAGCAATTCCTCTCTAACCAGATCAATATTATTGTGGATAATCTTCTGCTTTTGTTATACATAGACCTTATTTCAAGTCAAAGACTATTTTAAGTAGGAGTGTTTCATTCCCTTGTGGCATATCATTTGCCACAACAAGGAGTTGGGCCAGTGGGTACGTGTGTCGACTCCCAACCTGCTAGCACCAAGATTTGAATGCAGGATTAATGTTTAACTTTGGACTTCGATTCTGAAATTTGTCTGTCTTATTTGGTTGGGCCAGAGGGTAGGCTGAAAAAATTTAGGTGGGCCCGGGCCCAGTGGCGCAGCAAGGAGGGGGTTTTGGGGGATAAAACTCCCCCAGAGCTCTGAGACATTTTTAAGTTAAATCCATTTTACTTGATTAAATTAATATTACTTACATAATAGTTTAAGGATTTATAAACTCCCTCAGAAAGCCATAAAACTCACCATTTTGAACCATTTATCCTAAAAATTTTCTGGGGAGGGCCCTTGTACCTCTTGCTTATCCTGGCGGGTATTCCATCCCCTCAGACACCCCAGTATTAGTTGCGCCTAAAACTCCTCCTAGCCTTAATTCCTAGCTGCGCCCTTGCCTGGGCCCACCCCTGGCACCGGCACTGCTGGCATACCTTGCCTTTCATTCAAATCCAAGTAAAAATTTATCTTGATCACGTAGCATGTATGTACTCATTATGTATACATTTTCCCCTGTAGGTGCACCTGGAAAGATAAGGCTTTCACAAATCCCTAGTGGGAGCTGTTTTTGCGAAAATGGACTTGCTTAGGTCGAAAAGGGTTTCTGTATTTTGGACAGTCTCTCAAAGAGACTCTGGAATGACAAGTGAAAAGATAATCCCCCATCCCACTACCAAGATTTGTTACAGAATTATCATTTTCTATACCATCATCATCAATAATGTTGTTGTAACATTATGTGTGTGTGCCATATTCAAATGAATCCTATGGAAATACATATTACAATGCCTCATTTAACTAACATCTTTTCTATGATTTGTTATACGAATGCCCTATTTTCCTTTGAAATAACCTTAAACAGTCCTGTGTTCATCCACAAATGTTATGGGCAGACTAGAGTTTAGCATTTCCTCAGTTTATCATATAATTCAAAGTAATTTTTATTCTTGGATGTTATTTATATTTGTTATCTTATTATAATATCTCCATTCTTCTTTCATTTAAAAATCAATGTTTTCTCATCCTCCTAATAGGTGTAATTCTTCCAGAGCAGCATATGGCTTCTGCTTACTTTTCTTCCTCCTTTGTGCTTTTCTGAGATGAGACATATTTGGTACCATGGTGAGGAGACTGTGAACAGGCTCTTATGTTTCCCAAGATTGTTGCACTGAAGATTACAGTATCTATCATGAAGTACCTTTCTTTGCTGATGAAGCTCTCCATAGAGGTGGTAGCTGATGTTATGACTTCATCTTTGATGGAAAAGGCAAGGCATATCTGAGGTGAATCCCAGTTTTAATTTAGAGTTTACTCTAGGATAAAGGTTTCTCTCTGTGTGATCTCATTTCTGTAGCTTATTTTGGGGTAGTTCTATGGTTATAGAAAAGATATATGTATTGAGCAGGTAAGTATTGGCTAAGTAATGTACCATTAATTTGTCTCAGCTGTCGCCCTTATGTTAACATATACACTTTAGGTATGGTAAGGGTAGTATGGAAGGAGCCATAAGGAAGGCAGTGATTGATGTTAATAAAATCGAAGAGGTTTGCAGAGAATAAAATGAAGATTAGTGAGTCCGCAGAAGGCTTACAGGCACTATAGGAGGTGTGAGATGGACAGTGAAGTATGCTGCATAAAGGGTTATCTAAAAAATACCAAATTTATTTGGTTTTTCTAAAATTATTAAAGAAATGGGAGCTAACTGGTAACAAACTTGAGCAGGTGGAGCAGTGCACACACTAACTAGTATGCATGGGTTGTGTATTAGTGTGTGACAGATGTAATAGTAAGAACATCAGGAATAGAAATGCATGCGTTAAAAAGGCGTTTACTTTGAGGGAAGGGCGAAGGAAAGGATTGGGCTTTCTATGAAAAAAATGTTGCACTAATAAATTTTTATGGCATGGCTTCTGAAGTGTGATAGCTCACCCTCCCAAACCTGATTCATTCCATACTTTCTTTTTTAGACATTCATTCCGTACAACTTTCAATGTACAAAACCTTTGAATCTGTAATATCTCGCAAATAAACCTTTCCTTCGTTTAATACTAGCTTTTACATGGCACTAAGAATCGGTCGCATATTTTCATGTATTTTGATTCGTTACATTGATATTTTAAAAACATAATTACGGCAGATGGCATAATTTTCTACTATGTAATTTTGTACTAGCTTTTCAATGAATATACATATTTACATCCACTTATTAGCCTGCAAGTTGCCTTAATGGGCATGTGGCAGGTGGTGTTAGTACACCATAGGTAGATAGGTGATCATTTGATTGCCTGAAGTTAGACCTGGCATTGTGTATTTAAGTTCTTTATTGCTCTGGGCTAGAACTAATCCCATAACCCCTCAAGTGCGACTTTAAATCCCCGTGGTCCTTCTCTCAGTGTGTACGACACAGCGTTTGCGTCATCCGATTGCTATGCCCATGGCCCTTATATACTGGTTACTAATCTCCGGCTCGGGAGTGTTGCCTGAGATTCCGCTTTCACCCCTCAAACCCCTCCCCTCAAACACAACTATGGGCACAGTGCGCTGTCACTAGGGGAAATATGTAACTAACTGCACTGTCGGTGGCGGTATATGCTTTCGACAGCGCAGTTAGTTCCATATTTCCCCTAGTGACAGCGCACTGTGCCCATAGTTGTGTTTGAGGGGAGGCGTGTGAGGGGTTTGAGGGGTGAAAGCGGAATCTCAGGCAACACTCCCGAGCCGGAATATGTCGGGAGATTAGCAACCAGTATATAAGGACCATGGCTATGCCTCAAGCGTGCGCAACACACCATAGGCATCCGAATGTTTCATTAGGTTTTCCTATCTCTTATACTTCCACATACATATGTGCTCTTAGTGAGTATATATGTGAGAGACATCTGCCTGCTATTGTTCTGTGCCCCTGTGCGGTCTGTGTTTGCGTTCTCGTATTTTTTTTGAATATTTTTTTTCTAACTGATGTCAGGAAATAAATGCTTCCTCTAGGGTCAGCCTTACCATCTGGTGGATGCTAATGAAAGATATCCTTCCACTCAAGCTCTATGTGCTTTCTTAGCGATTGTGTGTGATGTGTGGGAATGCTGAATGCTTTCATCTCTGGTTTATCATTATCATCAGCTTCTCTGCCTCATCGTTTCCTTTCTCTTTCATCGAGGCAATGATAGTGAAGGCATGGACCGTCCAGGCATTGTCACTCAATGCCTCTCGGAGCCTCGAAGACCGGCCAGCATCCCCAAATCTTGGTATCTTATTTACGACATTTGAGGCTTAGGGTTGGGGTGTTTTCACCCCTACGCTTGCTTTGGTGATTCTCGTATTTACAATATCTCTTTTAGTTTATCAGGTTGGGCCTGAATATGCCTAATGTCCCGTGACACTATGGAAGCCTACGATTAAAGCACCGTATAGGGACAGAATAACAAGGACACATATGCCGTGTCGCACACACTTAGGCGTTAATCAATCCCTTTTGAAAAATATCTCTTTTAGTTAATCAGGTTGGGCCTGAATATGCCTAATGTCCCGTGACACTTTGAAGATACTCCTAATTGCTCAAGCAATACGAATCTAGCATGTAGAGTCCTAACCTCTAGTACACCCCATCCTAGTTCTTGAATGAGATATGTACATAAAGCTCCTATAACTTGTAATAATTTTTGATAGGTTGCACAGCTTTCCTTTGTATTTTATTGTTGTTCTCCAATTGAAATTTGCAGCATACCCCATGTGCTTCCTATGTATTCGAGGAATGGTCTAATGAGAGTGAAGTAGCTCCTCTATTTCATATCCAAAAACATTCTCAATACACACTTGACAGTCCTAATGGGCTCTGCCACAAATATTTCTTCCAATTGTTGTTCTCACTAGGTTTGAAATTATCATTACTCTAAAGGCCTGGTACACAATACATTAACACGTACGGGTTAATGTATGAATGAGAGAATGAATGCCAAAATGCACTGTGTAACCACCCAACTTGTGCGAATGCATGAACGGAAAATAGAACCTGTTCAAATTTAGTTCATGCATTCGTACATGTTCCGTTCCACAAAAATCATTCACGCAAACGTACATTAACTTGTACTTGTTAATGTACCGTGTTACCAGGCCTTAAGACATTTATTTGAACATGTACTTCCATTATTGTACCCCTTTCCTATGCTGGGGTGAGCAATTACATTACACCCCTCACTGGGGTGAGCAATTACATTAATTGCTCACCCCAGTAGAGGAAAATGCCACCCACGGGCACTCCTGCTTATGGCAGTAGCTAGAAAATAGGTGATCTGAATGCACGGTCACTCAACGTGGATTATTAAACCAACATGTATTGCTTAACAGATTCAATATTTATTTTTAGTCCTCTCATACAGAATTCAATACATTAGTAAATGTGGATAAATATAAAAATGCAGCCTGGATTTATGAAGCAGACGGAGTATAAAGTCTTAGTAATCTATCAAACTCCGATTCCTTGTGAAGATATTCTTTGACAAAGGGATGTTCTGCATGGGAGTCCTTCAGCTGGCTGAGGAACCGATTGGACACCTTGAAAAAATCGTGTAAAATAAATCCAATTATAGTAGGCATAGGTAGTTATCATGAATTACAATATCATTAGCAGGGATGTGCGAGTAGTGCTTTTTGATCTCGAGTCAAGTTTGGTCATTTCTGGATCTTGAAATATGACAATGTATCCACCAACTTATTCCCATTTTTCCAATCCCCTTGCGAATTTTCTATTCTGAATGCCTAGCCTGATGCAAAAAGGAAAAGATAATGTGAATGTTGATAATTGTGCCAGAATTAGAAGAATAATGAAAATTAATGTTTCTTAAACAGTTCCATATGTACAATTGAAATTAACTAACTCAGTAATAAGTTGTCAATTTAATTTATAAATGTATCCAAAGTGCTAGAAAGAGCTGTGAATAAAAGCATTTGCCCCATTGTAATAAATATTACATGCGTAAATGAATCGTGTAATATTTGATCCTTTCAAATTCTCATGCAGAAAACTGTCTTTCGCTACTTGTGTGGCTGGACAAGTACATACTTTCTTGACAAAATTGCTATATTCGAGAATTCTAGGAATTTTTATTAAAACTTATGTCAACGATTTTTAAGGATCTTGAATCTTCGTGGAATTTAATTGGGTGATGCAAACGAACTATAGAACTTAGCTCTAGCCATATGGACCAAATTTATTTTCTTAAATTCTCACTTTGTTTAATCAACCTTAGCAACTATTGTTTTGTTATTTCAAGAAGGAAACAAAATGCAGCAAAGGAATATATGAAAATTAACATCGGACGTAAGTAATATTCAAATAGGCAAAAAGATGGTATCATTTGTGACGTCAAACAGGGAAAAACCAGTATTGTCCACTAAAGCCGAAAAGTTACATGTTTATTCCTAGAAATCTAAACAATTTTTACCTATTCTCCCAGCATTTGAATTAAGAAAGTGGGGTAGGGTGTAAAAGTATCTCACAGTAAAGTCAGAGCGACACAGAGGTTCACTACAATTATTCCGAATACGCCGCGCTTCCCAGGCCAAGACATTAAAATGACTTACTGCCTTTAAAAACGGTATTATGACATGAGTTTTATGATAGCACTTCCTGTTGGCAGATTTCTGAACCTAGTAGCCTCGGTAACTCTGTTACCACAACTACTCGACTCAACATTCGTACCACTACTTGAAACACTCTAGTCGAGTACCAACTACTCGACTCGAGTTTTTGAGTACTCGCACATGCCCAATCATTAGGCATCTATTACACTGAAATGTTGTAACTTTTTCATGCATGATCATAGCCAGGATAACTCCCATACAGGAGACAAAACAAGGCACCAGTTCTTTCCATAAGGTTTAGCTTGAAATGCATTAAAAAACATCCATTCAGAAACCCACACCCCATGTGAGGAAGGGGACAGCTGACCTCTATTTCTCTCCCTTGGGTACACCCATGACTTTGAGGCAATTGATTGCAGTCAGAGACGGATCTTAGCAGAAACATTACAAAGCAGCATTGTACGGAAGATAATTTACCTCAGGTGGCTTCCCCATGTGCTGAGATAAAACAATCATATTAATGAGAGTACTGGGGTTGTTGCTATCTCTGTCCAGAGCTTCTTGGAGAGCACTCTCAGCCTCTTTGTACTTTCCTTGGCCAATGAAACAAGTTGCTTGACCATTCAATAGCAATGGTGTTGAGCTGTACTTGTCTATCATTTCCTGGAATATATAAAATGCATCCTGCAGCTTTTCACCTCCCTGAAAATGAAGATGATTCAAGAAAATGATTAGTAAAACTACTGCCAAGAATCATAGCATCCACACTGACTTTTTCAACTAGATTGTAGGTATTACGTGCACAGGGAATGGTAAAATATTCTCAGATGAAAACAGTTAAGTCACATAAATCAGCATGAGAGAATTTCCTATGCATTGAGGATGTTACGTACATACTAGTGGCAAAGCTTAAGGGCAACCTTTAGGGCTGGTAATACCCAGAATATTGCCATTAACATTAGTATGTTTATGTGTAAGCTTAATTGTCCATTTTATCACCAAATAAATGGGGAAAATGACATTCAGCATAAATTTTCATGCAGGGCATTGAGTTGAAATGCTTTTGAGGCTTCAGAGTCCTGCTACACAGTGACTTCCAAATGACTAGATGGCCGGTGCTCAAAAGACCATCTCCTGATGGACTTTTCAATCTGACTCAACAGTATTCTTGACTATTACAAGACTTGAACACTTCCGAGTCTAGGCAAATGACCCATAGAGGATACGACGTAGCAGGGAAATATACATATATTAGAGCTGATTCAAGGCATATGAAAACATTCCACTGACAAAGAACTGATTGAAAAGTGATTAGCATACTAATGTTATCCTACGTTTATTATTTGAAAAATTCCCTAGCCATCTAGGCATGTTTTGAAATGGACAAGAGTAGGAAAGGGATAATAAAGGGGGAAAGAGAAGGGGGGAGAGATAGGGAGAATCGAGGAGTTTTAGGGGGATTGGCTACAGAAGTGATAGGCACATAAACCAACAAGAAACCAAACGCGAGATGGTTAAGGTTCTACTGTGCATGCATAAGTAAGAGCTTCACTATTGCCCACCAAGTTCAAGAATAAGAAGTCCTCATTTGTATTTCCCATGAGAAGAAAAATATATATAGCCTACGAATGCTTAAGCTAATAGAGAGATAGCATATAAGAAAATATGCCGGTCTGATTCCTCAATGAAAGACCTTACTCATCAAATCAAAGTAAACTCATTACATACCATAGCTATATTGACCCAAGCTTGAGCCAACTGCGTCAACGTCGCATCGTCATCTTTCTCTTGCATCGTTTTCAATTCTTTTCGTGCTAAATCCACACGATCCATTTTTAGATATATTTGCAAACAGAATGCTAAGCTGCGGACACAACAGACATCAAGTTGCCATTATTTTTTACACAAAAGAAAGAATTATTTATCATACATTTTATGTAATAAACACAAAGTAACTTCATGAGAAAAAATAAGTGAATATTAAAAAGAAAAAACTGAAATTAACATACCATTCCAAATTCTCTGCCTGATGCAGAACCCTCAGGGCTGTTTCATAATTCTGCTCATGATAATATATAGTGGATGCAGTAATTAAAAATATGTGATCCCCATAGTCAATATTTCCAGATACTTTCTTATCAATACTGCTCACAATCTCATCCCTGAAATCAAACATGGATCAAAAGATCATTCATTGCATGTAGATACGATATGCTACGTGTTTACATAGTATCAATACATTAATGTTTCTTCCACCAGTTAGTTAAAATGGAATAGGTTTTCTGCTTCATAATACTGACGAATATAAGAAAATATTTTTTATTAATCTCAAAAGAAATTCAATTGTTTATTAATCCACTGAGAGGTTATTAAAATCCATCTTTATTCCAGTTTTCTCCCAAATTCCATGATGTGATACTCATTATTTGTACCATGAATTAGAATATTGAGTACTATCAGTCTACGGAGGACAAAAAAAGTTTCCAGAACAGATGTTATCCATAACAATTAATGTTCATTTAACAACATTCACACAGCCAGTTAAGAATAATGTGGTAAGGCTCCTAAGTTCTGTGACATGACTACATGCTTTTCATTCTACATAATCACTTTTCATGAAAGTATTAGTTACAATGTTTTAAAAATATAATCTTTTACTCAAATTACATTACACCACCCCACAGAAATAGTAAAAAATATGAAGCATATTTTTCATGGTTTGGTGAAGCAATCTACGTATTGATTTGAAAAAAATAGCCAACAATTGAGCCTAAGTTCTAAGAAGTCATGTTTCAGGGATTTTACATTTACATCCAAGAGCTGCTTAAGTAGGAGTATTAGAATTGGCATTTTCTGCACAACTTTGAAGCCCAATCTCTATTTCATGACCATCCTTGATGGGCCCAAGAGGTATAACACCAAATTTGATGAACCTCTGTAAAAATGTCATACAAATGAAGAACCCTGAATACAACAGTCAAAACCCTTGGCGTGTTTCCCATCAATCTTTGTGTATTCCACATGCCATTCTGTGATTTACCATCCTAACTGACTATGTTCTTGCTGGGTGGTCGACTTTTATGGCAACATTTTCAGCAGATCACTTTCTAATCTAATTAAAGATTTAATTTGAAAAAAAAAAATTCCTAAGGCTGATGCAGCATCAATTGTACAGCTAGAAATATTCTCTCTTTCAATAACCACTCTGCCCCTCAGCCAGCGAAAGCAACTAAGTTTTCCACTGATATTTGGGTCATCGTGATGCGTCAAAAATCATATGATTGCTTCGATGCAGCTCTCCATTCCGCTCTCTTATGTTTGCTTTTCATGGAGACATATTTCTTGTCTTTTACATCCACAGTAGCCTGTCCTATGGGAACTCATTCGAGGCCATTCCTTGACCTACTTTCCATGCACCTGTCCTTAGACGATTGTCTTCGACCAAGAGACATTCTTTGATCTAGACGACCAAGTATGAATATTAAAATAGAGGATTGTAGAGTCAGCCACTAGATGAGCTGTCACCCACCACACATTAAAATGGGTTACTCAAGTCGCCACTTGCTCCCAGCAAGAGGGGAAAGGCATAATTGAGTCTGTCCATGCTTAGCACGTAGGCTTCAGGGCGAAGTGCAACAAGACTTTATGTTTGGATATAGAACTATGTATTGTACTAGAGGGGTGTTTCAAGAGTTAAAAGCCTTCCCAGAGCCAAAGGTGGTTCCAGAGCATAATGGGTCTCATTGAGAATTATTGCTGCCAAATAACACTGCTCTGCAAAAAAATATGTAGTTCAAAAAATGCCCGGCTACAATTTAGGGCGTTTCTGGCTAATTTTGGGTCGCTGAATCCGAAAATGACCTCCGTGTTTTTCTATCACCCTCCATTTTTACGCAACCCCTAAATTGGGGAAAACAACCCCTTATATAAACTTATCGCTTTTCAAGTCACTTTTACTAATGTTATCTGCTTCTGATTGAAAAATCTGACGTTTTAAGGCAATTAGGGTCAAGAGAGAGACAAACTTCACTGGGGTTGAAAATATTTAGGGGGTAAAAATTGAAAAAAAAAAAACTTTAAAAACATTAAAATAACCATTTTTCTTCATTTTTTTTTGACATATGATATGGTAGGTAATGGAAAAGTTTTAAAGTGATGAACTTCACTATTTCGTAAGGATTAATATAACATAAAATATAAGAAGGGAAGGGGTGTATATGAGTGATACCACACGTATACTCCCCTTCCCCTCTAGGAAGTGGTATGAAGATCTGCCAAAAAAATCTGAACACAAATCAGATTTATCAAAATATTATTGTAACAGCGTTTGGGCCCTCATGATTTGACTTCGTTGTCCTCCTTACTTTTAAAGTAAGATCTGAGACCTTTCCATTAAATACATTGGAAAACGTTGGGAAATACATTGGGAGAAATTGGGATATACGCTGTAAAAGTCATTCACCACATGTTTTGACACGCTTGGACACGTTTTAATGTGTCTTCATGTGTCTGGCAGTCGCACTTGCTGATGTTCATCTATGAAATAAACCAATTGTCTATTCAGTACATCACACTCTTTCCTGCGTGTCGGGTTATAATCTTCCAGGTTCTTTCTTTATTTCTCTAGCATTTGTTCGACTTAGTGTGTTATTTTGCGAGCGATTAAGTGTTTTCTCGCGATCATTCAGCGATCCTGCAAAAATCATCCCAATTCATTTTGTAACACCTGACGAGATTTAGTGATTAAAGACCAAAGGAAAGCAATGACTGCAATTGTGCGAAAATCTTATGAACTTTATTTCGGGTGTAAAATTGGTGACCAAGACAAATCGTGGGCCCCTAAATTCCGTTGCAGTGGTTGTCATAGAAGTCTTTGTGAATGGCTAAACTTAGGAAATCGTTCCCTAAATTTAGGAGTGCCAATGGTTTGAGTTGAACCCACTAGCCATTTAATGAATTGCTATTTTTGCGAAACCGACACTATGGATTAAAAAAAAACAATCCTGAAAAAATTTATCTGAATTTACCTTCAGTAATTCGCCCAGTGAAGCATACTAATGCTATTCCTATCCCTAAAGCTCAAGCTAGTAGCACCCTCGATGATTCTTATGTCTTAGTGAACGAAGCTACACGGGAAGTGGAAGCAGGTCCTAGCCATCGAGATGAATATTACAGCCCTGATGTAGAAGAACCCCAGGGCACCTCATCCCATAACACGAGGACCTAAGTGATCTAATACAAGATTTAGACTTACCAAAGGGTAAAGCACAACTTCTTGGCTCGCATTTGCAGCAGTGGAATCTTTTGGCCGATAGTGTGAATGTTTCGTACCACTGAGGCAGACAGTAAACCCTCACTCAATTTTTTTCAATGGATGATGAAAATGATGATTTAATTTTCTGCACTGATATTGAAGGACTGATGAGGGAATTAGCGATTAAGAATGATCCAGACCAATGGAGGCTATTCATCGACTGATCGAAGACAAGTTTAATGGTTGTTTTACTGAACAATGGCCACGATTTACCTTCGGTTCCTGTTGGATATGCAACTGTTTTAAAAGAAACCCATATTCCAGATTTTTGTGGCAGCTCTTTATACCACCTCCTATACCATTCCTACACCCCCCTTCCCCTCTTATATTTTATGTTATATTAATCCTTACAAAATAGTGAACAGTGTATTGATCACTTAAAAACTTTTCCATTATCTACCATATTATAGGTAAAAAAAATGAAGAAAAATGGTTATTTTAATGTTTTTTAAAGTTTTTTTTTTTTTTTTTTCAATTTTCACCCCCTAAATCTTTTCAACCCCAGTGAAGTTTGTCTCTCTCTAGACCCTAATTGCCTTAAAACGTCAGTTTTTTTCAATCAGAAGCAGATAACATTAGTAAAAGTCACTTGAAAAGCGATAAGTTCATATAAGGGGTTGTTTTCCCCAATTTAGGGGTTGCGTAAAAATGGAGGGCGATAGAAAAAAACGGAGGTCATTTTCGGATTCAGCGACCCAAAATTAGCCAGAAACACCCTAAATTGTAGCGGGGCATTTTTATAACTATTTTTTTGCAGAACAGTGTAATTTATAAGGTCTTATTTACCAAAAATTTTAAATGTTTATAAAATATTACTATTCAATAAATAAATTCCACTGCAGTGATCATAATAGAAGAACTTCTTTTGGTGGGTCTTTGAGATACATACCTACACCCCTACAAGTCATTTTCCGTCTGTGCTATTGGTCATCTGCCCAGTGGTTCTGAAAGCCTAAGGTCCACAACTTAATTCCTAGTCCCGGAGAATTTCTCCCATTATGTGCGGCATCCATAATCTGCTCAGGCATTTTTTTTAATAGTATATAACAAGCATGAATATAGAATAATAAGCGTGAACTTCACAGCATTTCCAAAGTACATTCACAACATCCATCTAATTCATTTGGTTCACAAAAACTTAAAATCCTTCAGAGGATTGGGTTTAATAGAAACTTTGATGTGGAGACTTGAGATGTATTCATAGACAGAAATAAAAGGCAGCACCCAATTTAATTGGCTCTTCATGTGATAGGAAAAATCTGGACTCGGATTACAGAGTAGAGGGCAATTGAAGCCAGCACGGCAGATTTGGTTTATCTTATTGGGATTATGACTGGAACTATTTATTAAAAAACTAGCAATCGAAAGAGGAAAAGATAGGTTTCTATACATGCACTTTCGTGGTGAATTTTATGGCATACAGTTCGCTGAAGTTGATGGCTTTTACAGATTTTACACTAGTGGACAATATATGGCTGAGGCTAAATGATCAATAATTTACATGGCTAAAGTAAAGCATGGCTTCAAATTTTAACTATTACTCATATTTTATCCAAACAAATTTTCCAATGACATTATTTACACCTTAACAATCCTCTCGACAATTATGCACACCCCGCAGATAATATTGTGACGATTGATGACATCTTTATTGGAGCCCAGACGATTTTTAATTGACAAACCTTGAATACAAGCTAAGCGGCATAAAATGCGTGCCAGAACTAACAGCCTTTCCTTAGCACTCCCCGCATATCATTCAAGATATTTTCCCATGGCGCCAAGATCGAAAAATAACGATAGTTATACGAAAAAGCCGACAGTAATAACACTAAATAATTTATGGAAATACACTAAACAAAATAGGTGCCATCCCCCAACGCTAGGGATTCATATACGTACCTTGCCGTCGGGTTCGAAAGATATTGAGCTAATAACTTCACTGATTGAAGCTCCTTTGCTGCAGCCCCATGAATTTCATCTAATACAACTCGATACTTCCTCTGTGCTATGTATGCCCGGTACATAAACAGATCCCTCTCCAGCTGAATGTCCGATGATGACACCTGTGTAAGTAATTAGATTGTCAACTGTAGTTAATAGAAACATTTCACCAGAAATTACAGCCAAATATCACATCCTACCTTGGCATTTTGGGCATCATTAATACACTGTTGATAATTTCCGATGTAAAACGAGTTTTTAACATCGAACAACTCGTCTACTTCACCCTGCTGACGTGCCATTTTCGTTGGTCCGTTTACAAAAATGCGCATTCACACAATTTAGCTTTCTTTTGTCATCGCGCAAATGTCCGAAAATCTGGTGTTGTTGTTGATGTGGACAAGATTCTAAAGATCAAATTGTTAGATAACAAAAAATAAATATTGCTAACTTATTTATAGAGCAGCCATCTCATGCCTTTTGGCTGAAATTTCTAATCGGATTTTTGGGTAAGTATTATCCTTCGACTTCACCTGTCAAGTGATCAATCTTTTTATGGTGTTCCACATACCCACTCCTTTATTGCTGACTTTACCTTTCTTCTATGCAGAATAATATTTGAAAATGGAGATTACCAACCTGTTCAAAGCATGTGTCAAGACTATTCGAACTCGAAACAAAGCTTTTGGATTGAATTCGGATCCTGACAAGAATAGGATTTTGGCATCGAGGGCTTCGAAGAACGAGTTCACGGTGAAGTCTAGAGAAATTCTGAAAAACATTTCATACCTGAAAGACTTTTTGCTGGAAAATAGAAAGGCCTATCTTAATTTCTCCGGCCATTTGTCTGACTTACCGCAGATGTCGGATGTAGAAAGAAATAAGATCGACACTGGGGCCCAAAGTATTATGAGCTCATGTTCCCATCTCATACAAGAGTTTAAGAAGGAGATTGCTAAAAATAAAGATCCCCCTCAAACTCTTGAACACCGTCTTGCTGTGCTGGATGTCCTCGAAAATTATTTAAAAACTGTGTGTAAAATTTACTCTGAGCAGAAAGCTATTAGAGTGAAAAGAACACTTGAACTGAAGAAACTCTCCCGGCTTGAACTTGAAAAACCTCGAAAACTTTCTATCGGCAATAGCCCGGTACTTCAAAATTTGAAGTCTGATTCTAATGTGAAGGAGCCTGTTGAGGTGAAGTCTGTGACTAGGACTCCAGTGGTAGCTCCAGATACCAGTCAAGACGGTTATTCTTTCATCGAGGATGATCATCTTTCACAAGAAGAAATGCAGATGTATGAATTGGAAAATGCACACTTATTAAACGAGCTTAACAGTATGACAGAGGAAGTTAAACAGGTTGAAACTAAAGTGGTGCAAATTGCCGAGCTCCAAGAAATATTTACTGAAAAAGTTCTTCAGCAGGAAGTAGAAATCGATAGAATATCCAACACTGTTGTGGGTACCTCTGAAAATGTGAAAGACGCCAATGAGCAAATTAGGAAAGCAATCCAGGGGAATGCTGATCTTCGTGCTTGGATTCTCTTCTTTCTTCTAGTTATGTCATTTTCATTGTTATTCCTGGACTGGTATAATGATTAGGTCAGCTCACTAGTGTGAATCTTTTACGCTTAGCTCATGCCAAACTACTCACTTTTCTGGTTTTCAGTGAAGATCAAATGGTGTGCGGTTCATTATGAAGTCGAGTGGACTTGTTATGCTTAGTTGGATTTTAAGTTCACAGCATTTTCACTCAAGCATTTCTGTGATGTCACCAATCTAATCAGTTGTCTGTCAGATTGATGTGCATATGATGCCTTTAATGTTAAGCTATACTTGGCATTGATCAGCATCAGTGGTGCTGTACTTCGTTTTGCAGCATGTCTCTCTCATGTATGTTTTTAATAAATGTTGGTTGATTTTAAAACTACATCATTAACTCGGTGTCTTTGCACACCAATGGAAAATGGCAAACCCTGTTTCATTTCTAACAATCCTATCCTCTGTTGCTGAGAGGATTATCACTACTTTACATCCACTACCTATCGAATAATGAACATGGTTTCCTTCTAAATCTTTCTTATCTTACTAGCCTGTCCTCCATCACCATGCTGTTAACTCAATAGCAAAAAATACCTACTCAATGCCATATTTCTTAATTTCTCCAGAGCCTTAGACATTCTTGACCATACCCTCATCTTACATAAGCTTGTTCCATGAGTGCAGCTGTTCTCTAGATCTCATCAAATCCTCTCTTGCCAACAGAATTCAACGGGTTATACTTTATGGAAGCTCTTATCACTGGCCCCTGATAGCATCTGGTTTTGTCTCGAGGTTGTCTCCTGGGACTATATTTATTTAGCCTCTTCATTCAGTGGTGTGATTAGGAATATGCTTTGAGGGGGGTTTGTGGGGGCTACCCCATAGGAAACGTTCAGGAAATAGATTGAAAATTAACATAACAGAAAATACATTTTACGTATATCATTTCACAACTTAAAATTTAACTTTAAGCAGATGCAGCTATTATGTATGAAATCCAGACAAGATTTTTTACATAATTTTTTGATTTCTGTGATGCTTTGGTGGGGATACCTACATCCCCATAGTTACACCAGTCTTCATTGATGACCTGGCCATAATTTTGCCTCCATCCCAATCTCATACTTAACGCTGATATATATATATATATATATACACTAATACGGTATATATATATATATATATCGTATTTCTCTGAATGTACTCCTTAATTTTGAGGCTTCAGTTTTGGATACACAGGCAATTTTTTGGAAAAAAAAGGGAGGTACCATATTCAGATAAATACAGTACTTCACCATTGAAGGAGTTAGTTCCAGCACAGACTCTCACAATTTATGTTAGTAACATTGTTTTCAGCTAGTTGTTTTGATTAGGACATGTGCAGAATGACTCCTTAGGCTTGTGGTCCAGAGCAAGCTGCTTCTGACAAAATTTTAATGTAGTAACTAATATCTTGCCCTTGAGATGCATTTACTTTTTACAAAATGAGTTCAGCCAATTAACTGCTATTTACATTTATGAACAATGGGTACATTCTAGGGGATGAGCACTCAAAAATGCTACCGTAAGTTGTGGAATTTCCAACTGAATGCGGCAGCTACATAGGGCTCAGAGCAATTGCTCAATCACTGATCAGAGCAGTCTTTTGGGTCACTGCTTGCCTGAGCACTTGTTGTTAATTGTCGGAGCTCAAATTTTAGTTTCGAGGTGGCCAATGGTGAGTTGTAACATGAGTCAGTAGCTCTACCATAGTGTTCAGAAAACTTCTCTCATTCCTGAAGGCTGAGGGTATGTTATGTAAAAGTCCACTCCCTTGCTGAGTAAGCTCCGAGCACTCAATCCCCCTGAATGTGTCCAATATTGATACGTAATTGCTATTTGTAATTCAATTTTTAAGAAACACAATATGAGCATCTCAAGTTTGTAATAAATATAGTTGATACCTTGTAAATATTAAATTTTATTTTTCAATGATTTTACATGTAATTCATGATTTTTTAATGAAATTTTTTTCCAAGCTCTGGTCATTTAAAAAAAATATTATGTATTATGCAACTAGGATTTTTCTAATTCTAAAGTTGAGCCCAAATAAAATTGCGTAAATATGAAAACCTTGAATACTCATCAGGCAAATGCGCTTTCCCAGTCTATTAATATTCAAAACAAACAAAATAAATACATATATGTACCAGTCAATGTCATTTTTAAAAAATCAGTATTTTTCCTCAATTTTTCAACTAAATTTAAGATTTAAATTTAGCTCAAGACAGCAACTGAACTGTCTCCAATGTGAGGTTTATAGGGCACTACAATACATATATTGCGTGCTGGAGTCTTATATTATCGTGGTGGAATCATAAACTTAAATTTTCAGGATCTGCGTTCCCAGGAAATGTCATTTTTGTTGGTATTTTTCTTAACAGTGTAGAACAATGGGAGGAAATTTCTCATGAACCACGAATTAGTTAGGCTAATTCAACACCTAATTGGTTGGGTCGAATAGAAAAGTATTAAATGAAAACGAAAGTCCATGCTTTTGCATAATATTTCATCTATCAAATAAATTCTTGATTGTTGAGCACTCAAAATTGTTGGGAAGGGATAAAATTTGTGTTGTCACAAACTTCTGCACTGTGGTGCATTGAAAAATTCACTACAATGCCCGAGCCCTAGGGGACAGTGGGACACACTAAAGATCACCACCTTATGTTTTTCATGAATAACTAAAAACACCGATTGCTTGTAAAATAATTTAAGAATATGAACATATCAATAAGAGTTGAAAGTGAGAAATTTAACTTACCACGGCAGGGAATCCTCATCCGATTTAAAAATGATTATTTTCTCAGTTCCCTCCCATATCATACATGTGACACCTTTGCTAACAAACTACATATTTCTGAAAGCATTTCAAGTAGCAGTCCCTACAAAGGAAGAAGTCTATGTACATGTTGAATTTTATTTGGCATTGGTCGATTCCCCACTCACGCTTGACATCTTGTTATACTTCCAGAGTAAATTGCACTGATGTCTCGCTCCACCTTACTTACTGTTCTTTCACTGCTTTTTTCTACCACCATTACCCTTTATTTCCAGACCTAGGTCACATATTCTCAGACCTATACATATATATAGATCTCTGAAGATCTACATATAAGATCATACACAAATCTCAGTGAACTCTCAGGGTTGTTTCACACGGGGTACTTTAGCACTGAAAACATGTTGAAATGGTGAGAATGCCAGCTTGGAATTAGAACAGGGGCTATTTTGCCATCTAGCATCCACGCATTCTATCATGTGCTTTAGCAATTCACCGCTTTACACGATGCAATTTTGATTGCACCTCTGTACATACGTCAGATTACGCAACGTCATGCACAGTTTTAATGGCCTTTATATAGTGCCAGGTTCCATTTCCTCAGAAATAATTTCTGTAGGTAGTGGCATATTGTTTATCTTTTCATAAAGTTGAAAATTCAAAGCATGTAGATATTCAGCATTAAAATAAATATTAGAAACAGATCCCACTGAATTTAAGATTCTTGGAACGTAATATAGACCAGGGGTTTCAAAATCAAAGACGAATTGGAAATTTTAAATTTTCATGATAGGGAAAACAAAATCAAATCCTTGAAAGGGCCACTCTCATTATGAGGTAAACTTTATGACAAATGATATACACAAAAAATATTATAAAACAATTTATTTTTGCCAATAAGCCAGTAGTTATTGCAGCTAAAGTGATTAAAACTTGTATAAAATCAAAAATTACAATTATGGGAGCAGGCATTCTCTAGTCAAACATAATTACAAGAAAAAATGACTTTTTTTGCTGGGTAAAAACTGACCAATCGTTGCTTTTAGTTATTAAGGCCAATGAAAAACAGCAATAGAGAAGATTAAAATATACAGCAGGAACATATCATCAAAGTGCACACATAAATTAGTTTGTTACATCACTCGTCCTTATAATCATAACTGTACATCACATGTCCTTTGAATGGCCTCATTTCCCCATGAATTAAGGTTTGTTTCACCCATTCAGTGGATACGACTGGAATAGCTGTTTCATTGGCACAGTTTAAAATTCTCTCAGGGCATGTCTCATCAGTGACCACAACTGCAGCATAGGAAATGTCTGCAAGGCAAATAAAAATTAGCAAATAAAACACACAAAAAAAGATCACACAGTAATTTCTGACATAGAAAATGTAAATGCTCAAATTAAAGGGCAACTGTGATCCCTAAGGAAAAATTTGATAATGTATTTACACCCACATTATGGGGTCAAAATTGCCCTTACACTCAACTAAACATAAAACAGTTTCTGAAGTGTGAATTAAGTTTCATCAACAAAAAATTAGAGATAAAAAACTAACTTTTATTATATTAGAGATTAAAAAATTTAGAAAGTATATTCTGAAATGTTTCCTGCAGTATAAAAGTTCATAACGAATGACTTTCATAGTGAATTTTTTTTCAACCCCATAGCAGTACCTGACGAAACAAGATCCCCTAAATATGCATAATAATGTATGAACAATCTCACCATGTTCGAGAGATAATAGCAGAATATGAAAATTGAGCAAGACATATTTTGACAGCTTGAAATCAAAGTACGTATGTACTTGGCTTACTCTCATCTATCTTGTGTAAATGTAGAAATATGTAACTGGAAACCATTAAAAAGGTTATATTTAGAAGAATGAAATCCTCACCTTCCTGAGAGGACATGGTTTTGCTAGATATTTTTCTAACATGAGCTCCAGCCATTACCAGCACTCTCCTCCAGAATTCCAAAAATCGATTCCCGGAATCACTGGCAAGGATCACTTCTACATCCTTTAAAGACTGCTTAGTCCTCTCATGGCTTTCTATGTATCTTCGTTTCTCAATGGACCATCCAATCGAGAGTAAGTTGTCCTCCCAAGGAAGTTGTTCATTCTTAATGAAAGAGATACACAAAGGAACTTCATAATTATCATTGTAATTACTACATGAAATGAAAAAATATATTCAGAGAGAACACTTTCAATTTTCTCCTTATTATAAATATGTACTAGGGATGGGTCAGTTTGGCTCTTTTTTCCACCTGTTCTTGAGCTTATAACCAAAAATGGAAGTGTAGACGAAAGGAATCTGTAGCAATAATTCGGGGTAAAACATGATTTAAAAACTTTTCTGGAGCATAATAAACATGCAGGCTTTAATTAGAGAGATGTTATAGAACCACTCATTCCTGAGATAATTTGATGTGTTAATTCAGGTGGCTTTTGTAATACCCTAATGAAACTCAATAATATTTTTATGAAAAGTAAGTGATGAAAAATTAAACATTTGACAAATAACACAAGAAATGATCGCAGGGAATGTAATAGGGAAAACAAATCAAGAGAACCAACCCATCCTCAATAAATATTAACATGGTGAAAAATAGAGATCCAACAAATACTTAACATATTTTGCATGCCACTGTTACAAAACACCAAATTATAAATACCTTAACACAACAATTTACGATCCATTCATGGCTGACAATTCGAATGTCAGCTGACAGGGCCAAAACATAATCAGGGGTTAAATTTGGCCTGTTGGAAACTAGAAAAGATAGCTTCCCAATGCACTCATCCTTGAAGTGATCAAATACTCTGCCTCCACCAGCTTCTAATTGCCTCCGCAAGTGCTTTTTGTCAAAAGGGAGAGAGCTGAAAATTTTTCCATCATTGGTGTCAGTTGCATCTGAGGAAAAATGCATTCAAGCATCAAAAAGCAATTAATATATGCCAATCTTAGGATTTAAATGCACAATTTAGATATACAGTTAAGGACCTCAAATTCAGAAAGCTTGGGACCGAAGGGCTCCGGGATTTCTGGTTTTTCTGGATTTCTGGTCTTCATAGTATATTTAGTAAATTAATTAATTTATACATGTGCTTAGGCTCTTGTACTTGATATTTTATATCCTTATGTGTCCCTGACAAGGTTCTTAGCGTATGTTCGTAGCATGTGCTAAATTCCTACTCATCCCAGAACAAGGCTTGGAGAGTGGTGCCAAGAGGTGGCTAGTCAAAATACTACGCAGAGGAATTTTCAAATGTTCTGGATTTCGGGTTTTCCGGGTTTCGGGATTCCGGATTTGAGGTCCTCAACTGTATATTTAATCATACAAGGATTTTAGACATTACTACACACATGGAAGAACAAACATAGAAGTAGCCCGTAACTCTTTCTTGTGTGTTAAAAATGTCTTGAAACCATCTTTTGCATTTTTAACATAACTCGAGCACATCCTCTGTTGAAACTCATTTGAAAATTTGAGTGATGATGCTCTTGAAAATTTAAATAACCTGATGGAAATCAAAGCAGTAACAATAAACTTTGAAATAAGTCAACTCCACCATTAAATTTCAATACAGACTTTTAGACAGATTTAACTATCATATATTATTTGAAATAATAAAGTTCATTACACTTCACACCAAGCATTTCATCACAGTTTCATGGCCGCCTCAAGACAGCTTATACTCAAAACCTGAAACTGAGTTGAAACAAAGATGATGGCCAGAAAATTGTGATGTGGGATGGTTCACTGAAAGGGCAATTGTTTCAGGGGAGGGATCTATCACCTGGATTTTCACTTATAGAATGAACCCTAATTTGAAGGAGGGTTCAAACCCCTTGATCACCAACCCACTAGCTACTGCCTTGGTTGCAACTGAGACAGGGTTCCCACTCAACCGTGAATAAGCCGTGAATTTCATCATAAAACCTTAGAAATCTCTCAAACTTGATTGTAGAACTACAATAGACAGATTAAAAGAAAAATCGATCTTACGGTCATGTTTCAAGGCCGAGTCACATGGAGATACTGTCCACGCATTTTTCTGCACACGTGTATTCGAAGCACAATTATTAATTGATCCGTGTGCCATGACAGAACATTTGACCTTAAGCCTGCGATTGGAAGACATTAATCCTGGCAAAAAATCAGGCACTTCTTCTCTTACCTGCCACCCTGCTCTCTCCATTTTCCCACTCTCACACTTTAGCCGGACCTGAATTTTGCTAACAATAGGTGATGTCATAAGAGATACATAGCACTTTCATTGCTGCGTTTGCATTCAAGGCATCTGTTGGGTTTGTTACATTTTTAGTTAACTTGCGGCCGATGATTGTTACGTGATTAATATTTCTGCCTAAAATGCCGTATCTCCAAGCCGTGAATTTGATGACATTTATACTATGAATTTTATAATGTAGTTAGAGTGGGAACCCTATGAGATTTAATGCCCCTAACTGTCTTGAAACTGACTTGACATTGGTCCCAAAGACTTATGAGGCTACCAATATTGGAAATGAATTGGTACTGTGTAAATTTACAAGTAAAAAAGATTTGAGGGTTTCTTTAATTAAAATTTAAAGTCGGTTTCAACCAAGACTGAGCCCAGATCATGTTCTAATTTGTAACCAGCTCAGAGTTAGTCGGTAGTTTCAAATCAGTTTCTAGACAACGTATTTCAATTGAAATTGAAATATTCAAATAAAAAAAAACTTTCAAAATGTAACTGAATTGCCTAGATATTAATATTCCTATGACAGATTTGTCAGTCATAAAATAGGTAAATGCTGGGCAACTTACCTCCATCAGTGCTGGTGTCAGTATAAGATTTAGTAACTTCCTGACTTTCACTGGAGCACACTGAGTCAGAACCGTAGCTGAGGATGAAATATTTTCCTTTGAATAGGTTGCTTCCTTTGGCAGGTATAGGGCCCAGCTCTTCCAAATGAAAAGTAAAGCAGTCATTAAAAACTATTTGAATCTAGAGCAAAAACTATCATTGACCAGAAATTATGTCTAAAGCATATACTAACAAACCCATCTATTGTGCAGTTTTCAATTCTATCATGTAAACCAAAATACAGTTGAATTTTCCCGCAACTTCTAAGCTACAGCATTACAATTTGAAAGGCAAAATGCTTCTCAGCGAGTGTTTCAACCCTAAGATTGTTTCGGATAAGTGAATGAAGAGCTTACCCCGAACAAGACTTAATGCATGAGAATTCCATGCATTCAAGGATCAGCTATTTTTCTGGGCCAACTTGAAGTGTCAGCATTTTTGTATAGGGGGTGTCCAAATGCTTCAATAGATTTTAATGAAGTCCATCAATCACTGCACCATAAGGTCATTCACCTCCAAACATTTTTAGATGGATTTATTCATAAGTTATCATGGCTTATATGTGGCTATATCTTGAATGTCACTTCTTCCTAAAGCGATGTGAATCTTTTATATAGTAGAAGAGCCTTATAACAAGTATGGCCTATAATAAGGGTCCACTATAGCAAGTGATTTTTTTTAATATTGGCCAATGGTTGATTGGCCCATGAGGAAAACATTGGGAAATCAACGAGTACTTGTGTTTGTGCAAGTACTTGCTATAAGCAGACCACCTGACCTATGGACCAGCTTTTCCGGCAGATGCTAAGCCCACCAAGCTACCAAGATTACTCTTATCACCAATGTTTTCAGTGTGGGGTTTACCTGAAATGCATGTGCTATACCTATCTATTGTGTGAGTGTGTCAATATTTCATTTCACATCCTCTCTTATGTACTTCTTCCTTGATGGCAAGAGCCATTCCCAAAGCCATCTATTGACCAACACATTGGGCTACATCTGGGAGTAATTGGTTGCATAAACCCCCTGCTGAAAAGTTATGCTAGCTTGTGATCTGCTTCTGTGGTTATCACTCTTCTTGATCGAATATACTCGAAAAAAATGTAAGTTTTGTGATGAGTGAAAATTGACAGGAGGCTTTACAGTTTTTGTTGAAAAACTTGAATTGGAAAATGGAATTAGAATGAATTATGGATTGATTATAGATGGATCAATATCAATGCATGCATGAAACAAATTCTATCTTTTTGTGCCATTTTAACCAATTAATGAGGCAATTTTACAAGATATTGATGATATTTGACACTGAAAAATTATTTTATGCAATAAAAATACGTAAACGATGCAAACATGCATTCTAATTTCCCTGCCATAATAACATGAAGACACGATTTTTGATAGACATTTGTTGTAACGAGTTAGCTTTATAACCAGTGCTTTTCCAGGGATCCTCAGCACTTGCAATTATGGACTTCTACAGTGCTAATATTGACTAAATTTGACTCAGCACCATTTTCGACTTATGATCTTGGGAGCATTGGGTTTTGTTGTTAACTATAATATTCTGAAGTTCAGCATGTTTTGCAAAGATTGTCTTCAAATAGCTCCTTTTTACCAATGGAGAGAGGGTAAAGGGTAGGGTGGGGGTTGGGTGCCAGAGAGTGGGAATAGGGTGGTTTCCTATTTTTTTTATTGGCTAAATCGAAAGATTATTACTCCCGGAGTACGTATTTCAGGATTTTAGATTTTTAAATGACATTATCTATTTTTCGCTATTAAATGAAAAGTGAAAATTTTCAAGCACGCGAAAAAGCGACGGCAAAGTATCCGGCTTATATAGTAGTATAAGTCCGGCTGCCTTGGTGCGAGGCTATGAGCACCGGTGCGACGCAGGCTGCTAGCAGGTAGCAGAGTACCCTGCTAGCAGTTAGCACTTGGCTTAAATAAGGATTATTAATACCTTATCAAATGAAGGAAACTTTCTGACCTGAGGCAATTTTAATAGGCGATTATTAAGAGATGTTTCCCTGAGCTCTGTGCCTCACGCATACATAGGTAACCTCAGGCAATGTAAAACTCCTATCTACTCATATGGAATCTAGGTCCCCCTGATGTCACGTGGAGTGGCACCGCATGGGTGCCAATCTGGCCTTTTTCAAATGAGGTTAAAATTGACATTAGTCATAAGTCTAAACTGGGATTTCTAAGACCAAATAACTTCTGTATTATGAATACACTAATCAATGCCTTTCGTTTTCTTTGAAAGAAACTACCCCATGTTGAGGTTTGTATGAGAGGTCACACACTGATATAGTAAAAATAAGAATTTTTTAATGCACCCTAATAATTTTCACGTATACTAACATTTGATCTATAATTTTTTCCTTAAATGAAAAAAAATATCCTTATATATTTATTCACTTAAAATACTACTTCATTTTCAATTTGAAAAATTAATAGCATAATAATTGTAACGTACACTGGTATTTGATCCAAAATTTTTCTTTAAATGAAAAAAATATTCATACACTCACTATAAATGACCACTTCCATTTGAAAAATTATTAGCCTTATCCTTATAATGTTTGATTTATTGCAAAAAAAAATTGTGATCAGAAGAAAAGTTTTGACAGTGCAAACATTAAAAATATGTTACAATTCCACGTATCTCATGCAGGATTTTGAAATGAGATTCACAAAAAACATTACATTTGGACGAGAGAATTAAATGATTTACTCTTCTGTGATGACTTCCTTTGAAATTCCATTCAATGGAAAATGCATAAAAACTTACGACTTCTTGTTCCACTAGAAATCCTAGTCACAGCCGCAATTGATTCTGAGAGATTTAATTGTTTCCCGACCCCCTTCCTCCTTCCAGGACCTTTACCCTTACTTCCAGGGGTTACATGTGGTTCTGGGGAGGTAGGAGGCTCAAGTCCGGAAATTCCTGAGTAACCCAGTTCACTGCAATCACTTGTTCCCATCTCAAAACTACAACAAATGAAAAGCGAAAACTAGTCAATTAAGCCATTTTACTATAGATATATATCTAAAATATATTTAATTCAAAATAGATGTCACAGTTTGTAAAGTATAGATGAAATCAAAATTATTAGATTGTCTTATAGCAAAGAATAGGAAATATACACCCATGTCTCGTATAGCGCAAGGGATGCGTTCCTTGGGGTCTTTGCGCTATACGAATTTGCGTTATACGAGAGCGTTTTAACATTGGGAAGATATGGATGCGTTCCTGGTAGCATAGGTCTTGGGTATTGAATTTCCTCTAAAACATATATATTCCCATAAATAGCCTTAGAAAACATTATTTATATGAATGTTTATAGTTTAAAACATCTTTAAAGATAGTATGCACGCATTTGAAGACTTTTATTCACGTTAAAAAAAATTCTTACGTGCTTTTGAAATTCCCTCCTGTCGTGCGGGTGGGCTAACATCTGCTATCTCAGGGGTTCGTAATGCATTGCCGGCAGTTGAAGATTTTTCAAACCAGTCTAAAAACAACTATTGTGTCACCCAGGCCCTTTTGTCGCTCATCGAAATGACAGGAAAATGCTACTTTGAATGCCATTTCATAGCTAGCGGAGTTTATGAATGATAAATCATTTTAATTTGAAGTCCTTCGAGTCATTAGCAGCTACGTGAAACAGTCTTTAAATGCCTTGAAACCTGACCCAGGTTTTCCTTCCCTGAAAATGAAAGAACGAGATTGCATTCTTTTCCAATAGAATATCGTCTCGTCAACACTAAAAACTAGTTATGGGGGAAAGGAGCCACTTTCAATCACAGCTTGGAGTTCATCAGAAAATGTTGTGGTGACTGCTCTATCAACACTTGCAGATTCACCTGATATCGCCGCACTGAAAATACATGCTTGCCGTTTAAATTCTGGAACCAACCGGAGCTTTCACTAAATGTCTCGGAGCGATTACCACTCTCGTCTTTTTGTACTGATTCACTATGAACTTTCCGTATGAGTAGACCGCTTGGTTGAAGTTGGTGCGGCTGAGGTCATTGATGTTTTAACTTCGTCTTTATTCAGAATAAGGCATCGTGCGTTTAAACTTCCGCGCAATATCGCTTTAACGTTCTTCTTTTTCAAAGCAATTGACCTGTGTCAATTTCTCTTCTAGGTTTATGGTTTTTCTTGATAAATTCTTGATTTTTTTAACCCGCATTCCTATTTTTTGCCATTTTCTCTTGGTTTTTACTCTGCATGGCTCTATGGAAATCACCTCCTACTGCTGAACTGTATTCTTGAACGCAGAGGGCCTACGACTGCGGGGAGGGAACGAAGCTATTGTGTTTGAGACTCTATAGCGGACCCTCTTATATGTTGATGCTATTCATGCGCAACTCAGCCACCGCTCCATTTCTCCCCCGTGAATACCGATGACCTTGAAGGTTTTAGCGTAGACCCTCTACCTGGAAGTCAATCGCCCGATAACCTATGACGGCAAAAATTACGTCTCAACCAGTATTGCTTAAAAAAACTCATTTCCACTAGCCCCACGCTTAATAAATGATCTAAATTAACTCATTCTGTTAAGGAGACGAGATAAATTACTTCGGTAGGCCGGCTATCTTGACCCAATGACGAGTAATACTTTTGGCCATTGCACAGCAATGGATTTCGATTAATATATAATATGACCTTGAAGGTTTTAGCGTAGACCCTCTACCTGGAAGTCAATCGCCCGATAACCTATGACGGCAAAAATTACGTCTCAACCAGTATTGCTTAAAAAAACTCATTTCCACTAGCCCCACGCTTAATAAATGATCTAAATTAACTCATAAGAAATAAACAAACAAATATACAAAACTAAATAAACAAAAAAGAAGATTTGAGGCAAGCAATAATATTAATATGAGTAGAATGATAGAAATGTCGTGTGTACTTAGCACAAGTTCACGTTTTATCACGAGAGCGTTTAAGATTTTTGATTAGGCTACACTGCGTTGCAATGTTTCCCCGAGGAATTTGCGCTATATCGAAATTGCTCTAATCGAAATTGCGCTATACGAAATTGCGCTATACGAGACATGGGTGTACATCCTCTGTGATACAAAAATCATTCATATTAATGCATCCACTGAGGCTTCTCAAAAATTCCAGAAACACATATGACAATTTTCTATGTTATACAACACTAAAAATACATCCAAATGGATTGAGGAAGTTACTGCTTAAATAGTAGCATTGAATTTTATTATGTTACCCCTATGTTATTTATAATGTAAGACCGAACTTTTTAGTAACTTTCAAACGTAGGTTAGAATCAGTCATAAAGAATAATACTGAGCCTAATGATTGTACATGAATAAAAACATGGGTACGCAAACTCACCTTGACTCATAGACTGTAGCTTCAAGTTTTTTAGCTGACAAGGTCTTACTAGGACCAGGTGTGCTTGGACCAGCTGAAACGGAGCCCAAAGAGCTGGAGGCCTTCTTCCTTCTGGTACGGCTCTCCAATAGATTATCTAGAGTAAAAAATAACACATTGGCTGCATTATGCCATCTTTTACTGAGCAAAATACGGAGGACAAAAATTAATACTAAGATTACTGACACACATTATGTGCAGTAAAATATAGAATTTATCCTATTTAAAAAAAATCTATTTTTCCTCATACCTGCTGAACATGTCCATTGAACTACATACAATCGTTGCCAAATTGGCCATAAAATCAATGATATTCTTAGCCTTGATTTTCTGTATATTTCTCAGCATTATCAACTCAGCAACATACTTAGTGAAATTATTTCATTCTAAATCTTATAATCGAAATGAATTAACTTTTATTACCATCATAATACGAGGTTATAATATTTTCATCAATTGATTCAGAAAACAAAATGCCAAGATTAATTCTACAAAGAAAAAAAAGTGAATTTGTGCTTTTTAATATTCATTATTGTCACACTTTTATAGTCAATTTTATCACCATAACATCTCATTTAGAGAGTTGACACACCCCACAAGCAAAGAAATTTGCAATGCTGCATATAAATATACACTACGCGGATGGTCTGAAAACGTCTAGTTTTCACTTAATAATGGCAGAAACTGGTAATTTTTTTCCTCGAACTTGAAGGAACTCCGGGAGCAAAAGTTGTGGTTTGAGAAATATTTCTTCCTCATTTAAATATTTACAGGAAATTTTAAAGCAATCATCGCACCAAATGTACTCACTGTTGACGGAAATTGCAGTTCAAACCATAACTAATTATTTTATCATGAGAATCATTGATCCGTCAAATTTTCTATCGGGGGAGCTGAGCTCAAGGCCACTGACTTTGACTAGAAAACAAGAAGGCACCGCAGTGCTGCCAAGTCAGTATTAGGCAAGAATCACACATTTGAACAGTGTTCGTTACCTATCGCCAAAGACTCAACCACAATCGCTTCTTCCCCTTCCTACCCTTTACTTCCACATCCCCGCACTTCTCTTCTTCTGCACTCAGTACACCTCTAAACAAAGGATAAATATCTAAATAGAAAATAGTATGGATTTTTTTCATAATTTTAAGTCCAATAATAGTCAAATGTGTGGTGATGACAGATCATTAAAAATTTCTTAATTTCTTTAAAAAAGAAAAACAGCTAATTTCTCTTTTACAACAATTTTTGTCGCTAAAATGAAATGATGTTTCATCATCATCACTGGTCAACAAACCTAGGATTGGTTTGACGCAGCTCTCCACTCAGTTCTCCTATCAGCTAATCTTTTCACACCTATGTATTTCTTCTCTTTCACATCTCTCTTTACTTGTTCAATATATTGTGTTCGAGGTCTTCCTTTACCGTTCTTGCCTTCCACTTGTCCTTCGACGATTGTCTTCATCAGGCCATTATGTCTCAAAATGTGGCCTATAAGGTTGTTCTGTCTTCTTATTAAGGTTTTCATGAGGCTTCTCTTCTTTCCTACTCTTCTTAGGACTTCCTCGTTACTAACTCGGTCGATTCATTTGATTTTCATCATTCTTCTGTAGCACTACATTTCAAAAGCCTCTATCCTTGCTTTCTCCGCTGCGGTCATTGTCCATGCCTCACTTCCGTTTAGGAGCATACTCCAAATGATGTTTATAATAGTTTATTCTTAAACTGTACCAACTATAATTCACAAATGGACAAGTTTTTTAAATAAGCACAAATTTAATTATTTTATTATTATTAAAAATTTAAGCATACATATATACGTGTTTCAAAGTGGCATTTTTCAAGCACAAATCCGTGGCTAATTTCATGTTAAACTAGATAAAAATAGTTAACGCAATGACGCATGGCAGGTTTTATTAAGAGAATATATAAATAAATTTGCTTTTATTTCCAGTTCATGACATCATAACCAATGAATTAGATATCTTTAATTCTAATGTCTCCAAGATAGGCGATTTAGTACTCAAGTGTCTTGACTTGCTTTGACAGTATGTATTGCCCTCTCAAACCTTATCTGTCTGGGGTGTTGAGGGTATTAATAGTGGGAATATAAACTTCAAACTACATGTATCCAGCAAATTTGCAATTTCATATCAAAGTAATACCAAATTAAGAATCATACCTAGACTAACATCAGCTTTCCTCTTCGGAGTAGTCATCACAGGATCTACAACCATATCTTGTAAAATTGCAGCCTGGTCCTCGGTCATGCCCAATTTGGCTCTAGGAAATGTTTTTGTACTGCCATTGTCCAGTTCCACAGTGTAGTAAACCTGATTTTTCTTCCTGTTGACATTAAGCATGAAATAAATGTAACCACAATACATTTTATGCAATAAATTTATCCTATCACCTCATGATACACAAGCATGGAAAAAAGCAAAACTAAATTAAATCTTATCAGAGGATAATGTTGTTATAATGCAATAATTTCAAAATAAAAGAATGTAGCAAACAACCAATTCACAGTTTCTTAAGTATTTACCCATTAATGGGGTGAGAAAAAATGAACTTTATTTAAGTACCATAAACACAATGATTGCAGAATTGCTCAATATCTTCATATCAGCTAAAAACTACACACATATTGTAACCCTCGGTTGTGTGGGACTGGGGAAGAGGAGTGTTCATTTGGGGGTGTTTTGTCCAAGTCGTACGGGTAGTGCGTTCACGGAAAGGGGGAGTGGGGGAAAGGTAGAGGGATTAAGGAAGGGCAAGTGGGTGTGGGGTGAGTTCCTTCAGCTACTTGGATTTGGTGTGCATGAAATAACGAAGGCTAGTTATGCACTAATTCCGAATTCAACGAAACATTTAATGCATAAAAAAAACAAGGCAAGATAGGCATAAAACATGCAATAACTCTTTTCTTTTCTACTTTGAACATCAAACTGGCCAGTGGTAATAACCAAAATAATTGATTTAACAAGATGTGGCACCATAATAATAAAAACACAATAAACTTTCTTTTCAATCAGTCTTTGGCAAAAAATGAATTTACAAGACACAAAAACCTGAAATTCGAACACAATTATTGATCAAAAATAACACACTCTGTCCTAAATACTAAACCACACGCACTCATTCAAAAAAGGGGGGAGTGGATAGAAATTATAATGCAATAGGGTGGTTTCCTACTATTTTTTTATTGCCTAAATCGAAAGACTATTACTCCTGAAGTACGCATTTCTTGCTTTTAGATTTTTAAATTACAATATCTATTTTTTGCGACTAAATGAAAAGTGAAAATTTTCAAGCGTGCGAAAACGCGACAGCTAAGTATGAATGCTGGGAAAACCCCGTGTGATGCCATTCTGGATCCCGCAAGGAGCTTATTCTTCTAAGCTCCTTGGGTTCCTGCTACCACCATGTGAGGTGACCTTGGGGCGAGGATACTGTGCGCTGCTGCGATGCAGGCTGCTAGCAGGTAGCAGAGTACCCTGCTAGCAGGTAGCGCTTGGCTTAATTAAGGATTATTAATACCATATCAAACGAATGAAACTTTCTGATCTTAGGCAGTTTTCTCTGGTGTTTATTGAGAGATGTTTCCCTGAAGTCTGTGCCTCATGCATGCATTGGTAATGTCAGACAATGTAAAACTCCCATCTACTTGTATAGAAACTAGGTCTCTGTGACGTCACGTGGAGTGGCATCGCATGGGTGCCAATCTGGCCTTTTTCAAATTCTGTTAAAATTGACCATTAACAGTCATCTAAACTGGGATTTCTAAAACCAAATGATTTGCATATAATGAATACACTAATGTTGGGTAACGAATCGCAATCAATGCCTTTCGTTTTCTATGATGAAGGAAACTACCCCAATAACAAACAAAAATGCGGAGGGCGACGGACAGGGACAGGGCTTACTTCTGTTCTTGAAAAGGTGGAAATTTGTATTTCTTCAAGAACACAACAACGGGGCTTTACGTTAAGATTCTTCTTTACTTCGAGGAGGGGAGCGTAATTCGGGATTGTGACTCTACTTATCATGTTCTCCATCTCTCGTGCACTACTGTCCTTGGATGGCTCATTCCTAGATCTCTGCACCTTCGGCATACCATGGGCTGAGAGAATATTCAGTGGGATGACGTGGGTTGACCACCTTATTGGCATTGGAAATGTACCGTTCCTTATATAATCTGGGGTTTCGGGCGAGATGGAGTGGAAACGTGACATAATGAAGAGCAGGAGCAATTTCCGCAATTTTAAATTTATACAATTTTTCAAGTGTGTACCTGATGATGCTGTAAAGCGAAACTGGTCGTACCAATAAATAATTGTGGAAATTGCTCCTGCTCTTCATTATGTACCGTTCCTTCTCCTGATTCCAACTTTCGCCAGTCCTCCCTTTTCTTGGTTCAAACTCTGACTTCTCCAGATCCTCTCTCTCTCTCTCTCTCAGACCACTTCTTACTAAGGTGATTTAACAAATCGACATAGCCTCCAGCGGCATGATGAGGGCAGGGTTGATGTCTTCCTCTCAGCTGATCGCTCTCGGGGTTATATACCTCGAAGAGGGTTGGTTTTCTGGGGTTGGGGACGGTGGGGAGGAAATTGGGAAGCCCGTTTCTTGAGGCTTGTCGCCACAGGAGGGGAAGGTTTGAAGCACATTCTCTCTGTTTGGGGGAAAGGGGTGGAGAACTGGTGGATTCTTCGGTTGCCTCGCACTGCGCGGCAGGTGGTTGGGAGGAGGGGATTAGCTCCTCTGCACATACACAGAGTCACTTGATCAAAAAAACCCCAAAATTAGGAGGTGGGAAATTGTGGGGGTAAGGGGGGTAAATGTACTACACACAAGTCCATTTATACCTTACTACACACAAGTCCATTTATACCTAACTACACACACACAGTCAATCACAGTACAACACAATCAAATAATGCTCTCCTTCCCTTGTGAACGCCAATTATGTATCCCTAAAATCATGCCAAATGGCAACAGCTACAGTATATCAACCTTGAAAAACAACCTTAATTCACAATATCAAAAATGGCTTCAGCATTGTGGCTTACCAAGCTGCCCCAGAAATTTAAGATTAGCTAGAGAATTAGAGGAGATTCAGAAAGAGATTGGGGAGAATAGGCAAACAAAGATGAGTATTTGTATGTGATTAAGGAGGATACATGGGTGCTTAAGACAAGAGAGGAGTGGGTAAGAAAAATGTTTCCGCACAGAAAATCTGTGACCAATTTGAAACCTCATGTATGTACTTACGTTTCCACTTTAGTGACGATTCCAGATTCATACTCTGGATTTTTAACCCCAACGTCAGCATGCAGAGACTGTCCGGGCCTGACATCAACAGCAACTATGAATTTCTCTAGCACTGATCTCACAGCCCCATCATCAAATTCAATGATCCATCGATCACCCTTATCCCTCTCCCTCACCTTGCCAGAGTAATACCAACTGTCCCCAAATCTTGCAAACACCAACGCCCCTGTTGCCAAATGAAAATATCAATTGTTATCTTCATATCTGGGTAAAAATGGTTTCACAAATTTACTTTCACCTCCCATAGCTAGGATTGGATAGATGATGGTAGAGCTCACACCAAAATAAGCCATGAAATTTCACAAATTCAGAGTAGAGGCCAGTACACTACATACATGGATTTTTGAAAGGGGTGTTTAAAAGCTTCAACCAAGATTTGAATCCATGACTGTGGGATCAGAATCCCACCTCCCTGACCACTGGGCTATTAAGTTCCAGATTTCAAAAATGTCCATTAAAATAAGGCAATGAAATAAAAAAATATCTAAATTAAGTTAATTAATAATTGCACCAAAGTTTAAATTATAATTGCTTAAATGATTAATTAATTATTACTCACTGTTAACTTTAGTCAGTTTTGTTTGTTTTTTTTCAGTTTTTGGTCCAAATTAAGCCAACAGGTTGCCCACAAAATTAGACATTACTGTGACAATTTCTAAGATTGCCACGGATTGGCCCAGAATAAGGTATCAAAATCAAGTAGGTAGAGTAGAGTTCCACAGGATTACTAGTATATATATATTCAAAGGTTTAATATCTGTTTGGGCAATTTTTACTCAACAAATTGAGATTGAAATGTTCAGAATATTTTTTTTCTGTTTTACGACACAATAAAAACATTATTCCATTACATATTCTACCACGTTCTGTATGAACAGATTCTTTGCTAACAATATTTTTTTGATAGAAGATGCCTTTTATAGCATTAAAAATTCATTCCTTCAAATTATGATACCAATATAAATTTGAAAACTACATCCTTTTCAAATAGATATATGTGCATACATTGCATGATTATGCAAAATTAATATTAGCTTAACCTTATGGCCAAAAATAATTCAAGTTTAATAAGTACTTAGGCCTACCTTCTTGTATAATTCCTTCAATGCATTCTGTTTTCAAAGTTGATGACCCTGGAGTCATTGGAATTTCAGGCTCATCTTCTGTTGGGGTTGGACTTCCAAGCTGACCAAATTTAGTGCTTCTGGGCTCACTTTTTGATGAAGATTGAGATGATTGAGAAGATCGGCTAGTTTTTCTTTTGGTCGACCGAGTCTTCAGAATCTCCTGAGGCGGTGATGTCCTTTCCGGGGGACATTCTGTCAGTTTTGAAGGGGCAGGAGTGATTTTCTCCTCAGCTGTGTCCATCTCATCTTCATCAACCAATTGGTTACTTCCAGAGGAGGTTTGAGGTGTCACAGTCTTTGTGGACGTTGAAATCTTCCTCTTTGTCCTCAGGGATGCTCTTTTAGTTTTGGGCCTTCTTGCCGTTAAGTAGCGCCGGTCACAATGAACCACTTTTGAAGCATCTTCCAAACAAACTTTAGGAGTAACTGATTGAGAACTTGTGGTGGATGAAAGGTATTTATAGCAGCATTGTTCAAATTCCGACTTTATTTCCTCCATTATATCTGATGCAGTATCAGAGCTTCCAGAAGTACCTTCAATCCTAACTCTCTTGCCAGTTTTAATGTCAGGTATAATTTCACGAAGGTTTGGAATTCTGTCATCAGAAACATTAGAAGGCAGGAATGGTTTGGTGAACTTAGGTAGATCTAGTAATTTAGGATTCACTGAAAATAAACAAAAATGTTTATTCACACTACATGCATAAAAAAATCTGGATGCATAAGTGTATATATATTAGGGATGGGTCGAATAGTAGATTTCTCGAATTCGAATATCGAATTCGAATATTAAATCATAGCTCGAATATTCGAATACCTCGAATTTCGAATACCTCGAATACTAAACGATGAATGTGAAAATGTTTGACTAGGTCGCCTATGCAGCAGGAAACCCAAGATTTTGGCGAGTAATTGTGATTGCCTTTAAAGGATTCAAACAGGAATTTAGCTGATTAATGGAATATTTTAATTGTATGTAAACAATAGGGTAGTTTCCTTCATTAAAGAAAACGAAAGGTATTGATTGTGAATCGTTACCCACCATTAGTGTATTCATAATATACAAATTATTTCGTTCTAGAAATACCGGTTTAGACTAATGGCAATGTTCAATTTTACCTCATTTGAAAAAGGCCAGATTGGCGCCTATGCGATGCCACTCCACGTGACATCACAGGGACCTAGTTTCTGCACGAGAGGATCGGAGTTTTACATCGTCTGAGGTTACCAATGCATGCATGAGGCACAGAGCTCAGGGAAACATGTCTTAATAATCACACAGTCTGTTTGATAAGGTATTAATAATCCTTATTTAAGCCAAGCGCTACCAGCTAGCATGGTACTCGGCTACCTGCTAGCATCCTGCGTCGTAATAGCGCTCAGAGCCTCGCCCCAAGGTCACCTCACTTGCGGCAGCGGGAACCAGAATGACGTCACGCGGAGTTTTTCCCGGCATTCATACTTACCCGTCGCGTTTTCGCGCGCTTGAAAATTTTCACTTTTAATTTAATCGCGAAAAATAGATATCGTCTTATAAAACTCTAAAAGCGTTAAATACGTACTTCAGGAGTATTAATATTTCGATTTAGGCAATAAAAAATAATAGGAAACCACCCTATTTGAGCATTACGCCTCCGTCGTATTTCTTCTTCTTCCCGGTATTTATTTTCCTGCGCAAAATGCTTAAATAAAGTCAGAAATATGTCGTGTTTGGTCTTATTCTTTTTTAAATTACGCGCACATTACTAATATTTCATTCCAATAAAGGTGTAATAACAATTGCCTAAAGTCATTGTTAGACACCTTTCGGGCTAGTAGATGACTCATGCAGCAGTTGACCTCCAGAAAGGGGGGAATTCGAAGCAGGTAGGTAGAAAAAGGTCAGTGGGTGAGAAAAGGGGGTGGGCGCGAGACACGTTTTTATTTTTCTCGCGTAACTTGATATTTTTTGAAGCTAAGGTCTTTGTAATACAATCCCTTCACGAGCTGGGATCTTTTGTTTGATTTCGGAGAAGAGGAAATCGTCAAGAGTGGGTGAGGCTGAATGGAGGGGGATAGCAGATCGTGGGAAATGCGCCAATGTCACTATCCCACGACACTGAGTTCCTCCCTATGGTAGTTTCATCTCCTGGGGAAGATTCAAAATAAGTTCCTGTCATTATTAGCCACAAAGGACATACGGCAAACACCTCCTCTCATTTTATCAAAAGATGGATGCGGGAAAATGGTCAGTGGGGAGAAAGAGGGAAGGGTGAAACACGATCTATTATTTTCCGGTAACTTAATATTTTTTTCAAAGCTGAGGTCTTCGTAATACGATCCCTGCACGAGCCGGGACCTTTTTTTTGTTGTCGGGGAAGAGGAAATCGTCGGAGGGGGTGGGGCGAAAGCTGAATGGATGGGGATAGCGGATCGTGGGAAATGCGCCAATGTTGCTATCCCACGGAACTGAGGTTCTCCTGACAGGGGACACCTGGGATTTTCGGATTTTTTTTCATCCGATCAATTTCGGTTCCCCACGTCGAACTCTTTTCACCGCTCGAACCCGCGAATTTGATGTATTTCGTCAGCTTGCCTAAAACGGCGCTGCATGCACTAGACGACTAGAGTTCTCATTTTTCCGAGTCAACTACCAACGACGTGCGAGCGACAGTGTATGACGCGAAATTCAAAGTATTCGAGGTATTCGAGACGGTACCTTTGGCATAACTATTCGAGATCTCGAATATCGAATACTTTCTATTATTCGAGGTATTCGAGTATTCGCGGATACTATTCGCACATCTCTAATATATATATCTATGAAAATGCATAAAAAGGAACATTTGTGGATACTAGACATCACAAAAAGCATTTAACGAAGGTATGATATTCTGAAATATTTCAGTCTTACAATGTGAACAGCAGCTAAATTTGCATTAATTGACCCCCCGGGCCAGGAATTGACCCATGGACCTTTGGCTTTCCAGGTCATTCCACAGACCACTATGCAATACAGATTCCTTGATTTCTATGGCAATTTAGGATAACCTAAAGTCTATGGTTTCATGCCTGATTCAGGGAAATTTCCCATGGCAAAAGGTTTAAGGAATCAAGGATTATAAAATCAGTTCATTCAAGTTCCATACTAATTCCTTTTATCTTAATTAACATAAATATTGGACTCTGTGTAAAGAAACAACCATATTGTACTCACAGATAACATCACTGCCAGACGTTGAACTTGAACTGTGGGAAAACGTTGACATGATTGAAGTTCTAGGTGGGGGTAAAGGAAACATTTTACCTTCCCTGAAAAAGTGAAGGAAAAATGTTAGCCTCTAAAAAAGGCAAGAGAAAGTGATTTCAAAGGTAGAGCATCCCAATAAAAAATACAAGCACCAAACTTCCAAAAAGAAACCATCATAAATACTTGAATCCATTAATGAAAAGTGTCAAATTTAGGTACAAAGTACATAATAAGATCCTAAAATTAGGAAGAATATTAATGTATAGGGATCACAGATGCCTCTGGATGTGATATAGGCATGACAAGAGCATGACACAACATGGTGACTCACATCTTTGATTTGGTGTCCTGATTCTCCCCCTACTCTTCCCAACACTGCCTCAAACATTACTGCTTCCATATACATAGGCAAGCTTGTCACAATACCATGCACTGTGATATGAATTGGATATCCAAACAAAAGTAACTCTAAACATTAAAAAATCGCTAAGCATTGTCTTCATTTAACTTATGGAGAGGCAAAGATTTTTTTTGAAGATTTTAAAAGAGCCTTGTGAAATAAAAAATGAGAATTATTCACAAACAAAATAAAACTAATTTGTTGAGGTAAGCAAGTGCCACTTGGTGGCACATTGGCACCTGGTTTATCTACATCTACATCTACATCTACAAATTACCCTGCGAGCCACCTCTAGGGTGTTTGGCAGGGGGTGATCAATCACCAGCATGCAGCATGCATTTGGACTCCCACATGCACACCACACCGTCCAAGAAACGTCCCGTATAATAACAAACTATACTACTATATGCTGTTAGAAATAGAATATAGAATAGAAATTCAGAAACATGCAGTAAGTTTTACATAGGTTAGTAGGCTACACTACAAGTCATGCAATCTATTTACGCGTTCTATTGCTGCCGTTATAATCTCTTATTGATCGTGGAAAAAATGACATTCGGAATCTGTCTGTTCTGCAATCTATCTCTCTTATTTTATTTATATGATCTGATCTTCCGTAGTACGTTGGCGTCCGCAAGATATGGTTAACTTCGTCAGAAAAGACACTGCTCTTGAATTTATCTAAAAGGTTTAGTCTATTTTTCAATCTACGGTCCGACAGAGATTCCCATCCGAGTTTATCTAAGAGGTCAGTTACACTAACAAGACTATCGTAACGACCTTTCACATACCTGGCAGCTCTTCTTTGCACGCGTTCTAACTCTGTTATTAAGCCTTTTTCATGAGGGTCCCAAACACTGGAAGTTTATGTTATTAGCTGTATCCCTGCCAAAAAACTAGGGTCAGGTACAAGTAATGAAAAGGATAATGAGTAAGGTTATATATAGAGCTAACAGATATCCATACGCCAGAATCCTAACAGTATCACACAGTGTGTATAATCCTTATCATTCCATCGAAACAAAATATGAAAAGGGCAATAATTTAAAGTGGCTGTCACTACAAAAAAGTGAGCTGTACATAATGTATGGACACGTCAAATATATTTTCCAGGCCATCTATGAAGCACATATCAAATGACCCCCCTTTTCTGACCTCTGAGACTTAAAATTTTTACTTGATTCCCCATACCACTTCTGAAGTGATCTGATATCCAAAAATAGGAAATCCCCAAATGCAGATTATATGATCCACTTAATTATTGATAACTTGATAGCTTTGAAGTTGACAAAAGCAGTGCAAAAAAATCCCTCACCACCACATAACTACCTAAAAAACATTAAGAACTTCTTTCGTGTCCAATGAGTTCTCTAATTTGTCCTTTCCCCATGTTTTCATGCAGCCAAACAAATATGCATAACGTAGGGACCAAAAACTCAGGAAACCCTCAGTAGTCCACACTATAAACCATAACGTGTATGGGCTTTTAATTTCATATTATCACACTTAAACCATTTTATATAAACATAGACATTTCAATTACCCGGAAGTGCTCTGAGGAGAGGCATTAGTTGAGGGACTGGAGATGTCAGCCATACCAGTTGATGACTTTGATTCCATACTCGAGGCTTTGGTACCATCAAGAATTTGTCTGTAGTCAAACATCTATGAATGAAAGGGTTGGAAATTAATATTTGAACAAATACAATTGTCACATTCTATACTAAGTGCAGGCACGCACTAGCGCGACCACGACAGATCTCTGTCACACACCTTCCGACCAGAGCACGACCACACCCACGATGGCAAAACACATTCACCGTTCACTTTCTCAGTCGGTATGGTCGGGTTGGAGTGAAGTCGGAGTCAGTGCACGGCGTGCCATTAGAATGTGTGTAATTTCTGGCCGCAACGACCGCCGAGTCGGGGACGACCAAATTCAAACATTTCGGTCGGACGACTCAGGTCCGACCAACACGTCGCACTTGGCCTGGTGCACGTCGCTCCATTTGTTGCAATGCTTAAACTGGTCGTGTGCCACAGGTCGTGGTCGCGCTAGTGCACGCCTGCCCTAAGTTGCCAAATTTACATAGCCAACCTAGTTTGTCACTGAAAACAAGTGAGTCATGGGTGGCCACATGTATTTTGTGCACAGGGACACCAGGATGTATCCCAGTGCGGCCTCCAGCCTGGAAATCTTTCGCACCCTCCTTTTCCGAAACTGACAAGTTTTACAGTCAGAATACTAACATTGAGCAGTAAACTTGATTTCAATGTCTCATTTAACAGCATAATTAACAACCTCTTGAGTAAAGAAAATAATTATTAAAACTAATGTAATTCAATCTATTAAGATTCTATTCTATCTCAAGAGGTTAAGGATTTAAATTTCAGAGTTATTTGTTATATTCCACACCCCGTAGGTCTCCCCCTGCATAGTGCTGGTGCCCTCTGGCTATGGCTGTCTACTGGCCTTAGAAGGGGTCCAGCACGGGCCAGTGTACGGCACCAAGACAATATACTTACTAATTTGGAAAGTATTGAGGATAATCCCTTCACAGAAACTCATGACATAGTCAGCTACCATGCTGAATGCGGCACTGTTTGTGCAAGGCACATTTAAAGACACACAAGGAATAAGCATGAAGTTTGGCAACACTGCTCCATGAGCAGATTCACAATGTTAACACGACGGGGGTCAGAGAGCAATTGAATTTCCAAAGCACTAGGCCATGTCTGCTGATTGGCTAAGGGAAATTAACGTGCCGAGAAACTTTCCCTCCCCTCATCCCCACTTGCTTTACCACACCAACTCACGAGCAAGATAAAAAGAACAATCTAACACCATTCAAATGCAACCTCATGGGATTTTCAAATCAGTAGTTGATATTTATTTATCATCACCTTCCAGAAAACAGCATATTTAAGGCCATTAAAGCAAGTGATTCTAACAATAATAATGTAGGATGATCACGTATACCCATGCCTTGGGTAGGGACTAACTACCCAGGTGGGACTCAAACCCACAACTTTCGGTTCTGCAGGCAAGGAATTTACCTCACCACCACCAAGGCCAATCCCTTCCATGGGGCCAAATCCCACAGTATCTCTACCCAATGAGGGATAACAATAAAAAAGAAATGTGCGAAAAATCCACAGAGAAAAAATCATTCGCCTTGACCGGGATTCGAACCCGGATCCCTCGATTTCCGGCCGGGTGCTTTAGCCAGTTAAGCTACCGAGGCGTCATTCTTCCCTGTGGAAATTTGTGGACTATACCGGACATGGTGGTATGGACTGCCAAGCATATTATGCGACGAGCAGTCCAAATCGTGCGCATGGCGCCACAGCCGGAGAGTAAAGCCCGAACTTTTAACCCTTTGAGTGCGGATGGCATAGCATTGATGCCTAGCGTAGGTTCTGCCAACGGGCGGGTGGCATCACATTGATGCCACGCCGGCCTATGTCCTTCAATCGCTCCCTACGCTCCTCCGCTCTGTTCTATCTACTCTCATGATGGTTTCCCGCACACAAAATGGATTAGGCTACCTGCATATGCCTTCCGTTTTTGAAAAATAGTTTATATTTTTTGAGTAATTTTTTTTTACATTAATGGAGTACTTTTTTATTTGGAAGATTTTTCGCCATTACAAAAAAATTTTAATGTGATATTTTCTTTATTTTTCTGAATATTTGTACTAAGTGTTGCCACATTTGAAGGTTATTATTTTCGTTTTAGCCCCATTAAAAATTTTCAAACAATATTTCCTTTCATCTCATTGACGAAAAATATTTTCGTATTTCAAATTACGGTCACTATACCTACACACCCTAAACACAGTTGAATAATCTGTTGCTGTTTTTATTAATGTTTAAACTTAATATTTACATAAATCCGTTATAACTCCTAACATTCTTCCATAATATATTTGCCACTCATTTTCTGAACGATCCTTTCAATAGGGGTCTGATTATATTGGCTACGGAAGAAGAAATATAGTTTTCGATTTTTTCTCATTTATTTCGTATGAGTTTGTTAAAGTTACTAGGTGGGAATAATTACGACCACCAATTCGTTATTCACGGGAAATAATGAAGGTTCTAGGGAAACTTTTATATTTTTTCCATTTTGAAGGAGAAATTAGAATTGGGGAAATCCTTGGGGAAAAAATGATCGAATTTCGGGGCTCAAATAAAAAAGTCGTTTTCCGTCACCGCGGAATAGACTACAAGTCGCTCTGTGTCGCCTGTTATCTCTATTTTTAGAAGTACTTTTGCCATTCTTATTAGAAATCCATGCAACTATTCTGTTGTGAGCATGTCGTAGAAAAGTTCAGCTCTTCCTTCTCAGTTTTTGCGACTCTCGTTATTAGTACAGTCTCTCCTTCGGACATCTTTCGATTGCGTGCATTTTCACTCCTCTATAGAGATTTTTTTCCTAATATTATCGTATGGCCTTTTTCAATTGGACATTTTGGTATTTTACATATATTTAGCCACTTACGTGGAATATGGGAGACATCTTCATTTTTAGCTTTATTCCTATTTTCAAACCCAAAGACCGTTTATGTATCAGCCTTTGGTCAACTAGGCTTAGAATATCTCCTCGCAATAAAACTACCTCTGGCACAATTTACTCAAGTGTATGCATGGAACACTGCATTGGGTCTTCTCCGCGAAGGTTCTTTTAACTTTGAAGCAATTTACATATTTTACTTGGACCAAATAGAGCTATTATAATCAGAAAAGAAAGTCAGCAAAATTTCTATGCGCAAAGAAACAATTATTTTTGGATTATTATACGTTGCCGTTTTATCTGGAGCATTCACGTTTAGATATTTCTTGTACGTCGGTTCTAAACTTTAACGCTTACATCTCTTTCTGACTGCAAAAGAGCAACCTCATCAGTCTTGTGCATTTTGTTAGTGTAATGTATTTTATTGTAGTATATTTTATAGGTGTTAACTGAGGTTTACGTTGAGGATGCTAGTATGTGGAGCTGGAGGAAATATTGTCGTCTGAAAGGCTTTGGTCCATATTGCCAATGCCTCTCAACATGCAGTTCTTCAAGGATAACCGAGCATAGGAATCTTACTCGTGGGGTATGGGAGACATTTTTGGTCCGATATACCTAATGTATGATTGTATGAAGTATTGTAAGATGGCCATCCATTCCAGATTATTGGAAAAGGTAGGAAAATATCTTCAATTTTTCCCTCCGTCACAGCACTTTTTCCCGAGACCGATTTCAACTAATTTTCCGTTGCATGCAGTTTGGCAGGAACCCTGGAGTAGATGATCCGATACCAAGAGACCCCTTGCATAAAATTCGACCCCTTTTGAAATTATTCACTCAAAGAATGAAAGAAATTTATTGCACGTTTAAAGAACTCTGCTTCATTAGTTCATGTTGCTTCGGCGTCACAAACGTGTCATAACATTATATATGCTTTCTGAGCCTAATGGCCTCGTGCAAGATGCTGTAATTTACACTGGGGCGAAGGATCCTGATGTTGGAGGCAGGGGACATGCAAACAAAGTCGTGCGAAAATTAATCGATAGATTTCTCCTCAGTGGGCACAGTTTATACAGTCGCGTAGCCACGATTTTGAAATGGGGGGTTTTTGCCGGAGGTTTGAGGGCCCTTCTGAAGGGTGAGGGGGCCATTTTACCCGTTTTTGGCACCTCAACGGGGGTGTTTACCCATAACCCCCCCTCCCGTGGCTACTCTACTGAGTTTATACATGTAAAATTATAATCATCATAAAAATTATAATAATCTGTTCAAATATCTATTGAGTTACTCAAAAAGACACACCACTGAAACTCTAAGGACAAACAGAAGAAATAATCCTCCTCACGTCTTTAGAACGACTAAGTGGCGAATCAGTATAACTCTGATGGTGTATGATCTGCAGATGTTCCAGGGCTGTGTTTGAACCCTTTTTTCAAAGAATTTCACAATTATTAGTTAATATTTTCAGCATTAACGCAAAAGAAAATGGCAAAAAGATAAAATAACTTTCATATGCTTGCATCCAAATCTATGTTACTAGTAAATTTAAAAATTTAGATGTGAAAATTAAAATTCGAAAACTTTTATTTACCCAAAATTTGATGCATGGATAGTGGATGACATCTGAAAAATTATTTATCTAATTTTATAATTCAATTCCGCCATCATTTCAGAAATTATTTCAAGCATCTTAGTTGCTATGTAAAAATATGTTGTCCGTCGTTTCTAATGTTTGTGTAACGGGTTGCATAAATATCCGGAGCATTTATCACATGGGTGCGGATGGCATCACTGTGATGCCATTAACAAATTGTTTAATAAATTGTCAAATTAATATAAAAATCCCTTTTTTATTGAAATTGTTTTCATATTTTCGAAAAACGAAGTGAATGCAGTGAAAATAAATTCTCCGCCAATGTGAAACAACTCTGAGAAAATGTTACGCAATGAAAGGGTTAACACATAGAGGTGTTCTCTCTTGACTAATTTAAGTATACTGGGACTAGCCACAGTGATAACTTTACGGGAGTCACCCGCAATGCACAAATTGTGCGAAAAATCCACAGAGAAAAAATCATTCGCCTTGACCGGGATTCGAACCCGGATCCCTCAATTTCCGGCAGACATGACAAATTTCCACAAGGAAGAATGACGCCTCGGTAGCTTAACTGGCTCAAGCACTCGGCCGGAAATCGAGGGATCCGGGTTCGAATCCCGGTCAAGGCCAATGATTTTTTCTCTGTGGATTTTTCGCACAATTTGTGCATTGCGGGTGACTCCCGTAAAGTTATCACCGTGGCTAGTCCCGGTATACTTAAAAAAAGAAATGAGTAAAAAAAGCATGCCCGAGGAAGAATTTTACTAAACGACACTTGAGCTACAGACGGATCATTTTCATGGGCTGCAAGATCAAGTAATGAATCAAACACCAACATATTTTCCACATTTTTACACTTGATCCCAACTTATTTGCTTTGCAATATGTACAATGCTTTTGCATCATTTTCAAGATGGTATCTCTTCTGCGCAAAATAAGCACAAATTTTGTGTTTAGTTCATTAAAATTCATTGCTGGCCTTGGTGGCAGTCGGGTTAAAAGTCCTTGCCTGCCTTACAGAGGGTCGTGGGTTCAAATCCCACCTGGGTAGGTGATCCCTATCCAGGGCATGGATGTTTGTATTGTGCTTTGTTAATCCTCTGTTGTAAGGCCTTATTGTGCTGTTTACGAGGAAGTTGGAAATAAAAAGAAATTTAAAAAAATGAACTTACACTATGTAAACCTACAGTCAATTGAATAGATATGATCAAGGCCATGAGAGAATACAGACGGTGACACATACAAGAGAATATAGGTAATATTTTCATACCAATATGTATAAGAAAATGGAACTCTCATCATCACAGATGCTTGAAGTTTCATATTTTCTTGAGCTCTAATATTAGTTTTTTAAGGGATTGAGTACCAGAGAACAAATATGTATATGTAACATATAATAAACAAAGAAATGTAAATACTATAGCACTTATAAGAACACTTAAAAATAAGCACATACCTCAAGAAGCTTGGAGTTTACGTATTGCCCATTCTCAGTATTAACATCACTGCACACATGTATTAATAACCACTGATGGATCTTGGGAGGACTTGGATCACCATTTCTCTGAGAAAGAAAAATATCATGAATAATATGCGAAACTCTTTGAAACACAAGATTTCAGAGCCATACTAGGGACGTAAGAATATATACTTACTATGAGCTCAGAGGCAGGATCTTCAGCACTAACACCATTCTCATGACCATTTTTCAAACCAGGAGCCACTTCTGTCTTTGCTGGTTCTGTGGGTAAAATAGGGTCTTTGTCTTTATCTTCTGAGGAGACTTTATTTTCCTCCACAGCGCTACCTTCTTCCACAATCCTCTTTTCATCCACAGCAGAAGGGGTAAATGGTTTTGTGGACAAATTCATCCAACTCTTTGCCTGATCATCAGACAAATATTCTGGTGACGATGGCCTTATTGCTTCGCAGCTACTCCTCTCAGCAGAGACTTCGTAGTCTGTCGCTACCTCACCACTTGGGTTATCATCAGCGGACTTATTTTCGGTAGGCACAACCTCATCTTTCTTGTGGGATTGCTGTAATTCATCGACACAACCTTCATCAACTTCCATTATAGTACTCATAGCACCAGTAGACTTGCCATCTTTTACAGAGGATTCCACAGATGCATTGCATGATCCATTTCTGGAATCCAACTGAGATCCCTGGGAGGGAGACATGTGCAGAGTGAACTCTTCCTCAGTGCAGTAGTCTTCAGAATTTGAGAACTTCCTGATCAAAGAATCGTCAATTTTCTTTGGCGAATCGATGATTAGGTGCAGTTTTTTTGACCGAACAGATTTTTGGGAAGACGTAGAAGACTGGGATGAGGTGTTTGAAGAAGACTTGGATGAGAGAGATCTTAGAGGTGAAGCACTTCTCTGAGACAGAAGACTTGAGGACCTAGAGCAAATGTATTCTACACTTTTACGAGGCTTCTTCACATCCACAATTTCGACTTCCTCATCAGAGCTGATGCATTTATTCACAGAACCTTCCTCCTTTGTTATTAGTTCTTCAAATTTTCTTTTTAACCCACTCTTTGGTCTTTCTGAATCCTCTTCTACTAAATCATCTTTTAGAATATCTTCTGAACCCTTATAAAGAGTTTCTTGAGACTCACTGTCAATATCTTCCCTATTTTGAGGATTTTCAATGGGTTTGGACTCTTTCACTACTGCAGGACTGGGCTGGTCTCCTTTCTTTGGGCTTTTAGCTATGCTAAGGACTCGTCTCTCTTTACCCAAGTATCTTTTTGAACTAGACAAGGCTGGCATCAGGGTATAAGAGTTCATTCTGAAATATATATTAGAAAATTATCTCATTAAAATATATATTTTTATAAATAACATGATGGAAAATTTTCTAGAGCAATATTTACATAAAACAGAGTGATTTTATGAATCTAATCACGTGTGAGAGATTTCAATGTGTTCTTTCACGTCTTTTCCTAAAATTTTAATGAGAATAAGCAACAGCTTTTGTGAATTACGCATTGAAACTTGAATTCGTGATTAACCAATTCATTGCAGTTTGCAAGTCGTAAACTTCTTTGATTAAAAAATATTTTTCACCATATTTTTACTAATTTACACATCCTGCCCTGACTGAAGGGTCCTGACTTTGCTTGCCCCCCACTACTCTGCCACTTGGCAGTGAATGATTTTAAGAGCCAGAAAAAAGATGTGGTACTGTAAAACCATAGAAACCAAATAAAAACTACAAAATAAAAAAGGGGAACCAACCAACCCATTAACAAGGCAAAAAGGAAAACATGATTAACGGCATTAATACATAATGACAGTAATTCAGACAAAGAGGACTTAAGAATGATCAGCAAGATTGCTGAAGACCAAAACACTAAATGTCGAAACATATAAGTTAGGTGAGAATGAGAATATGTATAAAAAAATTTGGATTTAGGGTGTAAAATTGTAAATATGATAGTCATGGCCTTTCAATGTGTCACGTACGCAGGACATTGCCAATTTTTCCAGGAGCACCCCCAGCCATTATCTGTTAAATAAAAGAGAGCCAGAAAGGGATCATGTGACAAGAGGAGCTAGAAAGCTAGCATCATAAAAAGAGAGTACACACAGGTTATCAGTGAAGGACCAAAGTGAAGTGAATGGAAAGAACTATCAACAGTCAATACCTGTTATTTTTGTTGCATTCACCTATAAGGCAATTAAAAATTTATTTCACATCCCTTAAATAAGTACATATTCAGTAGAAGAGCCCAAACAAACAGGCAATTCCTCCAAACACGAGAATGCAATATAACAACTGGGAATATGAGTGCTTAGAGAAGGAAGCAAATCATTAGAACATACATACAGAGCATGCTTCTCGATGGTCATGAGACATGGACAAAAAGAGCTGTGGAGAAATTAAGGCAAGAAGCTGGCTCAAAATGTTCTATGACAGAAGAATGATGAAGATCAAATGGATTGATGGTATGAGTAATGGAAAACCTACATAGTGAGTATTCAAAGTCATTTACCAATATTACAGAAATGAAACACTTACTTCACTGGGAGGTTATCAAATAGCATCATGATCATCAAACAAAAAACAAATATTGAAAATGATAATTTAGTAGCTATGACTGCATTTATAGATGACAAGATGGCAAATAAATACTATACCAAAACATTAAAAAATCTAAAGCAATGCATAGATGATAATAGTGCAACTGCACACATAATAAATAAAATATTATTTTGCATTGGGAAAAAAGTGTTTCTGGAGCTCTAATATGATTTCCAGCAATCACCATGTAAAGAAAATGGGAGAGAATATTCACCAATCACCAAGGAGACCGTTTCCAAAAGAATATGAGAGGCAACATAAAGGATAATATAAGAAGAAATTTCCAAACAAGCATGTTATTGGGATATCCAGTGAAATACATTTAACATAAGTTAGTTTGCAAATAAATACAATAAAAATACAAGGTCAATGCTAATCGGTTTACTTACCAAAATAGAGTCGATTTAATCATCAACTTTGCTTTCAAAAATTTAACCCAGTCAATAAAATAATCTTCACTCCTTGTGATGCCAATCCAAACATCAATGCCCTCCAGCCAAATATAACCTGACCCTTATCTATCCTATTAAATGCAAAGCATTAGATGTTGTCCCCACAATCATTCACCTTTGAGAGCAAGACATTTTTTCATCTTCTTCAAAGCTGAAGCCAGCAAAGGAGGTCAAGGGGATCAAAGCCCTAAAAATTTACTTAGACTTACTCTAAGTGAACGAACCCCTTACGGGCGAACCCTTAATTTACCCCCTTCTCGATGAAAATGGATGGATAAAAAACTTCTGAAATTTTTACACATTTAGAGATTGATGAGGTTTTGTGAATCTCAATAAAAATCTCTATGGAGAACAAAAAGCAAAGCAAATTCCTAGAGGAATCAGGCTGTAGAATTCAAAGTATAATAACAACTAAGGGTGAATACTGGGAAATTACGGATATTTTAATGTAAATATCTCCGTATCTGAGTTACTCTTTCATTTTGATGACATTTGTTTACCATTTTTTATAGTACAAAACTGACTTGAAGAATTGCCAGGAGCATAGGTTGACCAAAGCGAGGCCCCTGCTTAAAAAATGCTGTTCCAACGAAATTTGTAAGCTAATCCTGAAAGAAACTGATAGAGCCCCGAATTTACTCCCTTCAGAGGGCAAGAAAACAGCTAGTAGGGGAAAGATATTGATTGTAATGATTTGTTCTTCTATTTAATCATTTACATCCAGATGCTAAAATGCATTAATAAGGTATGGTACGGTATTTGGAGGAGGAGACCGACAGCTGAGGTCATTTGCACCATGAGAGAAGGGTAGGTGAGGAAGGGTGGAGAGAAACCCGGCGTCGGCATTAGCCTGCTCTTAACAAAAGGCACCAAGGAGACCACGGCTTAACGTCCCATCCGACGGATGGTGTGTGGAGCAACATTCAAGCAGGGATCGGGCAGTCTCTGAAAATTCTCTGCCGCTGCCGGGATTTGAACCCGGGCCCACCGGGTGGGAAGCCAACACTCTAGCCACAACACCAACCCGATTGCCGAAGCATTAATAAGTAAAGGATATTACCATGATAAGTCCACAAATTAAAGCATCCGTGCCATAATTGCCGTGATTACTGCCTCACTTAAAACTGTAAACATTTCATCTTAAAAATGTTTCATATCAATGAAATGATTCATTTAGAGTCAAAAAATGTTCACAATTTCTGCTGATAATGTCAGTATATTTTGGGAATCAGCCAGAACAAAATTAACATTTTGCTACGCCATGATGATTAACTTTTGGCCACTATTTCCACGAACCCAACGTGGTTACGGCTTCTACAAGCATTACTCACGCGACATTCATGAGATTCACATGTCACGCAATAGTAGTACGTTTCGCGTCGTGGGCATGGCCAAACCACCAAACCTCCTAGCGGACTTTTAAAGCCACTTTTCACGGTTATAAATCGAATTTGAGCTCTGAAAATTGGCATGTGTGTTTACCATTCACATCTTTTTGGTTTTAAATAACGTAAACCAACTTAGAATTTTGAGTGTTCCCTCCTATTATACCTCTAATGCAATGAATAGGTTTCAATGGGATTTTTGAAGGTCACACAACAGTCGATTTAGAGAGGATTTTAACGAGGGTCTCTAAAACATCTGAAGAAATTTTCGTGGAAATCACAGAGGTTTTGAATGTTAACATTGTAATGGGGTTAGCTAATTATGTAAAAAAAACCTCTTTGGGCACCTTCATAAAGTTTTCATTAAGAATTTCCCAAAAAATTGAATTGAAATTTTCTATAAAACCCAACCAGTTTCTTATTAGCTCATGATTGCCATCAGGGCAGCATACACGGTCTAGCATGTTTAAATCAAAGGTATATCAGCCATAAAATTGTCACCTAGTATAAAAATAATTAAGTCATCATGTTATAAGACCACATTGCACTGTCAATCAACAAAATGAATCCCACAGATTAACTCCAAATAATCCTCCCAGAAATAAGTTAAAGGGTATGAAAAAGGGCTGTACGAGCAAGCTTTATTACTCACTTCTTTTCCTCTGGTGAGCTAGGAATCATGTCAACATCACCATGGCCTACTTTTGCCTGTGATCTAGGGTTCACACTTTGAGGTGTGCTTGAAAAAACACCAGAGTGGCTGCCAAAGATCTCATCTTGAGAAATATGAAATGAATGATCATCTTCAGCTAGAACGAAAACGGAAAAGAAGCATTAATGACATAATGGCATCAAAATGTACTTACACAGCAAAATGCATTTTCAAATGCCACATGTACATTTTTTCAGATTTTAATGAATCTTTGACTCTCACAATTAAACTAACTAGCAAGAATTCAAAGAATAATGCCTTGTTTCATTCTAACCAATCAATGAAAAATGATAGTCCATAATTGTAAACAAAATTTAGGGATAGTTCAGGGTAGGGATTTCAATTCAGATTTTGCACAAAATATACATCATGGCACTGAAATAACGGTGGCGAACTATAACAATGCCAAGAAGATGCTGCTGATACCACTACTAGGACATAATAAGGTCTTAAATTGACAAATAATGCATTAATTCCATTATGTACAATGGTAAATTAAATTTCCACAGATACACTTACTTTTAACGAATGCTGTCCCTTTACCAACTGGCTGAGTCAATGAGCGTTTATGTAGGCTCTCTTCCACTCCAAAACCAGGGGAAAATGTAACCTTCTCTGTAGTAGTATCGGAGCTTTCTATTTCAACGGTCGAAGCTTGGCTTGTCACTCCTTCAAAAGTAATTGTAAAGTGCAACTTAACAGTCCTGTTTTTCAACATAACCACGTATATAAAACCGCTAACAACTAGTAAAAATAGACCCTCTAAAAGTTATAGGCTTGCCTAGGCTTTCTCCTTCACTGTACTGAGAATCAGGAACCTTGGTTATTTCAGGCGTGACGTCCAACGCTAGCTTGATGCTGGAATCGTTTCCTCTGAGTACACAAATGAAAATTAGGGTATAGCATAGACTGATTCATCAGTTCAATAATACTACTTAGATAGCAGCCACACACACTCAATAACAATCCTTGTGAGAGTACAGAGTTAAGGAAAACTCAGTCCATGGAAATATTGATTTATTAGCATAACTTGACCTACCTCGAGGACATTCTGAGACTACTTTCATCAGTTTCTTCGTCTTTAAAACATTTCTTTGAATTGTCATTGTCGTCGTCCTTTCTTGAGGCTCCTTCTCCAGTTTCAAACGAGCTGTCAGATATATCTGTTGAATCGTTATGGCCCTGCGGACTATCACCCTTTGCTGCCTTTGTTTTATCGGAACTCATATTTCCCGACTGATTTCAAATAAGCACGGAAGGAAAAATGTACCGTCTACTCCAAATAATAGTATGAAATTATTAAGAAATAACAATACTGCGCCTAAAGATCCAACCATCCGAGCCCACGAAAAAGTATCACATGACCATCGGACATTGCCAACATTTATCACCCAAGTATAACAAAACCTTGATGCAACAAAAATTTATCAATGATGTAAACTATCATCCCGTTTAAACCTCCATGAAAATGTTAATTCAAAATCCCACGTGCGAATGTCAACAACAGACAGGTGTCTAACTAAGCTTGTAACAGATAAAAAATAGCGTAGAAAAACCAGAACAAGCAGATTTATAAGAAATTTCGTTTGATACCTCTTTCAAGAATTCGATGAACCCTTATTTACCATACCGGGTACGACTTTACTCGTACACAAACAAACAGATACGCTTCCCGCCATTCCAGCGAGGGAGGTGAGATCATTTCGTTACTCATTTATTTATTTTTATTTGCGTTTTTTCAGCGGACTTTTCAACTTCGTAAAAATCACTACGCTGCACCTGATTGACATTTTATTGTCAAGTGAGTGAACTTTTATGTAAATGTACGTATTTTTTGTAGTAATGAAACCATTTTTGTCTTATATATCCTACAATTATTTGGTTAAGATTTACCTGGTGAGTTAGAAATATTATATGTCATCGATTTAATATTAGTTTTCATGCATGAATGTTTTTTGCGAGAAATTTTCTTGAAGCCTAGGATTTCTTGCCACTCAATTTTTCGAGACATTTTCATAACTTATATTCTTATATTTATCACAATATTTTTTTCCTAGGGTAGCTAATGAGAGCAAAATATTTATATGCAACTGATACAAAGAAACATTCCAAAAATTTGGATGATGATTCGAGCATTTTCAGACATCCTCCACGAATGTCTTGGATTAAAATGATAATGTTATTTTAAATAATGCTCCACGCTACCTTTTCATATTAAATCATCTCATGCCTCCTCCCAAGAGTCAACTTCTTTCCAAAGGCTTTTCTGATACTGATCTTGTCAATTCCAAGCGAGCACATTGTAAGTCAACCAGCCCTCTTGGCAGGGGGTTCCTCCTACACAGATGGTCTCTTCTGCACTGCCTGGCAGCTAAAATCGCAAATCCCTGCTTAAGGGTCAAAATTGATAGTATGTGACAGGATATGGTTGCACTAGTGCACTACTGGCCTTAGCAGGATTCATACCGGTACAGGAAACGAAAATCGGGACTGAACGTTATGGTGAAATGCAGGAAATTAGGTTATGATCAGGGGAAAAAAGGATCAGGTAGGAAAAAGATGGAAAATCGTAGGTGAATGCAGTAGAGCATTGCTGCATTTGAGTTTTAAGGAGGGCATTTTGTTGCCATATTTGCTGGGTGGTATGGGATAGAGGCTTGAAAGCAAACACAAAATCTTTACTCTCCCCATTCATCTCCTACAGTTCATGCTTACAGCCACTCGCATTAAGGAGTTGGTTGACAGCGACCATTCCCCCTGCATTCACATACCTGCCTGGGGTTCAACTCTCAGCCTTGACTACCTCAAACAACCCCTTCGGATAGAAAGGGGAGCATGGGGTTGGCAGCATGTACCATATTCCTCCGAATATAGTCCCCCCCCCCCTAATTTTGAGGCTTGAGTTTCTGGAAAAATTAAAAAAATGGGTTTGAATATAGTCCCCCCCTGAACTTTTATCACAGGCATTTTTGGAAACAAAGGGGGCCTATATTCAGACATATACGGTATGCCACCAAAGTGGTTTTCTGATTGGGACTGCTTGGTGATCATCTGGATGATCACCTCAGCCCCAAACACCAGCATTTAGATCTCCAAAAATATCATACACGTAGGAGAACTTTGGAAATATAGCTAGGAGTGTTTGGCAATGCTCTCTCTCTTCTGAAAAGGTCTGGTCTCAGCATGTTTCTTTCAGCGACTGCTTGCAGGCCTCTATGCATGGATCATTGCAGACTTATTGCTACTTGACTTTACTTCTGCTCCAATTTCTTTTGCAATGTTCCTTGTAGCATTTTTTCCATGAAATCACTGAATGCAAGAGCTTTGCCATTGGTATGAAGTCAGGGAGATTTAAAATACTTGGATTGTAAATTAGGGAAATTGAAAATGGAAAGCAAGTATGAACTCTACTTTGGTACATGTATGTACAGTCTATAAAAAAGCCACCCATAGTAGAGACATGTTTTGCTTCCCCGTCAAACAAAGCTTCTATTGAAAACATGGGGTAATTTTAGTTTAGTTGCAAACTCATAGCTCAGTGTACCTAGATTCGTAATGCTCAATAATTTTTGCTCTTACCAAAAATACTCGCCGGCCTCGGTGGCGGCGGGGTAACGTCCTCGCCTGCCAAACAAGGGGTCGCGGGTTCGAGTCCCGCCTGGGTAGGTTTAGCCTATCCAGGGCATGGTTGTTCGTGTATGTTAACTTATTAAATTTGTTGAATACCCCGGTATAAAATGGCCAATGAGAGCTGTATCCGGTGGTTTAAGAAAAAAAAAAAAAAATGTACTACTAAAATGTGTGCCTGCCGCCATTCCTTATTAAAGATGAGACTTCACGTTGAAAATCATTTGCTCATTAGTGCTGAGTATGCAGTATTTTTCAGAAAAAATATTTGGAGCCACAAAAGAATGGTTTAAAAATTATTGCCCACTTAGGTACTATTTCTCTATTTGCCACGACCCTGGAATGATTATAATTTAGACTGAAGTCTTGTATTGATCATTTGTCGAGAGAAAACACAAGGGCACAAGCAATTTTCACTATTGCTCTCTACTACCTAGCCTATTTTCTGAGTGGTATAATGACCACAGTGCTTTGCCAAAAAAACCCTTACGTTATAGCATTATGCCTAGGACTTGCTGATTACTAGTATAATGAGAACTTGCACTACAAGAAATCTGTGGACATACCAGTTCATCCATGATTTCAGTCAAGTAGTCAGAAAATAGTTAGTCTCCAGCTCAATCCATTAAAAGGCAAACTCCAGATGGTGCCCATCACTGCATGTAACTATCAAGGAAAAGTAGAGGAATGAGTAATGATGAGTTGGAGCACAGCTGATAAATCAATTACGTTCTCTCATACCAAATGTTACCCATCAAAATAGGCCTGTGTTATATTATTTTTTTATCACCTAAATCGAGAGATTATTACTCTTGGAGAACATATGTCATGCTTTTAGATTTTTAAATGATGATATCTATCTTTCGCAATTTAATGAAAAGTGAAGATTTTTCAAGCACGCGAAAACATGATGGCTAACTATGAATGCTGGGAAAAGCCTGTTAGACGTCTGGCTGCTGCTGTGTGAAGCCACCTGGGTGCGAGGCTATGAACAGGCTGCTGGCTGCCGAGCAAGGCGGTAGTGTAGAGTACCCTGCTAGCAGGTAGCGCTTGGTGCAAATAAGGATTATTAATACCCTATCAAATGAAGGAAACTTTCCGACCATAGGCACTTTTAATAGGTGATTATTAAAAAATGTTTCCCTGAGCTCTGAGCCTCATATGTGCATTGGTAATCTCAAACGATGTACAACTCCTATCTATTCGTATAGAAACTAGGCCCCTGTGACGTCACGTGGAGTGGCATCGTATGGGCACCAATCTGGCCTTTTTCAAATGAGGTTAAAATTGACAATTAACATATGTATAAACTGGAATTTCTAAAACCAAATAATTTGTAGATTAAGAATACGCAAATGGTGGTAACAAATTGCAATCAATGTCATTAGTTTTCTTTGATGAAGGAAACTACCCTATTATTCCAAGAGAATACTCTTTAAGCATTAACCGAAACATCCTTTGTGAGGATTAATACTAAAAATATTAAATGTTTTGAAAATTATTACATTTAGTGAACTTGTTACCTTCCACTTGAAATTAATTTCTTGATTTTTTGCAACATGAAATCATCAGTAATTAACCAATAACTGCATATTCAACATTACATTGACGATTCATGATTGACATCACTACGTTAATGTTACTGAACCATTACCTCTACAATATTTCAAGAATTCAGCAAACAACAATTATACAATGGTGTATATCAGTGGTTCCCAAAGTGGGCGCTACCACCCCTTAGGGGGCATTGCTGTAGTCTATGGGGGCGAAAAGTGCCAAGGGGGCAGCAGGGGGGCGCCGGAGGGTCCTGACAATGTGACAAATGCGAAGGTTCCGTAACCTTCCTTTTGTCTTCATTTTCAAGCTTCGCCTCTAAAGTTTAATTTGTTTCCCGCGTATAGAAGTAATTTAAACCATTAGTTTTCTTACATTTTAAAGTATAAGAACGCTTGAAAAATATTTCCAAGCCTTTCTTGCACAAGGGAAACGTTTGATTTGGTCTATCGTTGGTACAACTTCACGACACAGAGAGCTTAATTATTTATTAGTCATTGTTTTTAATTTAATTATTACAATGCTCCTCATTTGGTTAGTATATGATTCTGATTATTATTTTAAAGATACCGATTAGGGGGGCGTTGAGTATAGGTTCATGGGTCAGTGGCTCGAAAAAGTTTGGGAAACACTGGTGTATATAGTATGACATAAGATACTATGGTGTAAGATGCTCTGGCAAACATATTTTTCAAGGAAGCAGTCCAAAATATGAGGAAGTGAGAGTAAGTATACAAGAGAACCATGGCTTCACTTCCCATCTGGAGTGCAAATCTATACTGTCCTCTAAGACATTCATGTATCAGACAGATCAAATCATTTCCATTAATATATCAGAGTTTGAATCAGCCATATTGCAAAGCTAGTTCATAGTCTGTAAGTTCTATGAGGGGAAAAAACAAATGGGGGGAAGTGGGGACAGTTCATTTCAGGTGGCCTGAAATAATTAACATTTGTTCTCTGAAACTAAAACCAGGATTCAAGACCAGCAAGTTTGAATGTTTTGCATCAATTATTAAAGGCTTGCAGGTATCTTCGGATTCATTAGGGATTAGAGGATAAGAAATACGATTGTTGCTATCAGTTACCCTTACAATGAGGATTTGACTCACAATATGTACAAGTGAAGAAATATAATTTCTGATTCATCTGAAGACCTGAGAATTATTTTGCGCTTCCTATCATGAAAGTATAAGCAGCAGTACAGAGGTGAAGTAAATTTATGATGCATCAATCTCCTCACCAAAGATAAGAAGAGCTACGGTTATCTCTTTTGATATCAGCATGGAAGCATAGGAAAATTCAGTTAAGTAAATCATGCAAGAATAAATCCAATAACCAAATGTTTAAAAAATACAATAACAGAATGTCTTATTTATTAATTGATAAAAATGAAAATCGAGCATATAAATAGGTAACAATGTTACTTAATGCAAATAACATCAATTCCTTTCTATATTACTTCTTTTTGTTTCTTTTTTTTCTTCAGGGGAGGAAATTGTGTCTTTTCTAGTTTCCTTTTACTTAGACATTTTGAGTCTATGGATTTAATACTCTTCGATTTCGAACTCTTGCGTGTTGCTGCTGAATCCATTTCATTAAAAATCAAGTCCATTTCTTTAGCAGCTTCTTTCTCATCTTGAGGATCATTTGGAATAAGTAACTCCTCCACCTCATCATTTTCATAGCTCTTTTCTATTTTAACCTCCTTCAATGAGAAGTCTGATCGCATCAGCACACAGTTTAGCTTTGATTTGAGGTACACCTGAAAAAGGACAAAACAAGAAAGGTCAATTAAATAGTACATCAGGATTAGTTTAACCTTAAAAAAAATCACCTAAAATATGTGTACATATGTAGGTACATGTATAACTCTTAAGTAAAGAAGTCTAATTCATTGTAATATTTCCTTGTCCTTGTGGAAGTTGAAAGTTGAATAGCATTTTATATTTTAATTATCATCAACCATTTAACCTTGCTGAGAAATGATATCATTAAATTGTTGTCTCATTGCCAAGCAATGGGATTTTATAGTTTTCATGTCAAATAAAGGCTAACACAGAAAATGCTAGTTATTTGAGATTTAAAATGCAGTTTATAAGGCAGCTATTCGTTCGCTTGTTCATTGATATGCTAATGTGCTATTACTTATACAATAATCTTGAATTACTTAACATGGTCGCCATCATCATCTTACTGTAATTGGGCGAATTAAGGTTGTTTGGAGGGGAGGAAGGTTTTATTACTTTCAACAGCACCTTGATAAGCAATACCCCTCAGGGATAAAAATCTGAGGTCTGGCATTTGCAGACAAGAAAATTCAAGACATTCATCATTTATTTCAAAACATTATTTGATAATCAAGTGAAAGAAAAATTTTCCTCGTAAAGCCCCCTTAAAGATTAGCATCTTACAAATTTTCCAGAAATTTAGAGAGATCACCAGCAAACCCATACTGGTCTACTCCCAAGGCCTTCGCCAGTAAATATTTTTGGGGGGGTTTATGGAAAAGTAGACAAACATAAAATTATTTTTATAAGATAAATAAAATAGCGTAAACGGTTAAATATACATATTTATTATAAGCCCTTAAAGGATAATATAAAAATATTATTATAAAATTGAATTTAGCCTTGAATGCAGCGACCAAATGAATTAACTCCTCAGTGTCGATGTCAATTCTGCGGTCCCTCAGGAGGCTCATAAGTCACTCACAGCACTATTATTTCACACACTGAACTACAACTACACACACTGCACCTACAAATTCGCTTAGATAATTATTGACTTAAGTCGCATTGGACTACTAGATGTCCCTGTGCCGCTATATAATATCTTCGTGTGAGCACCAAGCGAGGATAAAGTATCTATTTAATTTTTTTCATTTCGGGTGGGGGGGATCAATCCCCCTTGATCCCTCCCCTGGCTACGGCCATGTCTACTCCTTAGCGATTGTGGAGAAAATCAGATCTTGTTGCCACTCACTCATTACTAATTTCATAATTCTCACTTAATCTTGGTTTAGTACTAATGCTACACACAATTATAAAGGCAAAATCTAGGCTATAATTTTTCCCAAATTTTCTACGCAGAAATTGTCCCCCCAGCAAGAATGACCTGATTCTAGAAATTTTCAAAGTTTCTTTGATTGCTTGGCCATAAACTATTTTTTAAAAATTAAATTCTTCCTGAATTGAAATCCTATCTACCTGGTGCTCTCTCAATCATATAATTTTGCTGTATGTAACGATCAACAATTAAATTGACAGACCTTCTATGCTACAAACTGTAAATTTCCACATCTCTTCCAGAAAGCCAAAAACTGTCCCCAATTTCAATCACAACTAGATTGTAGAATTGTACAAGACAAACTAAAATTAATTGGCTATGAATATTTCCCTGTTTCCTAGTTTTAACTTTTCCAACTCAACAGTGAGTATTTAAAAACATGTACGAGTGAATTGATAATGCTATGGATATAGGCATTTTGTATTTTTAATACATTCAATACTAAGAGTTTCTAATCTTTTTCATATCTTATTTTAAAACATCATTTTGAGGCAAAACTTCTCCTTGCTTGCTAATTTGAAAGACTTTGTTTTACTGCTACTCATGACACTTAGTTCTACTGCTCGCTGAAAGCTGATATTTCATTCATAGGTGAAAAATGGGGACATAAATAAAGACTGTATTATCAAATTTTACAGGAAAGACTATGAAATTCAATGAAAAACCATAACTTACCTTATGCAGAAGGGCTTTGGTGTTCAAATTATGCAAGCGCAAGAAGCGGTCCAAACTAACAGACAAGATGTAAGGGTCTGTGGGATGGCAAGCAATATCACGAATTCCTCCAACAAATCCTTTGTAATGATGCATTTGAAGTCCTTTCCCTCGTAGATCCACCAACATCATGAGTCCAGTTCCACTTCCAACCACAATGTGGCTAACAATAAACATTTGTAAGTGTATTAAAAAATAACAAAAAAGGCAAAAATTGTCCACAACATTGCCTCATTACTAACAATAAGTCCTATAAGATTCTAAAATTTGTAATGGACTGAAGGGGTACATTAGAAATATTACTTAGGAACACATTTGAATTAAATAATTTTCAATGATTGTCTTGAGTATAAGATAAAATTACTTACTTAAAATTGCTTAGAACTTAATACATTGTGTATATAAAGATGAGAAGAAATGGAAAAATTCCTTTTTTAATTTTTTTAAAGGATTGAATTTCTCATAAAAAATGGAAAAAAATATTCATTCATTTCTATCTTTGCAAACACCACACTCTTTCGCTTAAATACTGAACAAAAACAATGAATGATGGGATCCCAACATATTGACAAGAACATCAGAGTAAAGTATAACTGATAATGTAATCCATGAAAATCTAAAAGTAAGGGCAACATTACTGATAGAAAATTACATAACTTTTTCATAAAAAGTCGATTTTAAAGTTAAACAAAGATTTTTATGGGCTATAAGAAGTAAAAAAATACTGACTTCTCCTTGTTGCAGGCAGATATAGTTGTTAACGCCTGCTCAGGAATTTCCATATTCAAAACAGGTCGTCTTTGAGCCTTTGGATCATACAGTCTAAGCTGTGAAAGACAAAGCAATTGCTTTATAAGTAGGAGAAAATTGGTATCAAAGAGGTAAACTAAAGTTACCCACTAAGAACCTATGATTAAAGTAAAAAGAGCCATTTAAGTTTTTCTCTAGATCAAATTAGGCTAGGCAGATAGGAAATATTCCAAAAATTAATTACTATTACCTAAAATAACTTCAAAATATAGGATTCAATTTGAATGGTTTTTAAAAATTACTGTTTACAATAATAACACACAGTTATTAAAAAAACAGACGGATTGAATCCTATATCTCAAGGTTACTACATATAATAGGTTAGTATTAAAGAGAATTGTACAATAATTTTCTCACTCACTTATATAAATATCTTTAGAATTTGCTAATTGTCTAGTAAAGTTTGGCCTAGAAAAGAGCTTACTGGACTTACTGACATTTATGAGTGACTGATGATTAAACTGACTGAAACCAGTGATTGAAAAAAAAACATAATCCAACACCTTAACAACCAAACTTTCACACTCATGGCTCAAATAAGCAGTTAGCAAGCTATGTGATTAATACAGTTTGGGTTTCCAATCTGTCTGGTCCTGTACTTTTTAGTGTGCTCACGCAACACCTGTGTCTTCAAAGAGAGTGCTGTTGGGAGAGTGTTAATTATTGGTTTAACCTGGTTTCAACTAGAAAGCTTTGTGCCTATCAATTTTAGCAATAAAAAATTTGAATCCGTACTGGTAAAAAATAAATTCCACAGCCATTTTTTAAGTGAAAAATTCTTAGCACTTATGGGGTGCGGTCAAATATATAAGCTAAAGTTTCTTGGATAAAGAAATATTTTTAACAGAGGGTACTGCACTTAAAAAACTAAATATTGAAATTAGCTGTGTTAGGACTCACTCTTCTTTACATTTGGTGCTCATTACTAATCTTGGAATCTTATGGAGGTGAAACGTTAACTGCAGAAATTTATTGTTTGTCACCCAAAAGCTCTATAGGTGACTCATGCAAGCAGCTTGGCTCAAAAGTTAGGAAGCAGGTATACAGGTTGCATGAAAAAGAGGTCTACCAGTGTGAAGGGGAGGGGAAAGAGACTCAATTTAAAAAATCCTCTTCCCACTGTTCTCAGGAAACTTAATACATACATACTTTTTCTCATTGTAAGTGGACCTTTCTCAAGCTAAGGAGCTCTGAGCTCTTTCCCTTTCAACTCCCCATCCCATTTATAACTTTTTATGGGAAAACTATTTTCTTGCATGACTTGCTCAAATGATGTCAGAAATACATTGTGTTTGGTCTGATTCTTTTTGAATCAAAAGCATATTACTAATACTTAACCCAATAAAGGTACAACAAGTCATGTTTAGACATCTTTGGGCCCAAAAGGTGACTTATGTAACAGTTGGTCTCCATAAACAAGGCACACTGAAGCAGGTAGGCTGAAAAAGGTCCTTTTGGCAAGAAAGGGGGAGAGATGTTTATAACATGTTTCCATTGTTCTCATGTAACTTGATATTTTCCTTCTAAGTCACAACTTTCACGAGAAAATTCACACTACGGTTCTGTCATATTTTGCTTCAGTGCTAGTTTCATTCCCACTCATGCAACGGATTTACAAGTACAGCTTTTATCGTGCATAAAGAATGGAATTTTTCAATGTTCAAAAAATCTGAAATGATTTTATGTGTATCACAATCAGGGGGTACTCACATGGCCATATCGGGAACATGTGACTACCTTCTGACTTCCAGGCAGGAAGGCCATGTCTGAAACCCAAATTGGCACCCGTAACTGCAGATGATTGTGTGGTACCTGAAAATCAGTAGATAACATTACAGCCAGATCCATACATTATGCCAGGTATCAGTGTTCTTAGGTCACCTGTCTATATTTTCTAGATAAAACTGAGGATATATTTCCATTAAAGGAAAAAGATTACCTTATGGCAAAATTTAACTCAAACTGGTGTGTAAGTCAGATTATTTTCAAGTTCCTAAATCTTAAATATATGCCATAACGTTTTAAAATAAAAGAGCCTGGTATGAAAATTCAGCCTTACATTACCCAGATATACTCAATATAACTCAAATATATTCCTGATAACTTCAGGCTTTACTTTGTGAAACCTCTCCATATTGGAAATAAAGAAATAAAAACTTTGTAAGGTTCACTGTTGTTTGAATTTGAATGGAACCATAAATAATTACAGACAAACAATGAGGATAAGTTTCATCCATAAAAAATAAAAAATATCTCTGAATGAAAAAATTGCACATAATATAATATTTTAGAAGGATATTTGTTGATGGAGAAATGATTTTTTACCCCACTATATTTTTTTCCTTATCAGAGAAATCCTTAAAACAGTTGTTTTTCAAATATATATAAATCCTTAAATTGACCACTAACCAGCAATGCAGCAAACAATTGGTCACAAGAGAACAGAACTCATTCTAAAATATAAAAGAATTTGGTTCCAATTTCATGGAGTAGAAGTTACTAATACCAAATCATCCAGGAGTACAGTAGTTTCAGCCAATTAAACTGAACCACTTCAAGTAAGACTCACTATTTAGCACTAATCATAGCACAATTTGAAACATACAAAAACAATTAAAATTTTGAGATAAAAATATAAACAAAACTTACATTTTTTGCCCTAAATACACACTTTTCCTTGGCTTCCAAGTTCCATAGACTTAGGTCAGATTCTTTACCACCAACTGCAATTATTTCTCTGTCATAAGAGCTGTGACGCATTCTTTCTAAGCAAGGTCCTGTTTTAATTGTTTCTTCAAGTTTAGCTGATTCCCCATCTGACCACAAACTTACTTCTCCCGATTCCACAGCAGTCACAATTGACCTGAAAGAATACCAACATCACAGTCACACACAGCATTCACCATGTACTTCATAAATACAAAAAAAATACATAGAAGTAGTATCATATGGGCACATTCACAACTGTAGTGACATAAATAAATATCAAAATGAATGAGTTTTTATAAAGCCTTCATAGACTCCTTCAGTAATATATAAGGCCTTGAGAAAACCGCAAGTCTATTTTACGAAAAAATTCTAGTTCAACAGCAATTGTATAAAGATGAACAAGCTCTTTTAAGGCTTTAAAGCTCATGCTTCTTTGAGTAAATCTCTAGCAGGCCCCTAGTCATACGTTCATCTTCCCTGAAATAAAACTTATCCCTATTTATTCATTCTTGAAGGGACCACCAGTATCAACTCTAAACATTGTTTTGGCCCCAATGCAGAGCTTTACCTTTGTGATGAGAGGCAATATCACCTGCTTGTACACACCAGGAATACTCGTTAAATTCAACTAGGCGACTTTGGCATTTCAGGTTTGCCTTTCTCTATCTTTCACGCACACTTGGGCTAATCATGCAGAACAACAACTTTAGGTTATACGTATTGATATTGGTAGGGGGGGCAAGATAAATGTATAGTTAGATTAACTCACCAAAATAAGTATGTATAACCAAAGGTATTCCAATTTGAAATATAAACAAATAACATTATAATCGACAAAGTATCACCTAAAGAATTCCCTTGTGCATTATTCATTTAATGAATTCAGAGTACAGGACTTTATTTTTTCTTTACTTTCCCCATTTAGGGGAGAGCATTGGAGAAGTGTGGGGCCCTCACGCCTCCCCCTTCTAAATGTTCCTAATAGACATATAGGATATATACCATACCAAGAGAAGGCAAAAAATGACAGCTGCATGATGACTAGGTGCCCCAATCGACCTAGTGAAATGGATGTATTGAGAGATAGGTAGGTTCAATTTCTTAATAAATTGGGATTTGCTGAATTAATGAATATAATTACAATTTGGACCAATTTCGTGGAGTAGAAATCACTAATACCAAAGTATCCAGGATTCCGCTCAATAAGTCCTTCCTTTATTTGCCATAAATATGATTCAAAATGACATAACGACCTAAATGAAACTACATCTAGATCAGGGAGATGCTAGGATTAGATTTATGTATCCAAACGGTACGGAATATTATCTTTTTATGACCACTTGATATTTGACGATTCCCATTTCAAAATATATTGTGTTATCCGGGACATCGAAGGTCAACAACAAAGCAGGCAATATCAAATTTCAGTAGGGTGCCAAAAATTGATAAATGAGAAATGGAGTAATTTATAGCTAATTTTAACTCTGAAATATCTCTAGATAACCAGTTGCATAAATTTCTATTCTCAGACCGGCAAATAAAGATATAATTTTAATATCTTTTTCCTGTGTTTCGAAGTAGAATAATTTATCAACACGCCATATAAATGGTATCTCACGACTAATACAGTAATTTCCCCCTAAGATTTTCAACGCATGTTAAAAAAGAACTTTTCCTCTCTTTTCAATGATAACAGCCATAATTTTGATACACAGTAACTTGTGATTGAAGTTGTGGACATTTAACTTATTTTTTACCAGCTTTTCGAATAAGAAGAGCGATAGAACATTTTATTCAAAACATAAACTTACTTGTTGCACCTTGATACTCCTCGAATGGTACCCTCACCGCACTTTGTGTTGAGGCTCGATGTAAAAGCGAGATGTTCAGAATCATAAACTTTAACAACTTGATTGGCTAATCCCAACAATATTTCCTTTTCTTCGGAATCTCCCCAACCGATCGCCGAGATTTCATCTTCGCGAGGATTTAAATTCAATCCATTGAGATTCTTCTCTATGGCCACATTTTCGCAGAGTTTCACTCCTGCGAAAGAAAAAGGACACTGAAAATTAAATCAATTATTACACAGAAAGATTGTGTCATCGTATCAGTCTCCATTCTAACCTTTAAGTATTCCTGTCTTTGCCCCGACAAACACATTCAAATCACTTTTGTAAGACATGTTCTTCGCGCACATGTCCTTTCATAACACAAATGATAACATTGCGGGTGATATTTGTCAACTTTATTTTTTTATCGGCAAATGAAGGCTTGTCTGACGTCATTTCCTTTCAAGAGCGGAAGTGGAATACTTAGCTCCTGTGGGAGGTGCCGGTGGAGTTCATCGAAGTAGTAAATATATTAATAATTACAAATGGATAACCAAGGGCGGAAAGTAATAGTTTGTGACAACGGTACAGGGGTAAGCCATTTCAGAAATTTATCTAACTATCTACATATATGCGCTACTTTTAGTACTAGGGTGTGATATCCATGACTCATAAATTTGACAGATAAGCTTGGTAATATAGCTTATGTTTTTTTGTTTTAAAGAAGTGAAAAAGGTCCCTATAAGTTTTGAAATCTATTTTTAAGGATATTTGTGTTGTTTAGAGTTTTTCGAATGCATTATTGTCTAGTGAATGGCTTTCTTCAATCATTGCAAATTTGCTTTCAGTTTGTCAAATGTGGATATGCTGGCTCTAATTTTCCTGCTCATATATTTCCTTCTATGGTTGGAAGGCCGATAATTCGAGCTGCTAATAAAATAGGAGACATCGAAGTTAAGGTAGGGTTTTATACTGAAGTGATATGTCAACAACCCCCCAAATTTTAATTGGGCAGTAATGTCCCTATCCGTTGTCCCGTGAAAGTTATTTAAGGAGGTATAGGATATATTTTTCTCATTACAGGATATGTATGTCAAAGTAAGGAAGAATCTACAGTTCTGTAAGCTTAAGCATTTGTGTGATATGTTTAATAAAGCTCATAAATTCTTACCTCGTAGCATGTATGAAGCATATTTTCTCCATAACAGCGTATTTAATTGTTTATAGGCATTGAAGTGTATAAGCCTTGAATATTATCACTCACATTTTATGATTTGTAGCTTTTATTGGCAGTGAATACAGTCGCTGGCTATTAAACCTCCCTTGCTTCACACCTTTTGTGTAGTAGTTGCAACATTGTGTGCTTGCACTTTTATTTGTCTAACCATTCCATGTATTTTTTTTGCTTTCTTGCATTCCTTGAGGAATATGCCAATGTTCCCGTAAGTAATAGACTGGTTCTAATGTTTTAGTGTTGAACTTCCCGGTGGTTTTTTGATCTGTGTAGTTATTGCTGTTCAACGTTTGAGTGTCTGTTTTCTAAGTGGTTTGCATTGAGAGTGAAGAAAAATTCCTACTTATATTTATGCATATATTTTTTTATATTTTACCCAGGACTTAATGGTTGGTGATGAGGCTAGCAAGCTCAGATCCATGTTGGAGGTTAATTACCCAATGGAAAATGGTATTGTCAGGTAATAATTAAGTGACTCTAGTAATTTCATTGCTTACCAAGGTAGCAGTATTTTTAAGCAAACACCGTTTGGTTGTGATAGCTTAAAGACAGGTAAAGGTGTTAAAATTTTGTAGCCTGTTATTTAGAACTTATAAATGTCATTCAAAATCCTGTGTTTTATTGTGTGTGTGAATGTATTCTCTCAGACTTGAATATAGTTACGTATCTCGTTAAGAAAATTAAGTTTGTTTCCTCCGATAAATATATGAAAAATCTTTTTCATTTTCTCAATTTCGCCTGTTATAATTTATAATTTTTTCAATTCATAATTTCTATTTGCTCATGAATTTCATCAATGTGTGGTTTCTTGTCATGTACAAGAAATCTCATTTTTTGTTAGGAAGTAGGGATAGTGCTTCCTCTTTAAACTTATTAGAAATAGCAATGGGAAATGTTAACTGCACTTCAGTTTACTCTCATTATTTTTTTGCTTTATGTGGACCTGATGAGATATTTTACTTTTGAAGCAAAAGTCTTTTAGAACTGTTATTTTGACCTACTTGCTTATGTAATGCTGTTTTTTTTATTGGAGTTGAGGGGATAAAAAGGGAATATATACAAAGGCTTCCATTCCTTTTCTCGTCAAAATTTCAATTTTCGGTTACATTATCTTGTTATAATTCATGGCATTGAATCATTTTGATTGAGGTATCATTGTTTCTAGTTTGTCAGATTTTTTTCCTATGGTTATGATTTTATGTGAATTATTTTTAAAAAGCTGGTTAACATTTTAAAGGTTTGTATAATTACTATCGGTTGTTAGTTCAATGTTTATTGTTTTTCAATAATTCTTTTTACATAGGAACTGGGAGGATATGTGCCATGTGTGGGATTATACCTTTGGCCCAGAGAAGATGGATGTGGATCCGAGAGAGTGCAAAATCCTACTGACTGAACCACCTATGAATCCTACCAAGAACCGGGAGAAAATGATTGAAGTAAGTTATGCTTGAAGTTACACCCCAAGTTTTCACTTGTAAAAAGTGGAACACGGTTTGTGATTGAAAAGCAAAGCTTTAATGATTACAAATTATTAGTAATGACCAGGTACAACCATGGTTTTGATGTAGAATGTCATCTTGTGGTTCAAAATACCTTACAAGCACACACGTATGAACTAGATGGGCGTAAGTTAAACATTTCAAATATATAATCACAAGTGTTAGGGGCAGGTGACCATTTGAATTACTTATTGTGAGTTAGGATAAGGCAATTTGGAAGGGGGAAATGTTTTATGCCTGATTAGTACATACCTTTGTGTTTTGTAACAGATGATGACATTGTACATCAAAGCCGTGATTGTTTAAATAAACTATGTGGAGTTTTTATTTTAATTGCAATGATTAGCAAATGCCATTAAGCTATGCCTGAGACAGCTATTTGAAATGTGGGTTATAAATAATAGGTCATGCTATAATGGATGTCTACCTATTTTTATTCTAGCTATTTTCTGGTTCCATTTAATATTGCCTGAATCATCTGAATGCGTATTGACCTTGTAATAAGCATTGGAAAAACAAGAAAAATGAAAACCACACTACCAGTGGATGGAGAGCCTAACCTAGCTGATGTGCTTCTGTGTCATTATTAAATTCTTTAATTCAATCATGCCCTATGTAGAATATGAGCTCAAATGATCGTCAAAATTATTACTCCCAATACTCATCCCATGTACACAATAAATCTCTGTGTTGTGAAAGTGCAACAAGAGTTGGAAGAAATAATTTTGAAAGCCATTTGAGCTCATTTCTTTTGTGCATTGAAAGGCCATACAGCTCAATTTCCCCCATCATAGAAAATTCAATTATGGTTCAGCTGCATATGTATGAATTGTAATGTGCCTTTGAAATTTATCTTTCCAACTGGCTAAGCTGCTTTTTTTTCTTATTTAAGGTTATGTTTGAGAAGTACTGCTTCTCTGGTGCATACATTGCTATCCAAGCAGTGTTGACTCTTTATGCTCAAGGGCTGCTCAGTGGCGTTGTGGTGGACTCTGGTGATGGTGTCACCCACATCTGTCCCGTGTACGAGGAGTTTGCTCTGCCCCATTTGACACGGAGATTGGATATTGCTGGCCGGGACATTACACGATATCTTATCAAGGTAAAGGTTTTCATGTATGAGTTAGATATGGTCACTTGTGGTTCTTATATCTCAATTTTGCAATTTGATGACTCAATTTTTGTTAGAAAATAAATTTTTTCCCACACTTTCCTTTAGTAAGCTAAATGGTGTGTCAATTGAACTCTATATTATAGCATTTCCCTTCACTCTTTCTTTTCAAATTTTTAATAAGGTGTCAAGTAATCTCTTTGAAACAGCACCCATTTGATCATCAAATCTGCAACAAGAAACAAAGTTATGCTAAAATGATGAATTAGAGACTATGAAATCTCATGCTAGGATTAAATGTAATGGAATCAATCTTGTTATACCCATAATGTGCAAATTATAGTACATAATTGGTGGGGTGTGCGCAGCTGAGGCCTCTGGCTATCAATCAATATGACATTAAATATTATGTTAATGTGGATATGGAAAGTTGGGGAAGGAGGTTAATTTTATGATAACGATAGAATTAATCACAAGTCCTTGACTAATGGGCAGTTTATGCATTGATTCAGTAGAATAGTCTTAACAACTCTTGGGATTGGACATTTTTTTCAGCTTAATGGGAGGAAGTCGTGGCATTTTACTCATTGGAGTTCACATATTAAAGATAATAAAATTTTGAATATAAAATCCCATTGCTCTCTGTATTTTTTAATTTTGACCTTGATACAAAGGTGAAGATTTATTTTGAAGTTTTCCTTGTGATTATTTTGTAACTAAATTTTGCTCCGTTTAGGTGAAGGTGATGATATTTTTATAGATTGTCAAAAACCTGCTGCTGCCCCCCTTGCCCCATTGATTGTTTGCTTTGTACATTCTGTTGAAGGTACTTCTCATAACTGTCTCCGTTTCTTAGTTATTCAACTCAAAAGTTGAATTGGATAGATTGCAGTGAAGAGTTTTTTTTTAAGGCTTACTGTCTTGGAAAAGTTACTTAACAACAAAGTTCTGGAAATTTACCGCTAATAGTTTAATCTCAGAACTTTCAATGCATTTTGTATTTTGTTCAGGTGGTGAAGGTGACCTGAAGATAATTCATAATGTATTGAAACTGGCCGCGGGGTTACAGTATTTTTGGTAATTATCATCATTTATATGATTATAGGGATCACCCCAAACTTAGTTCCAGGTGTGTGAATTTTGCACATCCAGTTCTTTTCCATGGGCCACCTCATTCTTTGATGATTTTATCTGGTGGGTTCACCGGAACCCTTCAGTCAGTTGCCAAAATCTCTACCTACTAGGCTACCACTCTCCCTTCTTAGCCATTGATTCCACTGCTTGTGTTTGTCGGTGTACCCCTTCTTGTCATTTACTTCAATGGCCCAAAGACTTAATTATTTAATACTTATGCCTTCTCCTAACTTGGCATAACTAACAAAGAATGTACTCATCTTAAACATTCTGAGGTTATGCACTGAATAGTAGAGGCCTTCACGTTTTAGAAATCCATCTTACTGATTTGCATTGCATTTTGCAACTGTAGAAACAGCTAAGTTTTTCATTCACAAATCAGTAATTCTGAGGTTAAATTATTGCTATGCATCTTATCACCTCTATCCTGGGTGTCTGTGAACTTTGAAGATTCTTTAGTGAATTATTTGTCTCTGAGAAAGCCAGAACGAAATGGAAAATAACATTTTTTAGCTCCTACAAGACTGAAAAACTTTACACTTGTCTTTTTTATCATTGTAAACCTTACCTTATACTGTTCTCCTCTTGAGTATTGTTCCCACCGCTGAATATAGTCCCCTGAACATCTACACACAATGGTGGTATGTATAATTAGACTGATTATTGTTTTTTTCTAGCTCCTGCTCCTCAGAGGATATGCTTTCAACCATTCTGCTGATTTTGAGACTGTTCGTATCATGAAGGAAAAGCTGTGTTACATTGGCTACAACATTGAAACTGAGCAAAAACTGGCCCTTGAGACGACTGTGTTGGTTGAGCCCTATACTGTAAGTATGAGCTAATGCATGAAGGTTTAGCTCATCTAATTCCTAATTAATCCTCTTAATTACATGTGTAAAATATGCTTGCTTATAAAAATGTTAATTGAATCTTTGGTTCGTGGTTAATCATTTATCAAGGGGGAAACTTCTAAAACATTAGACATATTTGATGAGTTCTAAAGTTGATATTGTGGATCAATAGGAAATAATTGACCAAATATATGAAACGTACAAGTACTTCAGATATTGAATGATAATAAGAATACACGATTGTAAATTTGAAACTTTTTTACTTGTGCATTTGAATGTTTTCAGTATCTAACAAAAATCTATTTCTTTCCTCTGAACATTTGCTACTGTTGATTCTAAAAAAAATTAGTATATTTTAACTCTTTCGCTATGGCTGTCAAAATTTTATAATAGGTATTTATTGAGGAGGTTTTTCATTGCATAATGTCTCAGAAACTGCTTTTCTAAAGGTGTGAAAGAGTTTGGTTTTATGCTTAAAATTAATATCTTTGGTAGTTATAAGATTCCTCTTTAGAAAAATAACTACAAATTGTAATTTGTCCTATAACCCTTAACCAGTGACGTGCGGTCTCGGAGACTGCGATAAATTAAAAGTTCATAAAATGTTGCAGCATCATTTTTATTGCTTAGTTAAATGTTTCTTTAACTGCTTAACTAAAACTTACATTTAATTTCATGCACTCCCAATACAAACCAATTTTACAGTAAAAATTGTTATTTAAAACAGGATAAAAAAAACTGGTGTCAAGAACACTTGAGTTATTATTATCGTGTTTAAGTATCAATATTTTTCCAGGTTTAAAAATGAGGCCTAAAATGTTATTGCTGGAAGGATAAATAATAAGAAACTATGAAATTTTTTTCTGCTTATTCCTTTTCTTGATGCATTCTGCAGGCGGTCAAAATTACATTTTTTTTGCACACATGCTTCTTGCATCGGAAACATAAGGAAGAGGTTTTCTGTTTTTTCATATGGCAGGCACAGTCTATATGTTGTCCCCAGTCTATATGTGTTTCCCAGGCCTTTTTTTTCTTCTTGCAGTAAAAAACTCGATCCTTAGATGTTCTGTCCCCAAATACTTATAAACAGTGGAACCTCGTTAAAGCGAGTACGGGCTATAGCGACACCCCCGCTATTACGATAGATAGCCGATGCACCGTCAATTGACCCTATAATAAGCGTGTTAAAAAATTCGTTTTTACGAGACCCTTTCGGTGTTGGCTCTCGCCATAGCGAGGGTTTCACCGCCGGAAGACTTTCATCAAGACTCCTTAACCTCTGTAATTGCTAGCGATCTGTTAGAAATGAAGTTAATGGAGTGCTCAGTCTCAAATTTATGTGGTAAACTGTCGTTCGATAAATACAATGATTGACGAAACAATGCTTTGCATGATTTTTATTCAGTGCGGCGCTTATAAATTGTTTGAATAGTTAGTCGTTATTTGAGTAAGGAAATTTAGTGATGCAAAAAAACATCGCCTTTCATCTGGATTTTTGCTTACGTTTATCGGATAGATGTTTATCTGTCGCCGCACCACTCCTGTTCCTGTATATCTGTTCGCAACAGGTATATTGGCTATTATTTGCTCCACCTCCAGTAAAGCGACAATTCGCTATAGCGAGTGTTTATTAGTGCACCGTGGGGTGTCGTTATATCGAGGTTGCACTGTATAAAGTGAGACGACTGCCAAAAGATAGTCACAAATGAATGTTGCACCCCTGAAATTTCATGCGCCCACACGTGTGGGCACGCAAAATTTCGGGGTTCCATTGGTTCCTAATTACAAAATACATTTTATGCATACTACCTGCTTGGGGTAAGAGAAATTTAACACTTTTTTATTTTAATTATTATAACATTATAAAAATTTTAACATTTAAAGCATAAAATGGGTGATACATTCAATGTAAATCAGATGTTATTTGTTTTGCGTTCACCTTCAAAAACGATTTGGAATATGTAGTCATTTATTCTTACGTAATGTATTTAAGAAAAATTTAGTACTTAATTATCCACGTTGTGCAACTAAAATGCTTCTTTAGAAATCATTAATTATTTTTGTACTTGATAAATCACTAAGAAATGTTTTTAACAACTTATTTAATCATTGTCACTAGTATTATGTTCATTGATTTTCCAATTTAGTGATGTGTGGTCTCACAGATCACGAATCGAATTTAGTTGCAAATTTGCAAAAATAAATAGAAAGAATGTTAAATTTTAGGAGTGCTATGCCCTTATAATACAAAAATATGAAGCTAACGAGAATTATAGATATTTTAAAATAGTAATTTTGAAATCCTAATTTTAGAAACGCAGTGGTCTCTCAGACCACACATCATCGGTTAAGGGTTAACCATAGTATTTCTTATGGTTCCACTGGTTGTTCGTACTTTCTGGTTTGTACTGGTACTTCCTTTTCATGGTATGCTTTTACATATTCATGCCAGCCTAGTCCTTTTTATGGTGTGGATTTGTGAAACGAATCAAGCACATATTTAATATTCATCTTATTTTTTCCATTTTCATAATTGAAAGTTATATAAAACTCAATATTATTCCTTCCTCAGCTTCCCGATGGCCGCATAATAAAAGTAGGTGGTGAAAGATTTGAAGCTCCTGAAGCCCTATTCCAGCCCCACTTAATCAATGTTGAGGGCCAAGGTAGGTGTTTATGTTCTATTTTATTCTTTAATGCTGATATAGAAACTGTTATTTATAAACTTGAAGGGACCCTAATTTCTTATTTTTGGGAGTCACAAGGTTAATAATGGTGTGGTTACCTTCAGTGGCGTAGCCAGGGGGGTTCCTCGCTACAACCCCCTTAATTAATGGTCTTAATTAAGGCCATTGCTGCCTTTAGGCTAGTAGTAAACCTTTACAAGCCATTCTAGTTTAGTTTAGGTGGAGTTCACCCAAAGGTGAAAAACTTAATGTCAGAACCAGAAACTAGGGAAAATTTAAGTAAGCATAGCAGATACCAAGGGGTCTATGCTCGAAACCGCTCAACTTATCTGAGCAAGCGAGTGATGCTGTCGAACGGTATCCCGAGTCAAGTGGAGATCAGTATGCTTGAGATGAAGTCAGCCGCGTGTGACATAGGTCGCTTGAGTGACACAAAGGGTGAGTGGCAACGTCGCAGAAACGAGCGCTCGAGAAGTAAACAGCAGCTAATATCAAACAGCGTCTCTGACAAATGAGACTCCGAAAATGCCTTAGGGTACTCGGCAGCCTGGAAAGAAGTTAAAAAGTGTTGATCACTGTTTTTTGAGATATTTACGATGTTTAATTACACTGCAGACTCAATTTCTTACTCCAGTTGGTGCGATGTGGCTTGTGTTTGGAGATTTTTCTGTTTTTCTATCGGATTTTTTCTAGCCTAAGTAAATAGGCGTTTATATTCAAGGGCAAGTCGAGGAGTCTCGACCGCTCGACTGTCCATGCTCGGCTGGAGTCGTGCACGGAACAGTTGCATTTGTTTCTAAGGAGCTTTTGCATACCAAATGGCCAGAGCACTTGGCTCCATACCACGTGACTCACGCACGACAATGAAGTCGTGCACGATTAAAATTTCGAGCATAGCCCCCCAAATTGGATTGGAATCTGGTCTAAGTTATGCTAAAATGATAAATACTTAAGGAAGTATTTCATCCTATTCTAGGATTTAATGGAATGGAATAAATGGTGACCCTTTTTATGTGCTGATATGATTAATGAAAGTATCAAAGTTATATCAATCTCATATTGCATTAACAATTATTTAAGAGTGAATGTGGGACTTTACGGAGTAAGGTTAATTGTATTAAGATGACAAGAGTGATCTATAGGAGATTTTCAGTTAAAACTGTTTGCCCAGCCTTTACACAATACAATTAAATTTACATGAATTACCTGAAGGATATTGACTGTTCCTTGAAATAATGAGGCATAATTATGAACTTGGTGTCATTAAGGGAGGATTGTTGGCAATCTGTGAAGAGAATTCTTATTATTTGGTTGTCTGTGCCGTGTGTTATGCATCCTTATTGGGAATGGGGTCAGCTGTGCTTAAAATTTGACTGCGAATGCTATCAATGATAAATGTTGCCTAGTGGCTAATTGTGTAATATTTTGTGATTCTTTGTATGCAATTTGCCTATTTCATAATCTGCAATTAGGAAGTATTCAGTGAAACTACATGTTAATTTGAATTTCCCTTTTCTTGAACAGTAAAGCAAAGTTTTTTAGTTTTACTAGTGTGGCTACAGATGGTAGGCTGTTTCTTGATGGCATCAATCTTGTTGTTAGCTATATTTTGAATCATTGAAGTGATATTTATTGTCTATGGGTAATTATGTCTGACAGCCCATAGTAATGGCTGTTTTTGAAATATGTACTAGGGGATAATATTAAAGTATTCATTTGACCTTTTTGTGTCTAGCAGAACTCATGTATTTTAACTCATTTTTTTGTAATTTTATAAGTGTAGCATTTTATTTTGTCTTCTATATATATCATGTGTTTTCTCTTTCATAGGTATTGCTGAGCTGGTGTTCAACACAATTCAAGCTGCTGACATTGATATGAGATCAGAATTATATAAGCACATTGTATTATCTGGGGGTTCTACAATGTATCCTGGATTACCAAGTCGGCTAGAGAGAGAAATCAAACAGCTGTATTTGGAAAGAGTGTTGAAGAATGATATAGATAAGTTATCTGTAAGTTTGCATATTTTAAATCTAATTTTTACTTCATTTTTGGAAAGAGTATAAGGCATGTTACATGTAAACCTTCCTTTGGATTGGAAGGGGGACTATATTTATATTTCTCCCATCTTTATGTATGTGTCACTACATAGTAGTATTTTCCTTTTCTTTGCATCCAGAATCGTTTATAATTTGGCAGTCAATGTGGAATTACTACGGAAGGGTTTTTAAAAATCCTCATGCCATTTTTTGTTTTCCATAACCTAGTGTCTGTATTTAAAAAAAGAACTTAAATTTTAAGCAATTATAATGCATCTAAACAATGGGTACTATTTATGCATTTCTTGAATGGTTAGCATTGAACTCATAATTTAATGGTTCTCTGTAGAGTTCCCCTAATTACTTTTTATTTTATAGAGAGCAGTATTTCCACTTAAAATCCCATCCTTGAAGTACATGGTTTTAGTAACTGCTTTTATTTCTCATAGAAGTCCCCTTGAACTCTAATTAAGGTGCGTTCAATTCGGGAGAAAATTCATAGAAACTGTAATGTTGGACCCTGGTGTAATTTATAGCTACAGCAGAAGTCCATTGAGAAGTATGGGAAAAAGTATACAGTGGAACCCCGATTTATCGTTCCCGCATTGATCGTTTTCCCGCATTCATCGTTCGCCGCTCCTGGTCCCAAATTAAGTTCCATAAAGACAATGTAATTTTTTCCTGCATCTATCGTTCCCCGAAGTATCGTTTTCCCGCATTGATCGTTTGAAGATCGCGATCCCGTCGTATAATTTTCCCGCATTCATCGTTTGATAAAAATGAGACAAAGAGTTTACAACGTGTTATTTATGGCTAATAACGACAGACACATAGTTTGAATCTTCCCCAGGAGATTGAAATGCGATAGGGAGAAGCTGAGTGCCGTGGGATAGTTACTTTAGCGCATTTCCCAAGATCCGGTATCCCCCATCATTCAGCACTCGCCTCCTCTCCTCCTCCTCCTCCCCCGGCTTTCCTCTTCTCCGAAATAAAAAAGGTCCCAGCTCGAACAGGGATCGTATTACGACGACCCAGCTTCGAAAGAAATCTCGACTTTTTTTTTAGCCGACTCGCTTCAAAGATCCCCACCTCTGGAGGTCAACTGCTGCATGAATCACCGATTAGCCCTAAATGTGTGTAAAAATGAATTTCTGCAATTGGTATTATACTTTTATTAGATTGAGATATTAGTGATATGCACGTAATTCAAAAAAGAATGATACCAAACACGACGTATTTCTAACGTTATTTAAGCATTTTAAGCAAGGAAATAGTTGGAATAATACGATGGTGATTTCTGGAGAGTATTGATATCCTCGCAGCTGATAGTGAGCTTCAGGGCTGTTGATGCGTTTTTTTTTTCGAAAACGGTGTCTGGTTACAATTTCCGAGTTATGCTACAAGTCTCACTTGTCTGAGGTGCTAACGAAGCGATGTCTTCTCAGGATATTTTGCTTCTCCCTACTAGCAATCTGAATTCATCTGCTCATCTAGAGCTACGCTACTTATTGTTAGAAATGAGTGGGTAAGTTGCCTTCTCTATAGGATAAAAAAATTTGCGCAGTCTTATGATCATGCTTCACCCTCTGCAGTAAGCTCTGCTTACGCCATACGCGATATCATTAGTGCCGAACTTCACCTCGTACGAGTGGTTCCGTACTTTCCAGGGTGGGTTGACTTAAAACCAGTGAGTGTTTTCTGTGTGGGTTCAATAGAGTCCGGTTTCATTTTTATTAGTTTTATTCTTATTCGTCTTCGGACCATGACCCTCCCGAAGACACAAGTGAGGACTTTAAAAGATGGACTGAAAATAATTGAAGACGAAGAAAAGAATCCGAGCTAGAAATGCGTGAATATTACAGCACGCCTCGGTATGTCCGCTAGTACATGACGGCAGGGGTGGGGGTAGGGCGAGATCCCTGGTGAAAACAAGAAGTGGGATGAAGCTGAGGGTCAGTTGGGCGTGCCGCTGACGATTAACGCCACATTGCCGCAATCATATTAAAAATTTAATTGCAAGAAAGGAACATTTCAAATAATAAACTATTTTTGGCCTTCTTGATCCATCTCATAACCAATCACTGCGACGGCGAAATCAGTTGTTTGAGGCATAACACGCACACTTCTCTCGTAAATACGTGTGCTTGAAATGGCATTTGTTGGATAAGAATTTTTACAGTGGAATAGCAGTGAAATTTCCGAGTGGAGTGAAACATTTTTTAGCAAGGCGTTCCTTTCAAGGCAAAAAGTTCCTTAAGGATATATGAAAGAGATATAATCCGAATCAACAATATGACCTAAGTGTTTCGATAAAGTAATAATATTCCTGTAATCAGCTAAAATCTTTTTGAATTCATTAATGAATGTCATAATTCGCAAAAATTCAGCGTTTCCTGGGACATAGGCAACCCGGACATACATTCCCGCATTGATCGTTTTCCCGCATTCATCGTTTTTTTTCATTCATCCCCCTGAAAAACAATAAATCGAGGTTCCACTGTATATGTAGTACATATATTCTTTTTATATAGATAGTAAAAAGTATGAAGTGATGGATTTAATGAGACATATATATCATTGTGAATATTAAATTTGGTTTACTGCCTTAATTATTGGTTATTTCCTCATGAAATTCAGATGGCTCTACTGTCAGTGAGGCAAAAGGTGGACTATTGTAAACCCATTTGAATACGCATTGGGTTACAACACATTTAGTGGATAACTGGAAAATCCTCTTTTATTATTTTTTGCTGAGATGAATCAGCGTAACAAAGAGATTATTGTTCAATATAATAGAGTTGCTTTGCAAATTCGTAGATACTCGGTATTTAGTGTAAATGCTGACTGGTTACAGAAATTGTTAATTTTAAGTGTGTAGATTATGCCCACTTGTAAGTTGAGAAAGGGTTGTGAAGACTTTAGTCTATACTAAAAGTTGTGGCATCGAGATCTCAAGACTTCATCTGACAATAATCTAATTTGATTTGTGTTTTGAAACTATGCTGATGAATTTCAAATGCAGCAATGTCCCTCTTGTGTGTACTGCACTGTGAACAAACTTGGTCCGCATGAAAAAACTTTGCTGTCTGTGGCATTTTAATCGCAGTATTTTTGTAAAAGTTTAGACTAGTGATGATTGGATCTTGAACTTGACTATATCTTAACTGATCTTTGTTTATTTGTTTTTTTTTTGCAGAAATTCAAAATAAGAATTGAAGATCCGCCTCGAAGGAAAGATATGGTTTTCATTGGAGGTGCTGTTCTAGCGGAAGTAATGAAGGATCGTGACACTTTTTGGATGACACGGGAGGAATACCAAGAGAAAGGGGTAGGAGTGCTCAAGAAACTGGGAGCTAGAGCCAGCTAGAAGTGGTTGTATTTGGTTGTTAGGGGTCTGCCACGGTGGTCATGCAGAAACAGTGGAGAAGCACAAACTATCTGTCAGCCCGTTGCACTTGTTGATTGCAGTTGTACATAATAGGTGTCCATTTTTGCTCCAAAAACCAGTTAGCATGCCAACTTAATAGGAGGCCATTCAAAATACCCACTGGGAACACACCAATTTGAGCATGATTGTGACTTGCCTTTCAATACCTAGTGATGGGAGTTGGATAGGGCTTCCTGTCTTGCGTGTTGCTGTGGTGGAATATTTTCCTAAGAATCCTCCTGCATCACGGAGTTCATATTCCATTGCAATCAAAGCCACAACAAGCCTTCCAGAGAGCATTAGCAAAATACAAAAGGATTGATAAAGTTTACATTGATTTGTTGATTGCTTGAGATGGCTCATGAGCAACCATGATGGTTGGCTTTTGGAATGGGCGGTGCACAGTGCTTCTTCTGTGAGTTCATGTTATTGCCTGTTAATTTTGTGAGCTGTTGTGATACTCTTGGCTCAAGCATTTGGGATTGTATCCCAGGTTGTTGAGTCATGTGTGCTGGATGATCACTTGGCCAGTTGAAATCCCTCATTTGTTGATAACATTTTTGTCTTTGATAGCCTTGAAGAATCTTCTCCTTGGCTCCAAATTCACCAAATGATGAATAGATCTCTAGTTGAAATTCTTCCAATTTTCTTCCAAAAAGTTTCCTTTATTTTATTGCCGTAAAATCAAATTTGGCTCAGAAAGGTATCTTGGAAGAGTTTGTCTTGTACATTTTTAAAGCATGCAACGTTTTTTTAAGAACAAAGAGTATTTATTCTTACCCTGCAGTTTTTGTATGCCTAGAATTTTGATTATTTTAGTTTGTGTAATTGAATTTCTGGTAAGGATACAAAAACATACGGGTGTGTGTGCATTTATCCATGAAGTCTAACTACTGTTTTATTTTAATGGTCCTATAATTACAGCTGGATATCCTTTATTACATTATATGGTGCAATATCACTTGAAGCATTAGTTCTTGTTATTCTATGGAATTTCTTTCAGTTCAAGTACACTTCTCTTTTCCCATTCATTTCTTTTTAATTTGATACCTAATTACATATTTTAATCTACCCTGGGTTAGGATCATGATTGTTTTACCATGGCTAAAGACACATTTTTTTGTAAGATACATGTTTTAACACCTCGAAACATGCAATTGTGTTTTATGAAGATAAAAATCATAAAGGTTTTTGATTTATTAACAACGTGTTATGATGGCAGATGTGTATCATGGAATATTTTTGTTCATTGGGTGTGTCTCTGAAGCAGAAGATTTCATGATTGCTCGCATTGTTGTCTAATTTTAATACATTAAGTAGTAGTCATTATAAATTCATTAACTTCTGCCATTGAATTATTGCATACCCATTGTGTGTTATTATTATTTTTCTTGAAAATATATATTCTGTGTGTGCCAGTGGTTGTAAGTTGTGAGTGCACTTTGTTGACTTGTACATTTAATTCTAATGAGAGCCAAAAATATTATTGATAGCTTATCTATGGGGGTAGTGAAACCTCAATTTTATGGTAAGCCATTTTTAGTTTGTTTACTTTTGTGACGAAATACGTGAAGTCCGGTCTCTTCCCTAAAAATCTCTAATGTATAATTATTTGTGCTTTTTCCTTTCTTTGTGTCTCTTGATTGGTTCTCCTTGTACTAATAATTCATGATTCTTATGGGGCCAATTGCTTTATTGCTATTACTTCCCAGTAATTTTTTTTTTGTTATGAAGGATAAGATAAATGTCTGGAATGCTTAAGAGCCAAGACTGTCAATTTAATTGAATATTAATAAAACACATGTAAATAAAATTCTTCCCAATATTAAATGATTTTCTATGTAGTTTTGACAATGCCAGGAGGTAGAACTTGCGCTTGTTGGTTAAGGCCACTAAATATTTATGGTGATACGTGTGTGATTTGGCGAAGAATTATTGTACAACTACGTGCAACCCTGCTAGCAGCCTCAATTGGCATGTGGTAAGTGTATTAGAGCGCCACTCATTTACGAAAATAAAGAAAAGAGAAGATGTGGATTGGAGAGACTTTTGTACCGAGTCTCATTGAGCATGTATTTATTTTTTTTTCGGGAAAAAATGAATTCCTGCACTTATGCATTTGACAAACTATCTCTATTGTTTTATCGTCTCTATCAAATTTAGAAAGATAGTGAGATTAAAAGTTAATTTTCTTCTTGGCGCTCAGAAAGATGTCAATTCTTACTCACCTATTATTAGTCTTTTATGGCAGTATGTGATATAATATCTTAATTGTACAAGTACTTAGTACAGGAAAGGTAGTTATTGATGATATTGATATTAATCTTCTCAGCACCTTGGTAGTATGAAATTCCTCTGACCAATAATGTGTCTAAGGTTTCATAGGGGTAGACAAGAGGCTTATAGGTATTTAAGCTTACTTTATAATTTTTTAATCAATGCTTGCCAAGTTGGTGAATAGATATCTTTCACTGGCAAGCTACATTAAAGATATCCATCTTTTCAAGATTTCTAGAAATTATGGGAGGAGGTTAGGGGAAGGAGCACCCTTCTCAATTCTCACTTAATCCGCCACTGTGGCGTGCTAGGTCTTCAGCTTGCTGCTATTCTGGGTGGCCACCACAGATAGGGATTGATAGTTGTATACTAATCTAATGTTTAGCTCTACTGTTAGCTAATAGTTTCTTTTTAAAGCGGTCTCAGTCATATGTGCCCCAATTTGGTAGTTAGTCTCTGTGGTCTCTGGTAACTCTGACGAATACAACTCCCAGTGATATATGTATAAGGTAAACATTTAGTGATAGTCATCACCTCAATTAGTTGGTCATTTAGTCACACCTAAAATCGCAATTCATTTGATTCGTCAAGAATTTGATATGTGGAGAGAAAAGGTTACGTAAAAAAAGTAATCCTCTTTCAGCAATTTTCTCGTACATTTAAAGAAAAACGTACTTGGGTTACCTCCCACTTTTCATAAGTAGTTCACATCATATGAGTTCCTGTTCACTAATATGTTCAGGGTGAGCGGTTCATTAAGGGAAGTAATCGTTAACAAGAGCATAAACAATGATAAAGCACAATATACCAATCAATGGAAAAGAATAGTAGCTGAGAAGTGGTGACTTGACCTGGAGGAGTGCGCAATGTCATCAACTTACCTGCTACAAGCCTCTGATATTTTGCAGTGAATAGTGCGAGACTTAGGGGATGGGTTAAAAAGTGAAAAATTATGGCTCTCTTAATTTTTCTAACTCTATCACTAATGAAAGTAGAAGGGAATTGGGTAACAGGCCCATTAATCATAATACATAATGAAATAACAGTAAATAAAATTAATTAATCGGCAGTGAATAAATGTTGATAGTGATTAATTACTATAAATATATTAGCAATCAGGAACTTTTATCCACTGATTTATTTGATTTTAAAGAAGGAGGGAGATGAATATGGAACAACAAAGAGTTGAGGGAATTGTAAAAATGATCAAATATTGTGGGTATTGTCAGAAACAGAAGACTTAGATGGCTAGCAATTGCTCTAAGAAGAAGTGACAACAAAATGGTGAAAAAGATAGGGAAGCTGGAAGACGCAAGACCACTGGAAAGAAGAAGAATGCCCTGGAGCGATGAAGTGAAGAAGGACCCCAGAAATTTGGGCGCTCAACTCCACACAGCAGAAGACAGAAGGTTATCGAGGTATGTGGTAGGTGGGCCAAATACCATTAGGTTTTCCATGGCAACAGGAGTAACAGCTACAGAGTAAGGCCCCTATTAGCCGAGGCAACCAGACGTGCCACCAGACTTTCAACCGAAACTAGTTGCCTGAGCCCCGCAACCGCGCCTTCCACCTTGGGTTGCTCAGGCCCCTATTAGCTAAGGCAACCAGACGTGCCACCGGTGACGCGTCTGGTTGCCTCGGCTAATAGGGGCCTAAAAGTTGAGTTAGCATTAATGAATGTAGTCTTTGATATTTGAAGGTTACAATTAGTCCTGGAACTGCATGAGTTTAAGATACCTGCCCTCAAAAGTAAGTAATTCTTGGATTTTTTTCATCTGAGAGCAAAGAAATTTTAAGAGCTGACTTCACTGTAATTACACTCAGTTTTGCTGGTCCATATGCTTGCCACAATGTGATTGCAATGGAAGCATCTGAAAGCGACTACTGAAGGGTAATTCATCTTACTAGATTTGAATTAAACAATTAAACTTATCTATTATAGTAAGTTAAACAATATCAAATATTCAACCTAAATATAATCACTCATAGAACTGAATGTTTCTTGGGTGGCAATGCTATCAGCAGGAGCTTGCCAAATGGTTGTAAATTAATTTATCCAGGTAGTAAAATAGCAGTTATAATGGAGAGGACCTGCTGTGGCATAACTATGGGGAGGGGGGTGAGGGTATAGATACCCCCCCTGGCCTTGGGGAAATAAAAAACAAATATTTTAAACTATTGCTTGATTTTGACACATAATAACTGCATCTACATAAAGCTAAATTTTAAGTGACAAAATGATGTAAAATTTATTTCTAGGCATGTCATTTTTCCCAAATTTTTCTGGACCCAAATCAAATTGGATAAATTAGTACCGTTGCCTGGAGGAGGGGTCGCCACCCCAGACCATCCCATCCCCCCCCAAGCACAGTATGTATTGCTAGTTACGCCACTGAGGACTTGGACCCCCTCACTCCCAAAATGAGAATCTATACTTCCATTGACCAAGAACTATGAGTTATTGAATACTATTTTATGTGTTTTACCAATTTCCCCCAATATTTTCTTAAATTTCAGGTGGTTTTTTACATGCCCAGTGACAATCCTTGCTAGGTGAGGTGTCTGGAATTAGTGAAGATCCTCCCTATCCTAAAATTTCATCCCTCTCCCACTACTCCACTACAGTCTCTATGTCACTTACCTGCTGTATGCTATTCTTCACTAGTTCTTTCTCTTCCCTTTCTTAGTCCCCTCCAGAGCTTTCACGTTCTACTTCCTACCCCTTATGCTTTTTTTAAGAATTATGAACCTTACATTACATCTCTTTAACACTTACTGGTGATTGTAGTTCACATTTACCCCTGTTTGATAGGTCTTGTTATGTGTTCCTAAAAATCTGCCTTACCATGATGTAATGTATCTCCTCGTGTCTCTGGAACATTACCCTAGTGTACTTCCATCCATGATGATGTTTGGCCCGTGTTTGTGATGGAAAACTTGTTCCACCTGCTAAATTCTACTGCTTTCTCTACACAGTCATTTCTTAACTCTAATGCAAATTATCCTATTTCATTTCCATCCTTCCCTTCCTCTGGTTGAAGAGTTCCAGTCCACATCACTAAGAGAGACTTCTTTCTCGTGGTATGGAGCATTTTTGGAGGACATTCGTTAAGGAGGGTCTCATGGACAATCACACGCTTTCAGTTCCAACCTTTTTCGATCCCTCCCAACGAGGACTCTTGAGTTATTGCGGACTCCGAGGGTAGTTTTTCTCCCTCCTTTCCGGGTTTAAGGCCATACCTGTGGCATTGGTTCGCGGTCAACTTATGGATTGCTTATATGTATTTGGCATATGGACAATTGTTGCTTGCACGTAAATTGCAGAGTATGATTTGAATTCCTCATTTTTTTCTGAGCATTGTCAAATTCTAACGAAGTTCTAAGGTCAATATTAACGCATTTGATGCAGCAACAATTTCCATGGTGATGTTTATACAGAGCTCAAGATATAAGTTAATATTTATCGTAGAATTTCGTTTAAAAATTGCTAAAGCTGCTCAAAAGACATAGAATTCAATTCTTAGTTTATATTTCTTGAGAAAAGAACAAATATTTATTTAGAAAACTGACTGGATAAACAATTGCATTTACCGCTAAGAGGGGTAATAAAAGACGAGGGGTCAGGAAACCTGCTCCCGGATTCTGAGGGTAAAGCCTAAACCGCGCAGTATTGGGTCCTGAAACAAAGACATACACCCGCGACCGTCATAAAAGGGGGAGAGCTAGGAAAAATATATATATACGGCATTCGTTCACTAGTGTAAGAAAATCTCCGACGAAAATATACAGCTTTCATCTCCCGGGTCTAGAAACGTCCACACACATACTTATGTCTTTAGTAGGGAAAAGGTTAAAGGTAGGCACCCCATCTACTTCCTCCCTCCCGGTTGCTGGTTAGCTTGTAGTAGTACACCTGAAGTTCGTGGGATATGCGTCATTTTGCACTACCAGAACCTTATTGCTTAATTTGAGGGATCCTCAGTGCTCTTGAAATTAGTTTCAAATTTAACATTTAAGCTACCCCTTATTGAGATTCCTCCCCAGCTAAATATATTACCCTGTGCCCATTACCCTCTCTCCAAAGAAAACTTTAATAAGGAATTGGATACGATTAAAGCAATAGCAACAGCAAATGGGTATAACAGAAGACTTGAGGATAAAATGCTCATAAAAAATGCTCCCTAAGAGTGCAAGATATGTTATTCAGTCCAATGGAATCAAAGGATGATAAATGTGAGTGGTGTAAATTACCTTACTACGATTTTTGTCGCAGAAAGTAAGCAACCTGTTTCCCAAAATGCTTTTCAAGATTGCCATTTATAACAACAACAACAACCTGAAAAGAATATTTAATAACACAAAAGAGAGAAGTGACCCATTGGACAACAGTGATATTTATTTATTGGAATGTATTGAGTGCTCTGCTGCATATGTTGGACAAATGGGCCGCACTCCGGCTGAGAGCAGAGGAGCTCAAAAGGAGTTTCTGGACTTGCAACCCTTCCCAGTCCCACTTTGCAAAACACTTGTGGGAGGAAAACTAAGACAGTAACGATAGCCTAGACAGGGTGTTCTCAAATGAATGTAAATGCTCCAAAACGATGAAGATGGTAACTCACAAGGCGTTCATGAACTTTTGGAAGCATTGACAAACAGTCGCAAACATAGCTAAACGCTCGGTGAAACGCTCTGTAGAGTGTTTGAGAGCACTCCAAGGCGTTCACATTTCCGATCGAGAACGCACTGGGATAGTGTTCTTCGCTGTTCAGGATCACCTCCATGGTGCATTCTTAAACAATCTGAAAACGCTCACATTTTCGCCAGGGTAATCATTCATCAATGGTTACTAAGCAGACACCCATGAAACTTTAAATGAAGAATCCTTCCACCTTGTTAAGGTTGTCTATCATGTGAAGGAATCTATTTGGTGTATATTCTTGCAACAATATGCAAAAAATGGTATAAATATCCGGAGAGGGACGTCCTATGGATATCGGATTTTGGGACACATGGATATCCGACGGATGTCCGAGGGATATCACCGGATTTTCATCGGATATCCATGGCCCATCCGCAACGTCCGCCTTGGATATCCGTCGGACATCCGTTGGATGTTCATGTGTTGTTAGGGGTAACTATCTACAAATATCAAAGTGTGGAGTGTCAGATGATAGGTTAGGTGCCTGTAGGCCAGTGCTACCTTAGCCGATGTATTTCGGGCAGTCGGTACAAGAGAATAACTTTCAGGGGTGCTGAAGCCCCCAAAGCCTTGCTCTGGGCTTTGTGTCTGCCCTGGAGAGTGGAGAGTTGGTGTGGTGGCTGGAGTGCTTGCGTCACACCTTGTGGGGCTGGGTTTAAATCCCAGTAGTGGCAGAGAATTTTCAGAGGTCACCTCATCCCTGCTTGAGAGCAGTGTGGAGGACACTTCAAGCACAACACTCCTTTCGTCAGATGGGACGTTAAGCCATGGGCCCCTTAGCATCAATTGAATCGAGCAGGCTAGTGTTGGTCCTTGATTACTCTCCACCTTTCTGTCCAGTGGCAGATACTTATGGCTGGCAAAGGGGGTGTGTGCCCCCCCTTGCGGGCCCATCCGCATGACTTAACATTGCAGAACCACAATAATAACTTTTTTATGCCATATGATGGCATTGTCTTGTATATGCGTAATATCAGTTTCAATAAACTTTATAAAAACTTTGCATGTGACTTAATTATTTGTAATTATGACAAAATTACAAGTAGCTCAAGATTCCTTTTGTGCCTTCCCCCCTTGAGTTTAAAGTATACCGGGACTAGCCGCGGTGATAACTTTTACGGGAGTCACCCGCAATGCACTATCGTGCGAAAGATCCACAGAGAAAAAATCATTCGCCTTGACCGGGATTCGAACCCGGATTCCCCGATTTCCGGTTGAGTGCTTTAGCCAGTTAAGCTACCGAGGCGTCATTCTTCCCTGTGGATATTTTTGGACACTACCGTTATACTTTAAACTAGTCTAGAGCGAACACCTCTTTGTGTTCTATGTCGGGGCCTGCTCTCCGGCTGTGGCACTGTGCGCACGATTTGGACTGCTTGTGGCATCATATGCTCAGCAGTCCAGCAACACCTTGTCCGGTAGTGTCCGAAAATATCCTCAGGGAAGAATGATGCCTCGGTAGCTTAACTGGCTAAAGCACTCGACCAGAAATAGGGGGATCCGGGTTCGAATCCCGGTCAAGGCGAATCATTTTTTCTCTGTGGATCTTTTGCACGATTCCCCCTTGAGTTTTTTTTCTGTATCCGCAACTGTTTCTGTCCCTACCATTCTTCTTGATGCAAAATACCATAGCTGTTGGTCGCCTTCTTCAAATGCCATACCATATCCTGGAATGTTTTGATCACCAATTAATTTTGTATTTGCAAAATAATTATTCCTACATACTCTTCATATACCTTAGTTGATGCATATTCAGCCGCATCAACATAAGTCCTTCATTTGTCTTCATCTTCTGCCTCTTCCTATTGCTTTTATCTTTTCCATTCCCCTCTGAGGTGGGACCTACAATCTCAAAAGTGGACTTCTGTTGGCTCTTTTTCTCTAAAAATTCCCTTGCAATACTTATTTCAGTACTTACAGTGGGTGCAAAAAGTATTAGGACAGATCTTGTTTTCAGCAAAAATATTCATTTTCTTTGTGTTGAGCTTATGTCTTCAGCTTGAAATAGTTCTCAGTGTGTACTATAGACGGTCTTTATTTATGTATGTACTACAGCAACATCAACAAATAATAAACTTTCGAAACTTTAAACAAAATAGAAAAATAAATTCAAATGTGCATGCACAAAAAGTATTCGGACACCTGAATTTTTCATATTAAATGAAGTCATAAGGTACAATTTACGCAATAATTAGTATTTTGTGGCATTCCTTTTGGTTTTCAGGACTGCCTGAAGGCGATTTGACATTGAATGGACCAATTTTGATGTGACAATTGGGGGTATTTTTTCCCATTCTTCTAACAAGGCAAACTTGAGATCATTCATGTTTTATATTTGCCTTTACTTTATTTGTATCTCCAGAATACTTTACAGATGTTCTATCGGATTGAGATCAGGTGATTGTGGAGGGGTGTTTGACTGTTTGGGTGTGTTACGCTTGATCCACAGCATTGTTTTCTTTCCCTTGTATTTTGGATAATTGTCCTGCTGAAATGTAAATTTGTTTCTCAGTCCGATTTCATCAGCACAAACTAACAAATATTGCTTCAGTATGTCGATTTTGATCTTGCGGTCCATGATCCCTTTCAAAAAGTGCAAATTACCCACTCCAGACGAGCCCATGTACCCCCACTCCATCACATAACCAACCCCATGTTTCACTGTTGCTTTCAAGTTCTTAGGATCGAGCTTAGTATATGGTCCGATGCCACATCATTTTATGACCATCGAATCAGAATATGTTGTACTTGCTCTTGTCAGTGAAAATATTGAAATCCTACCACTCTAAAGGCTCAGATTGATATTCCCTAGTGAAATCTACCTGCCTCTTGCGATTGTCCATGCTGATAGACAGCATCCTCCTTGCTACTTGGCTGTTTTAATCGTTTTGCTTCCACACATTCCGGATGGTACCTACGTATGCGTAAACATCACGCTCCAGCTGAATTGTGGTTACCTTGGGAGTGCTGGTTTTTGGATCCTTCATAATCTCCCGCATGATGAATTTTTGCCACTGTTGCACAAAGGGTCTGACAGGCAAACAATCTTCTCATACATGAGATTGAAAACAAGATGCAAAAATTACTGTACGAAATATTCTCTTTATAATAATAGGAAAGTTATTAATATGAAATTAAATAATTGAGGCTCCATAATACACAAATCAAAACAAATGTAGTATTAACCGTATAAAAAAAAATTTGTCTATTTTTTAAGTGCCAGTGGGGGGGGGGGGGCACGTGTCCCCCCCTTAATCCACTGATGCTTGTGCCTCCCCCAGAAAAAATCCTAGATCTGTCCTTGACCTCCTGTCAAACACCATAGAGGTGGCTAGCAGGGTATTATGTAGATATAGATGTACCTATATCCAGGTTAGGCAGAAATCAAACAATGTCAATTTAGTTTTTATCCACTCCTTTAGGTGGACTCCAGGTGTATTTATCTCTGCAAGTAATGTTGTACTTATTACTATAAAATCTTTTCTGAATATCAATGAGTGGGGGCATGGGTGTAACCAGCGAGGGGCAGGTGGGGGTAGCTCTCCCCCCACCCCCCAAGAAGCAAAAATCTCAAATGTCTTTAAGGAAAATAATACATTTTCAAGCAAATAATTTTAAAAACTAATAAAGAGCTGATACAGTTTCCTTAAAATGTTGATTTCATTCACCTTTTCCATGCTTAAATGTTACCTACAACTTGAACAACCATTGCTTGCACCCCAAGGCCGGCCTTAGGGCAGGGTGACCAGGGCGACCGCCCCAGGCCCCGTGTTCGTGAAAAAAAAATTAAAATATACGATAGTTTTGAAAATGCAATTTCAACTATTACTGTATTGTTAAGTACGTGCTAGACAAAAAATAATATTATGAAAAAGGAATAATAATGCAGTACTTTTTATTGTGCAATTGCGTTTGTCACATACTTAGCCAGAGAGTGGTTGGGATTCAAAATGCTCGAGTTTGTAGATGGGGTATAGAGTTTAATATTTTAAGTGAAGGGCCCCGCACTGAAGGTTCGCCCCTAGCCCCGCACCTGCTAGGGCCGGCCCTGTTGCACCCCCCAGTTTTGATACTGGGTACGCCCTTGAGTGGGGGAAATACATTCTGGTGGTTCATTCAAAATGAGTTTAGCTGAGACTCAGCTGTCTCTCTCCAATATTTAATCTACATCTACTTCTACATAATACCCCGCGAGCCGCCTGAAAGGCGTGTGGCAGGGGGTGTTAGGACACCAGCCGTTTACAACTATAAAAAAAAGACGCGCTCTAACGAGGTTGGGACTAGCGTTTATTAAAGTCCTTTATGGTTCGGGGGAAAAACGAATTCCCATATCTATCCGTTCGGCAAAACATCTCTCTTAATTTATCGCTTCTATCGGACCTGGACATATAGAGTGGCTCTAGTAATATGTTCTCTGTGTCTCTCTTAAAGATATCCATTCTCAATTGTTCAAGCAATCTAAGCCTGGCGCGCAGCCTCCGAGTCTCCAACGGCTCCCAGCCTAATTCGCTTAACATCTGGGTAACACTGTCTGTACGCCCGTAGCAGTTTTTGACGAAACGCGCAGCCTTCCTTAGTATTTTTGGGTTGGTAGGGTATATTTGGGGGTGGTAGGGGCGTTTGAACCGCTCGATCATTTACCCCAATTCCCCCTCCCCGCTCTATGGAATTATGCTAGGTTGCTCAGCAGTGACGTAACTAGGAATATGCTTTTGGGGGAGGGGATGAGAGGGGATGGGGAAGGGCGACCTCCCACCCACCACCCTTTTTTAGGAAATTTTTGGAAAAATGAAATACCTGCAAATACATATTACATAATTTTAGCACTTAAAATTTGGGTTTCATTAAAAGTTTACGTTAAAATGCACTATGAGTCAAAACTAGACGATAGTTTTGAATATTGTTTTTATTTCTCCGAGGCTTTGGGGGGGGATCTATCCCCTCACTCCCCCCCCCCCCCACAGTTACGCCACTGGGTTGAGTAACTCGTGTTCATTTGATCGGAAATATTTCTACCGCACGCTGAAGAAATCGGAAGACCCAGGATTTTTCCCCGTTAGGATGCCATTCCGTTCAGCTCTGATTAACCTCGACGAAAATGTGTGCTGACTGCCGCTTGTAAAATGGAAACCTCGCCGTCTGCTGACATAAACTACTAGGAGATATGGGTTTCAGTGCATGTATGCTGCTTCTCCCCTCAGACTCAGCAATTTTGCTCCGTCCTCCATTCGGCGGCAAGTGGTGAATCTCCCCTTTTTATGTCTTCGCTCGGAAACCGACCGGAATCCTTTCCAAAACACTTTCCGCGCCGTTTGGCTCGAGATGGGGCGCGCGCGGTGCTATGTGGCTATTACACATCTACGCCCCCCTCCCTAGAGACGGATTAAGGGGTAAGGGAGGGGCTAGTGGCCTTCCCTTCGTAATCCCCTCCCCCCTCCCCGTGATTTCTGGAAAATTGAAAAGATGGTCTTTTTTAAGATTCTCACTACGCGTTTTTATTTCACCAGCTAAATTAGCAATGCACTGCGTGAAACAAGTAATTTTGCACGTAATCACGCGCACCATGAAAAAATATTTATTCCGGCTTAGCGAAATATTTATTCCAGCTAAGCGAAATATTTTTTCATGGCGAACTTCATCCTTGGTATTTATAAATTAACAATATTTAAAAATTATTGATTAATATCTAAATGCCACTTGTCTACGTATATCAGATCTGAGAAGCATTATCGTTTCGAGGTATTGCGGACCACCGAGGCGCCGCGGAAAGTAATAATAAACGACCCTTCCAGCCCTGCCCCTCCCTGAACATATTTGTGATTAGATGTATCGAAAAAAATTACGGTTAAATTTAATCGCTAAAATGTAGTCAGCGATTTGATTGAACCATTCCGTTTCAGAACGTCGTTAATGTTGATCTTTATTAATTTATTTCCATCTCCAACGAAAACATACGATTTCCTCCTTCGTATTGGAGAGGGTCAATCGCGCCGACTCCATGGGGCCTAAGGGGGCCCGAGCCCCCTCAAAAATTCGTTATGGGTGTGAGGAAAAAATGTGTCAGGCTTGCCTATTTTCCCCGGAGTGTACACATATTGAGATTCGAGTTATCAGGGTTCTAATGCTGATCATATGACTCTCCTAAAATGCTTAAAAAACTTACTGCTTAAAAATTTCCCAAGGTAAGATCCCCGGTTTGGGCCCCCTCAATATTTTTTGTAAGTCGGCATCCCTGGAGAGGTTAACACACAACAATGTATGATCAAAATCGTCCATGCCTGTATAAGGGTAACCATCCTAGGTAATAGTGTAGATGCCATCAATAATATAATCTTCTATTTCATGAATAGGGGCATTCAAACTCCTGTAATGCTAAGAGACCCTTCTATACTGAATACTTCTAATATTGAATCTAAGGGTGACTCATAAGACAGGATTCGAACCCGCGACCTTCGGGTTTTCTAGTGAATAATATACCCCGCCGCGTGGCCACCAAGGCTTGCAGTTTTAATAGCTATAATCATTCAACAATTAAGCAAGTTGTATCCCTTGGTTTTCGGTGGTTCTCGAGTTAACCTACTGTTTAAGTACACAGCTGCCTAGCAACTTGAGGAAAAATTAGAGAGGTTGCTTTAGTTTCACTGTCTTTCATTCATATTATATTTGATCCTATATAGATATTCATCCGTCTTCCATTAGTTCTCAGGATAATAGTATAACGATAAGTGAAGAGTAAAGATGATATAGAAGTATTTTGCTTTTACTGTAGTTTACTGTAGTACTGTAATTTTTACTGTAGTTGTGAACTTTTTCAGCACACTAAATTTTTCTTTTTCTTGAATTTCATCAGTTTTTTTTTTGCATGTGCCCCCAGTTGTATTCCCGGCCCCCTCCACTCTGCGAAGTCATGGCTGAGTTCGTGGATCGTTTGGTGTCCGTTTCGGAGAATGACTTAGTTCCGGGATACCGTCATGTTACATTCGCGGAAATCCAATGGAAGAATGCAAAGAAGGCCATCCAGGGACTTATTGTTTGCTGGTCACAATACCGAGGAAATCGGAAAAAATCGAAATTCAAACACACTTTCGTTGAAGTGTGCCCCGGTTTTCGGAAAAGGTCACCAAAATCGTCCGTAATACCTTATTAGTAGGAAACAAATGGTCGATATAAACCGTTGTCCGTGGCTGCGGGGTGACAATACGTCGACACGACTGTTTTTGGTGCATAAGTCAGCGTGAAATATAAGTTTTTTCAAGAAATTTATCATCAGCTTCGATGTTTAAAAAAAAAATATCGACGTAAAAAACAAGTTTTTCTAAAGAAAAATAGCTCATTTTGCAGATCTTTTAGATCTAGCTGCGTGCAAAATTGAATTAGTTCACAGTAAAAAAATTGGTTCACGCGTCATGCAATCGTGGCCGTTAACTAGGAGAAAAAAATCATGGGGCAGATGTAGGTCACCATACGTTGCGTATTAAGGTGATATAACATAAAGACATGTAAAAAACTGCCCTCCAAAGACATGGATGGCACTGCCCTGCTCTGTACATCTGTTCTCAATGCTATTTAGTAGTAATCCTGCAACACTGGCAATGCCCAATTTGCCAGACCTGGCTGAGGTGCTTGCAGAATTGGGCGGCTTGTCCCTCTGTTAATGCAAATGTATTTCACACACTCGATGCAAGGACGTACCCAGGATTGTTCGAGTTGTAGGTAAGATTTATGCTTGGAGAAGGTGAATGAAATCAACATTTTAAGGAAATTGTAACAGCTCTTTATTAGTTTTTCAAATTATTTGCTTGAAAAAATATTATTTTCTTTACAGGCATTTGCGATTTTTGCTTCTAGGGGCGGGGGCAGCTGCCCACTCCTGCCCCTCGCTGGGTACGCCCATGACTCGATGGGACACTAACATGTATCTTTTGCCACAAATATCGCATAATCGGTTAAAAAAATTGTTATTAAAGAAAGCGGCATGAAAATTTAGTTTTTAGACAGCTCAGAGCTTCTTCATTTGATAAAGATGAAATTAAAAAAAACTGGTAAAAATAAATTTTTACTCGTGTGATAGAATGCTTGATTTGTTTTCTCTAGCACTTGGTGAAAATATATCTCTATGCAGAGGAATAGAATGAGAATATGATGTACAGCAAAAAGTAAAAAATCCTCTGAGAACTTAATGAAAATAAGTTCGGTAAAATTCAAATTGTCACATTATTTGAATCGAAATGAGATATTAATCGAGTTAAACACAAAGCAATTGTCTCTGAGGATCGCGAAAATCGTATCGAAATGCATTTATTAAATCGTTTTCCAGGGAATGAGTGGAGAATCGAGGCTAAAAGAATGAAGTACTTATTCTTTTATTTACATGGAAGACTATAACCCTCACAAGTACCCACGGAGAGATAAAAATCTCTTTTCGGACTATCTCAAATCCTCTTTCCAACTTCTTCTTCCCCATCCTGCGGCCTTCTCCAATATCTTCGTATTTACCCTCCTCCAACTCCACCGCCTTTACCCATTCCAACCCTGTCTCACAGGCTTATACTTCCTTCCCTCCTGGGACTCGCAAATCTCTTCAATCCCCCCTTCAATTCCCTCTTTCTTTCGCTGGATCACGGAATAATTCTGCCGTGAAGGCAGATTTTACATCGTCTCCGGGAATGGCCGTGGTGTTAGTGTGTTGAAAAAAAAATTGTTTTTTTTTTTTTTTTTTTTTTTTTGCGTTAACGTTCTTTTTTTTTACCCCTACTTTCCCTCGGCTCCGTCGCGGAATTGGCTGCGGAGACCGTCTTGTAGCTATTCTCTCGTTATGGCAATTTGGCTCTCGATATGAGATCCTGAAAGGAGAAGGAAAAACCCTTCAAGAAGGGACTCTCTCTCTCTTTTTACCCACCATGCTCGCGAGTTTGAAGTCGTGGAAGGGGATAAAAAAAAAAGACGGTGAAAGACTCGGAGAATTGTCGCGCGGTTGGTTGCTTTTCGGGGTCAAGAGAATGCAATGTCTTATCGCCCCGCCGAGAACAAGATTTTTGCTCCCTTTCTCGTTACACTCCTTTTATCGGAAAGAACACTTGATTCACTTTCATTCCACCCCTACCCAAGCCGGAGACGAAATGAGGGTATTCTGGCCTTTTTGAAAGGGTCTCGCGCGAGTATATGTGAATCTTTTCCCTTGCGACGCTAAATATGATTTAAGGGGTAATTTATGTGTTGAGTTACTTCGCCAGGATGACTCTCATTGTCGAACGAGCCCTGCATTATGTAAGAGGTTAATTCCCTACTTGCTCTGCGGTCAAGTGCCAAACGGCGGGCGCAATTTGAGAAAAAAATGCTAGTTTGTGGAGGGTGAAATGTAGCGAAGAAAATGAATAATATATTATGTCTGGCTCGGGAAATGAAGAGTGGGTTCGTGCTGTGGCTATCTTGAATACATTATCCTGTTTCGTCGTTGCACGAAGCAGTAAAAAATGGGACATTATTATTTTGGCTGTCCTTCAGCATCTTAATAGCTCAGTATAATGATGTTGTAAATATCACATGAATTTCCCACTCACTTACATCTCTGCTTGAAGTACCCACCCACTTTTTATTACTCAAAAAGAACCATATCCAAGACTGTTTGATGATGTCATTTGATGGGGTCTTTAAACGCGAAGAGTGTTACTCCCTTTCGAAATAAAAATCAAATCGACATTGTTTTTTTTAAATATGTAGTTTAATTGAGTGACTTTTAATTTAGCTCCCATAATCAGCCGAGCATCAGAAGTGTTTAAATAAATTGAGATTTCATAATCTCGTCAGAGATCTCAACCTATCCATGTATTGAAAATCTGTTCTCATGGAATCATACATGATATTTCATAGCGACATCGCAGACTTGTTATCAGCTAAATAAAATGAATTGATGCAATTTAGTATTTTCTACACATATTTTTAAACATAACCGGCTCAGGATCCACCTTAAACATAGTTATAAAATTATTATCAAGTCGCGAAATGAAATTAAATTCTATAAAGTTATGATTAACGCCATTAGGACTGTTGATAAGTACATTATCTTTATTAGAGAGAGAAAGAGAGTGATATCAAATATCTTATAAGAATAAGATAATGTGATATGGTACTTGTTTCTCACAGTAAATTCTCTCGTTTTTGCGGGTCAAATAACCAAAGCTGATACATCAACAAGTATTTATATTTATCACGATTATCATTTGTGGTCTTAGATGTAGCTGTGAGAGCTAAAGCGAAGCAAGTTACGGGAGTAAGACATTTAGAATCGCCAAGGCGAATATCATTTACGCATAGTCAAGAATTAAAAACGGAACCCTTTTTTAAGACCTTAGCACAAAAACATTTGCTAAGATTGCGAAAAAAAATTCAATTGAATTAAATAATGGTTATATTGATCAGTTATTGATTTAATCAGTTTAATCGGAATGTAATTTAAGTGTCAATAAATAACTATTTAAAATGATTACTGACGGAATGGCTTGGAGATTGTAATATATAACAAAATAAGCTTTTCATTTATGCAGGTTTTGTATTCTTGTTATTTCTTCTTACGGAGATATGTATAAGCTTTCAAACTTGAGTCTCTTTCATTTTGAAACCGATCGGCAAACCGCTCTGCAGCTAATAGCACTGCGCTCAGGCCATGGGATGCAGCTAAATAGATAGTCGTTACTCAAAAACAGTGGCTTGTACAGTATATAAACTTTCTGGAAAATTAATTCATACCTTTATAAAGAAACGACTTGAAGAGTGTGATTTGTCATCACACTGAAAATTTCACCTCTCAGAAAAGGTTTTTCCCGACGCGCAGGTATAAATAATTGCTAAGAACTTTTTAATTTTCATTAATTTTATTTTTAATAAAATGGTGAAAATACTGCAAGAATGTCCATTTAAAGTGCACTTACAGTAACTAAAAGTTAGGCAAATAAGCTAATTACAATTTAAAATAAAAAAGCAAACAACAAACCAAATACCATGGCCACAATTACTTATTACGAGAGAATAATTTAATCCAACCATTCCCCGGGAAAGCGTGGATTTCGATTTCTCATAACAACAAAGAAGTTGGAGTTTCAATGTTGGTCTCTGCCCAGGGCGTCCTGGCCAGGTCGGCGATCGCCGAGGGCCTCGAGCTTAGGCGGCCCCCACAACGCTCGCGTCTATCGTGAAACGTATATGAACGGCGTAAAAGATTACTTGAATCCAAGTTTCATTGCGATCATAGAATTATACGTTTTCATTAGTTGATTTATTTACAGCATAATCAGTGTAAAAAGGTCGATCGCCGAAGGCTATTTCAGAGGATTTTTTTTAGATTTCAGTGCAGTGTCAAGGAACAAATTCAATAAAGAGATAATAGAACCATAATATATTATTAAATTTTATAAGCTGTGAAATTCTCACTTTTCACTGTATTTTTTCTTACGGGATTACTATTTTAAAAATTACTTTTGTTCAGTTTTTAACAGCCAAAATAGCGTCAAAACCATTTACGGGCATGCAATTTCCTAAAATTTTCCGGGGGAAGGCCCCCGAATCTTCCGGTAAGGCCGCTTTCATACGAGACGACTTTTCGCCGGTCGCCGTTCACGACACAGCGCCGTGAAATGCTGAGAGCGTCTCGTCTGAAAGCGGCCTCAAGGTAGCATTGTGTGTATTTCACGCCGTAGACGGCACAGGCAGTGCCGTATTGAAATGGGCGCCGCGGAATCCACGGCGGCCGTCCACGGGGCGATTCGACGCGATTGAAGGCATCCATAGAGACCTATGGTTATTTGAAAGCTCTGATACTGAGCAGCGAGCTTGAGCGCCCTTGCATACATCTACACTGAGTCCGCGCCAACTATTGCTGACTTCAGAGTCGAAGGCGGAGAGTTACCACAGTTCCATTTGATCTTCACGTTTCCGGCCCGCATACCGTTTTTGACGCCGCGCCGATGAAAAGCCCAGAAGTGTGGAGGGTGGGCGGGGGGGGATCAGGTTGGGAGCTAGCAGCAGCTGCTCACGTTTGCTTACTGCACGTACTTAGTTCTAGTCGCTTAAACAACGGCGTGGTTGAAAGTTGAGTTCTCGCGTGCCGGAAGAAAATTCCGCTGCTGCGTTTTCATGCATCCAGTTTTGCGTAGGTACCTTCAATTGACTCTACCAGGTGCGTCGCTTGCTGCTTGTGCTTACTACGTGATTGCACCATAGAAAAATTGAAGACTTCGTCAAACCAAGTCCACGAATGTTTGATGGTGAGTAGCGAATAGCAGACAGACAGCGCACGATTGTTCTCTCCTTCTCTGGCATTCACTTCGAAGATTGATTGTCAGCAGCTTGGCCGTTCGGCACACTCCATTCTTCACGTATCTCCGCCTTCCTAGTGGGATGACCAGAGCGTTGGTCTCACACATCACGACTCTGAGTTCTAATCCCGGAGGTGGCATAACTTTAACAGAGACCCCCCGATCCTTGCTTGAGTGCTTTATGGAGGGTAGACCCTTCCTCCATTAGGTAGGACGTTATTTTTTATTAAAAAAATGTCCATTGACTGGTCCGTTGGCGCCTTTCTTTAGGAAGAGGCTAATGCCGACAATAGGTTTCTCCCTAACCATCCTTTTACTCCTCCTGAAGGCGATAATAACCTAAGCTGCGGGTCGTCTCTTCCAATCAGTGGCGCAGAGAGGGGGGGGGGATTGGGGGATAAACCCCCCCCCCCCTCAGAGCTAAGAGAAATTTTTAAGTTTAATCCATTTTACTTAATTGGATTGATATTACTAATAGAATAGTGTAAGGATGAATAAAATGTCCCTCAGAATGCCGTAAAACTCACCATTTTGAACCATTTATCTTCAAAACTCCGCAATTTATTAATCTCGCACCTACCAGTTATCCTGGTGGGTATCCCATACCCCCGCACACTCCGGTATTAGTTGCACCTAAACCCCCCCCCAGCCTTAATTCCTAGCTGCGCCCATGCTTCCAATTATGTGCTACATATCGTACTTACGTAGCGCCCCTATTATTCATTATTTGCTTCATTAATTGTAGTGTTCTCTACTCTGAGCCTTTACCCGTTAACGTATCCCTCTAGGATTTTCAACCCTATGAACTACACATTACTGCACACGTCTTCCCTCCACTTTATTAAGTATTTCTTCATTTGATAATCATTATTCTGCTTAATTTTTAGCATGCACCTTCATACACCATAGTTCAAGTGACCTTTATCTCTTATTCTCCGCTGGCCTTATGGTCTGCCAATGTCTTATAGCCGAAAATTGCCATATTCTATTTGTAGAATAAGCTACGCCACGTCTAGGTTACCTAAGATTCCCCACCCACCAAAACTTTTACTCAATTCATTTATTATGTTTTCTACCACAGCTCGGCTAATTCGGTGGCACTTGGCTTTAAATTACTTGGTATTTCTACTTCTCGCAGCGGCCAACCAAGCGCCCTTTCTTATCGTCTCTTAGACAACTGAATTGCTGTGTGGAAGCTCGTGCTCTTCCTGGTGCTATCTTGGCTTGGAACGGATTACTGGTTCATGCCGCTATCTAAAGCTTAATCATGATGATAATATCGTTGGGGTGAGTGTCTATGGGCTTGTGTGTATGTGCTATTTCTGGCCTCATGGCGGATGAAATATCTTCAACTTTCCGGTTGAATTAGCTGGATATTCTCTATGAATAGATACGTCTGCGCATCAAAATCCTAGGTTGTTGCCCATTTCGATTTTTATTCATTTATTTGTAGAGAATTTAATTTTAAGGAGGGATATTTACCTAATTCCTTCAGCTTTTTATTGAAAATTTATCGATTTAAGTATTTTTGAAAAGTTTTAGGATCGATGAAAATAAAAGGCTGGTTACATTTGATATCCGATTAAACGAATTTTACAAGTAAATGGACAGCTGTCAACAAAACAGTTGGCAATCACATTTTTGCATCGAATTTGTGTCTACTATTATCACCTATGTATTAATAATGACATGTAATACCTATAAATATAATAAAATTGAAGTTGTGTTCTCGTTTTTTTAGGGGGCGATATCGTAGAACTGCATCGAAATTTCTATGAAATTGTCGTTCTCTCAACCGTCAGGGCGTGTTCCTTCATGCGGTAGAAAATATTAATTCTATTTCATCATCATTTACCCGGTAAATCTGAGATACTTTATCGTTTATTTATTTATTTGAAATAACTTTGATGAAAAATTGAATTGACCAATACGTGAACACTCATCCTATTTTTTTTGAAGAATGAAAATTCTTGAAGACTATTGCATCTGTAAAATGACTTTCATTTTACGTCAACTCTTTATGAACTACAGCTGATTTATTGCTCCGTTTGGATTTACACTATCAGTCCCCAAGATCAGGTAATTTCCGCAAACATGAATGTCGCAGAAATGGATATGGTTAAAAACAATGTAAAAGCTTCATTTACTTCAGGTAAATATCATAATGATCAACCAGCATGGGGGAAAACGCTCATGATATGGTGTAGACCTTGATTCCCTTAATTGATATGTATCGCCGATTCAATGAGAGACATTTTGAAAGACTGACGATAATCTAATCTTCCATTAAAAAGTGGATCGATCCCCCAGACTCGATGTAC